>NC_140942.1:139949599-140139599 GCF_014529385.1 Adiantum capillus-veneris | reverse complement strand
ACCCAAGGTAGTACCACTCAGGACCCACATATTGCATCTAATGACTCTTCCTCATACTATGACATCATGGAAGGTTACCTGACGCCCAATCCCAATACTTCAAGCCAAGACATGCATGCCATGGGCCCACGGTCCAGGTCGAGCATGTTTAGCCGCTTGAAAGAGATTTTTAGTACAGTCACTCACTGCAAACATGGAGCTAGCGATGTAAATGAACGGGGTGGGGAAGTAAATTCACCATTTATGACCAATGTACACCCTATGCTCCTGGAGAGTCTGCATGTGAATATTCCATTCATTGCACTCTCTGACTCTTCAGAGCTATTCCCCTCCAAGGTTATATTACTTGATGGTAGAAGCCTTGCCGAAATGCAAGAGGTTGAGCAATATATCCTTGCAGCAAGGGAGAGCAATGGAGAGAGCTAAAGGTGAAGGCCCCTATGTCAACATCCATTCTACTCGAGCAATCAAGTGCTCTTGAATTAGCAACCACTGAACCATAGAGAGCCACATTGCATCTAGCTCAATGGACACCTTTAGCACCTAAATTCTAGATGGAGTATTTCTAAATGAAAATTGGGAGTATGAACTACAAACGGAGACTTTAATTGATCTATATGCAGGTCACACCTGTCAGGTGGGTTGGTTAGATGTCCTACAATCCACATCTGGTGCTACTAACGTAGAGGAGGAACAACAAAGAGTTTGTGATGTCATGCATAGGGTTATTGAGTTGGAGAGGCAGAATAGAGGGATCTACACACCTTCAATGGATCTCATGAGATTCTTGGATATGGGGAAGCCTACGCAACCAACTTTATCACAAATGGATACTCCCTCGGTAAGCATGATGGATCCTCCATTTGTTGTTTTGCCAGGGGTATCAGTACAATTTGAGCCCACAAACGATAGCTTTATCTTTCCAAGTTTAGCTCATCTTTCTCTTGATGACACCACAGCTACCTTGTCTACCCCAACGATGGGCATGACAAAAAACACACCATGGACCTCATTTATTAGTAAAGCACCACTACATGGTGGCCCAATGCCTACAAAAATACCTACAAGTGGGTATCAATGATATGCACCTATGGGCCCTCGTGCTCATGTAGCTTCTACCCCTCCCATTGTTTCAACAACTAATGCTCCACGACCACAACATCCAAGACCTTATTTCAATGAGACCATACCAGCTAGCATTAGCATGTCACATCCCATGTCTGCTATGCCCAGGGCCACACATATGAACCTCGGGCCACTGCAAGGTCCAATATTGGAACCCAAGGGCTACCTATACGCCAAAACCAATGCCAATCCCTACTCCACATATAGTCTATGGAGCACCTCTACCCACTATGCATGTTCACTTAGGTGACTTGGCAACATTTGCCCAAGCTATTGGTCGATCTATTGTGGAAAATATGTGTGGCACTCCTGATAGAGAGCCTATAAGCAAAGCAGTAAAAATAGCCAAGCTCACACAAAAATTTAGTGGAGACGAGGATGTGAGAAATCATATCAAGGTATTTGAACAAGTTTGTGATTCCCTAGAAGAACGCAATGAACTGCATAAGTGCAAAGATTTAAGCTTGACTCTAAGTGGGAAGGTAGGGGATTGGTATAGGACCCTAAGGATGGAAGAGAAAATGTTTTACCCTACTCTTAGGAGACTGTTCTTGAAAGAGTACATACAAGAGGGAGTTCTTTGGGGTGTAACCTCTCAGTTCTAGAAAGCCCAATGTGAGAAAGGTGAATCAATGAAAGACTTTATTAGTCGCATGAAGAATTTACACTCTTGTTGTAATCCAAATGAGTGTTTTGACAATAACCAATTGCTCGATAGATTCATTAGGGGACTACGACATGAGGATATCTATAATGGCCTAGTCATTAGAGGTATCACCACTTGGGAAGCAATCACCACCAATGCAATCCAATTGGAGGAAAATTTAATGATTCAAGGAGAAAGAGTGTCTGTTGAGCCTAAATCTACTAGCTCACCCGCATTGGGGCATGAGCCAATGACCATAAAACACCTTGTCAAGGAGAAAAAGCTATCTGAGATGAATTTGGTAGATCTCACCATGGTCGTTCAAGAAATTCTTAGAGACAATCGTGCTCCACAAAACAATCATATGTATCCCAAAAGGAGCAACAATGGTGCTCAGTTTTCTTTGGTCCACATAGTACCAGTGAATGCCCTACGTTTAGAGTAAAATTTAATGGGAATTGCAATGCATGTGGGAGGTAGGGTCATCAAGCCAAGGATTGCATAGTATTTAAATGCACGATGGCCAACAGACCAACTTTAGCATGGACGGACACACCTCGAGTGCCTGCATTAATGTCAGCCCCACCTCTTGAACAACCGTCACAACACATGGTCCCTAGGGCTCAAATGTTGTTCAAGCAACACCATTACCACCTCCTATGTTAGGATCACAACCCCCACATCCGAGAATCACTTATGTGAATCAAGTGGGTTGTGAGTAATCTATTGCTTGTGTCGATTGCAAGGATGAGTTAGACCCTAACATTGCCTATGGGACTATTGGGGACAAGTCAAACCTGTCTATCAAGTACCTACTCTTGCAGCGAGAGGCCACAATATCAATTTCATTGCCAAGAGACCACCTCTTCAATGCTACGTGTGTGGGGGTCCACATCGTGTACCCGAGTGTCCTGTTAGGCTACAAAAGAATGCCACACTAATGCAAATCAATCAAGCGAGTACAACTACAATGCCAATTCTCATGTGTAATCGATGTGGCATAGATCATTTGATTGCCCAATATCCTAATAATCCAAATGCACCAAAGATCACTCCATTGAACTTAATTGAGGTTACGGAGCCATCACAAAGTACACCTGTGGTACCAATAAATGTAGTCACACGATCAATGCTCCAAAACCAAAATTATATTCTTGAAGAAAGAGACACAGCATCAATTGCCCAATCTTAGAAGAAGAACAAAACACAAAGGAAGAGATTGCAAAAAGCAACGAAGCCAGACCCCAGTTGAAAGACCAAAAATGGGACTGGTGACGACCCCGTGTATATGAACTTGATGCTGAAGAGGATTCTGATTCAAATGAGACCATGGAGACTAAAATGGTCACTAGGAAAGAAACAAACAAGGAAGATCATCATGAGCCACAATGGCCACAACCCAAGGAGCCCAAGAAGAAGATAGGAACTTACCCAAACCCTATAGAGGAGATCAAGCGAGTCAAGAAATTAATGAGTTTGGTAGAAGAGACCCAAAGGGATCTAGAGCCAACACCTAGGAAAATCCAGATTACAGACACAGTGTTCCCTGTGCAAAATCAACCTCACAAAGACCATAGACCACTAGCCATACCTAGTGTCATCCAAGAAGAAATTGACTTTAAGTCATTGGGAAGTGGGCATACTCCCTTCTTGTTGGAGAGAATGTTTATAGAGGGATAACTTGATCCTATCAAAGAAATGGAGATTCCATCTTCCCCATGTCAAGGGATTTAAGCCCAAAAAGTGCCGTTAAATATTGCCAAATTGATGCATTTCATGGCTTCAGAAGCTAGAACCACCAACATGTCTAAACTATATGGAGACCCCGAGCTATTCTTAGCTCTTTGAGCTTTTCTCAATGGAGAACTAAAAGTCGGACTACCACAATTTGCACAGATGGATGGAGCTATGGATATGCCAATAGAGGAGGAACACTTAGATCCACAACCCAACCTAGATGAGAACTCTGTTGTTGAAATACCTGTTAACAAGTTGGGACAATACTTTGAAGGCGATGAATCCAATGCAACCATACCAATCACAACCAAGGGATTAACTGTTGAAGGAATCCTTGATGGTGGTGGCATTGGGGTTAGCGTTGTAACTAAAAACTGCTGGGAATCTATGGGAAGACCTCACCTTGAGACTACAAACATAGTGATAAAGGTGGCCAATGGGACTATTGTTAAACCTATTGGAAAGCTAGAAGACCTCAAAATCAAGGTCCTTGGACACAAAATAAGGCATATCTTCATTGTTATGTATTTTTCCAAGCACACTATGTCATTTGAGATGATCTTAGGACGTCCTTTCATGATGGAAGCAAAAATGGTACATGACTGGTCTAAAAACCATGTCTACTTGCAATTCCAAGACTCTGTCATTCAAGTTGATCTTGTAACTAGTCAAGCACATCCTCTGGGAAACAGATTTATAATTGATCATAGATCTCACACCGCAATTCACTCGGACACTTTGCAGTATTGTTACATGTGTAAAAAGGACACAAATGTTGGGGAAGATTCCCCTTAGATGGATGTTCTACCTGGGATGGCTAAGTCTAACAATGTGGATTGGGTCCACCTAGCAGCAACCATAGACACCTGGGGAAATAGGAGAAAGACCTGGGTAACACCTGAGGGGGATGAAATTCCACAACGCATACCCTGAAATATGATAGGAGCAATGCATATAGCTCGCGGGGAGCGGAAGAGAAATCACAGTTCACATAACAACAAGACCCCTCATATTTACATCCTGCACCTAAGCCCTTCAAATCCTGCACCGCGGAGAAGCGTAAGGTTGTGTATACAAAGGACCAGAGAATACCTTTTGATGGAAGTAATGGAGTCTATGATGGCCCAGTCATAGTTAAGAAAATACAGTTAATAGACCCAGTGAGGAGTCCAAACCTGTTTTCATTGCCCAAGATCTGACAGAGAATGAGGAATATGTATTAAGAAGCTTCTCAAGGAATTCAAGGATATATTTTCTTGGACATATTGAGATAAGAAAGGTGTTCCGCCTTCCATGGTGCAACACACCATTCCCATGAATAGCATAACTAAACCAGCCCAACAACGACCCTACCTAATGAACTGTAAGTATGCAAAGATTTTTCAAGAAGAGATTGAAAAGCTTGTCAAAGGTGGATTCATATACCCTATTGAGCACTCAGAATGCGTGTCTCCAATAGTTATTGTGCCAAAAAAGAATGGGAAACTTAGAGAGTGTGCGGATCTCAAGAAAATCAATGCCACCACTAGGAGAGACCATTTAATGCCTTGCCATATTCGAAACATGTGCTTGAAAGAGTTGCAGGGAAGGAAGCCTATAGCTTTTTAGATGGGGTCCTCTGGCTACAATCAAACCACAATTGCACTAGAGGACCAAGCTAAAATGACTTTTATAATCAAATTTGGAGTGTTCGTGTGGGACGCATGTCTAACCTCACCATCCTATCTTATTGTAGTATTAGTGAGAACCACAATTAAATTGTCAATCCATGGGACGAAGCTGACTCAACTAGTGCATAGAGGCTACAAGAGGTTGTCAATCTCTCAAGAAACAACTAACAACTCGCATCTAACTCAAGCTACACTCAAGTGACTAAAATCACCAAAAGCCAATCGCTCATCGACAAACAAATCACATCCATTACAGCATTAAATGACTTCCAAACGTAAAAAAACTTCTAGGACATGTGTATAAGACCTAAGCACACATGCTTTGGTCTCATACCCCACTTTAGGTCAAGTTCCAAAATCTTGATTATTGACAGCAGTGGATTTTTGACCTAGTCGTTTTCGACCCAGAATGCATCTATATACTTAGCAATGATGCCCCAACATCCCGTCTACGCCAAAAGATACAAAATACCGTGATGTGTTTACATCAATGCGTAGAGCTCTTACCTGCACTTTCAATGCAACAAACACAACTGCAATGTGACAATCGGGGAGGGAGTAGGAAGGGGGAGAAGGAGAGGAGTGAGTGCTGTTAGCTCACGTTGTGTATTTCATTATCCAAAACTAATAATAACTTGCAAAAATTGGCTTTTTATACCTTAGCCAAGGTTTTTGGTGGTCAAAACCTAACAGTCTGGGAGCTCTACCAAAGATGGGTAATGACAGGTTGATACAACCTGGAAGCTTGTAGCCCCAGCTCATTAATTACATAGAATAGGAGTTACAATATTCCTGATTTATCAAAATAATAAGTGTTTTACAATGAGAACTCCAAAAAATGGTATCCGTGTCAACTTTTGTTAGGAAATAAGACGTAGCTAAATAGATTTTTGAGTAGATTACTTAATGGAGAGAGATAGATTTCACACACAAGAGATTATAGAGTAGAGAGAGAGAGAGAGAGAGTACACACGATATACGTGGTTCACCCAATGTGGGCTGCGTCCACGGGAAAGCAACCACTCAATGGCTTTAGTACTTCAAAACAAGAAGTAGTTTACAAAGGGATTATACCCTTAATGGAGCTTCCGTCTTGCTTCACTCTCACCACCTCACACTCACCTTAATGCATCAACTTCACACTGTGAAATGTGTGTAGAAATGGCCTCCTTTTATAGGCCAAAAGGGTTTCCCTCTCTTATGAGAGACAGCGATGTGTAGCCGCCCTTGTGCGAATAAGTCCAAATCGGACCCTCCAATCCGCCCATGTGTGGCCTCCCTTGAGAAGACAAGTCCGCTTTTGAATTCGGCCACCGGCCATTGACTTCCGACCACCGGCCACCGGCCATTGACTACCGGCCACTAGCCATCGGCCATTGACTACCGGCCACCGGCCAACCGACCGGTTGTTTTCCGACCACTTTCCGGCCGCCGTCCGGCCATAATATTCCGGTGAAAAAAAAGTATCGGGGGCCTCCGCCCCCGAGGCCTTTAAAGTTGCCCCTGATTCTTGTCCGTGAAAATTTTGGTTTTCGGTGAGTGATTTTCCTTCACGCACGATGGCTTCTCCTCATAATGGGGGCCTTACAAATGTGCGCTTTTACCACAGAAAATTACAAGGGTAAATCAGGCTCCATACTTAACATCTTCCTGCTAACATTCCCCCCTCCTTGCCTGTGTCGTCCCTTGACACAACTTATGGACTAAAGTAGTCTTCATGCTGGCGACTAGCGAGGCGGTCTTTAAGCGCACTTAGTGCCTTTTGGTATCTGATCTTCCTTTATTTATCTAGAACTTGCAAAAACTACATATTTACTCTATTTTTTAGCTCCAATGTTGAGTAGCCTACAAACCTTGATGTGAGATTCCTGATCACTGGCGCAAATATCTTCATTCACCAAGTGAAGCATCCCGTGTAGAACGCTTCCTCGAAGGCCAACATATTGTGTGAAGGTAGAAACATGCGTCTGGCGTAGAAGTCATAGAGGACTTCTTTGGAAGCTTGACCATTGAGATCATAGCACAAATATTTGTTCCCCTCGAGGAATGACATCCAAGGGGCGCTTGCTTGCTCTGGCTCATTGAACACTTTGATGCATGTGAGCAGCATTCGGCAGATCTTATATAGCATAGCACATGACAAATCTGGTAGACTTTTAAAGAATGACATGGCACCCTTTAGGGTTTTCACCATGTATTCTTCAGTCACTGGTCCCTTTTTTGGAGCAAGCAATTTGGGGTAGTTTAGCCAAGTGGGCCGCTTCTTGAGTAGTGCCTCATGTGCTATCCAGGTCCTTACTCTTGGTATAGGATAGAAAGTGAGATCTTTTTGCAGGGCCGCAAGTGAACTCGTGCTCAGAATCAAGTATCTTGGGTTTTTGTTCAGCCAGCTCAACCTCCACTTTGGGTGGTCTTTATCTGCACCCTCGACTTGCATGTCTATGTGAAGTATTTCTTTTACCTGTAGTAACTCAACTTTTATCAGAGGGTAGGGCAGGGACTGTTGGTGCCATTGTGCATTTATTTGATTGGGAGTGAGTTGTGTGACATCTACAGAATGAAGTACTCTCACCTCCCAATCCATTGCTGCCTTCCACTGCTCATCTACCTCTTATGTAACTTTTTATTTTAGTGCATCTTCTTCAACCTTTGAGAGCTGGACCATGGGCATGGTGTCTTCTTCTGTAATGGGTACCTGAAACTCTTCCTCGCCACTTAGCTCTACTATGGATTGTGTCTCCATTTCAGCAAATGATACTGAGGGGATTTCTATTTGAGGCTACTCCAAAGTGCCTGCCTCCTCTTGTGTTTCTGGCCTTCCCTCTCTCAGTAAGCTGGTTGACTCTTTTGAGTTCAGCTATCTCCTCCAGCAATTCATCTTCTCTTTGGACCCGCATCAAGGCCAGATCTCTGCACTGAGATTGCTCTAACTCCAGCTTCAGCTCGAGGTCTTTATTTTTATTTTTTAGTTCTTTGTAGACCTTGTATGTACCTTTGATCGAGGTGATAGCTGGAGTTTCTCATATTTGCCGCAAGAATATTGCCTGATCATTGATTCTTTGTTTTGAGTACTGTAGAGAAGCATTGGCTACATCTAACTGTACCTAGATTTTTTGAGCTGATAGGGTGGTAGTGAGAAGTTCATTTGCAACTTCCATTAGCTGATCATCCTTGGCTTTGCACGCATTTGACAGTTTGGTAAGTAGCTCACCCTGCTCTTCCATTTCTTTTTGTTGCTTATCTCTAGCGAGCTGATGTTGTTCAGCTTTTTCTCTCAGCTCATGTACTTGACTTTGCATATCGATGATGACATTAAGTCTGTCGTCTAAATCACCTTGGAGTGCGTCCATCACCATCTCTAACTCTTTGGCCCATGTGCTACGGCCAAGTGTTGCTGAGCGAAGACTTTCTGTCATCTCCTGCATTTTCTTAGCATATTTGATAACCTGCAGGATGACTTTGTCATTTGATTGTCAGTCTTCATGTCGTGCCAACTGAGTTGATGTTTTTGCAGCCTCTTGTGTGTCTTTTGGTTGTGTCAAGACGGATGGTTGTTGTTGTTCTTATAGCCGTGGCTATTCTTTTTCCGTGGAGGTAGAGGGTGGTGCCTCGGCTGTGATGAGGTAGAGGGTGGTTCCTCTCCCTCTTTTTCTTTTGACTGCTCAAGCCTTGTGGTGTCCTCTTCTGTTGCAAGACTTGCTGCCTTTTTTGTCTCTAGCTCTTTGTCTATTGGCTACTCTTGAGTAGATCCAACTGCTTGTTGTGTAGATTCATTTTCCTTTTGCTGTTCAAGTTCTTGTGTAGGTTCAAATGCCGTCTGCTATTTAGGCTCTTGTGTAGTTTTAGCTGCTTTCTCCTGTTTAGCTTTTGCTTCTTTCGTTGGCTCATTTGTTGTGTCTTTAACTGCCAGTGATGGTGGTGGGCTTGGCACTGGTTGATCTCGGTGTTCAGAGTCAGGAAAAGAGATGCGGGGAGACACATCACCTTGGGTATGTTGTGCTTCTCCTTGTGCAGTAGTTTCCTCTGCTCTCTTTTGTTCTTCTTCCACCTCTTTTGCTTTTCTTGCCACTTCTTTGGCTTCTTTCAGCTTTAAAGCTTCTGCTTCTTGGTACATCTTTTCCAAGGATTCCGTTGGATCTTCAAATTGCTTCGTGGTATGATGCTTTGTTCTAGGCCCTTTAAGCTCAATAGGCACCCACTTTTTTGTGTCCTTTCCTTGTGCTTGTCGGTTGCATTGGTATGTGTGTTTCTCTCTTTCAAACCGGACTTGCTTTTGCACAGGCTCTTCTTGGTGTGCTGCCATGGCTTTTCTCTTCATTTCCTCCCTTTGTGCTCTCTTTTCTTCATTATCCGAGCTTTCACTGTTGTGCCTTTCTGGCAAGCTTTCAGCCAATTATTCATCAAATTTGTAGGATCTCTTGGCCGATCTTGTAGCTCAAGGAGATGGTTGAGCTAACAGTATCCAAGTGTTTTGGTTTGGGGTAGGTGGTAAGTTGTCGGCCATGCCAATGGCATGGTATGCAATTCTTGTCAATACCTCTGGTGCACCCAGGTAAGTAATATTTCCTTCCTTCTTTGTGCCTCTCAAAGTGGTCAAGACATATTGTGTGTGGTCAACCTGTTGCCTGGTTGTTGACTTGAGGACTTGCATGAAGGTGGTGGCAACCGCATGATTTGGCGTGGTATACCTTGGTGGCCTCTTAGTCAAAAAGTGGAAGTGTTGGTGGTATAACCTGGCTGGCTGTTCCATCTGCTTGTGAATAAGGTCCGCAAAGGTGGCTGCGGTAGTTTCTTTGGTGAAAGTACCTACCGTTTTCCTATCCCTTGCTCTCATTGTCATTCTTTCTGTGGACAGTCTGAGTGCTTCCGCCACTATTTCCTTGGTTATCACCACTTCAACTTTATTCCCCTGAGGGTCAAAAATCTGGGCAGTTTCGTCTTCTTTGATTGTGGATAAAAGCTCGTAAGCTTTTTGGAAATCCATACCGCACGGCTTCTTTGGTCTCAGGCTTCACGACGACATCATACACTTCTTTTGGTAGGAGTTGCAACTCTACCTGATGTCCCTCCTTACTCTTGAATCTTCCGGTGAAATTGTGGTGTGATGCTCTTCTAGCTGTTCTTTTGAAAGATAGGCTGCCTTCGCGACTTTGAGTGAATCTGGATCTAGTTGATATGCGGGTAGCTCCTGCAGCTTTTCTTTCTGGTTGAGATTCTTCTCGGCCCTCTCTGCTACTTGCATGGCTCCTGTTCAGTGAATAGTTTGTCAAAGTTAGCAGATTTGTCGGATTTTTCTCTGAAGCATCCTTTAGTCTGAAATGCTGACAATTTTAGTCCAATTTGCTTCAAATCAATTTTTGAACAAGCATAGATGCATAAAAACATGGAAGGAACAAAATTATAAAGTCCAAACAAAATTTTGCAACCAAAGTAAATAATCGTGATTATTTACAGCTAAGTCTTTTTTTCAACATTTTGCAAACTTGGCATCACAGGCTTGAAGTATATACCAAATACATACTCTGAATGAAATATGGGCTCATTTGGATGCATAGGGTGAATATGGTACCAGATTTTGGCTTTAGGTCTCTGAAACAGTAGATATAATGGAAATTGAGATTTTGAGCTCCAAATTGGTTCAAACTTGGCTAGTGGGCTTAAGACATCATATACTTTGGATGTATGATGGCAAAATATCAAAATTTCCCCATTTTGGCTAGAAAGTAAATAATCGCCATTATTAACATTTCTACCAAAATCAATATTTTTTGGTACAAATTGGTTCTAGGCATTGTATAGTCTCTGTGTATGAGTTATGAGGTGATTTGAATCAAAAAATGTGGTCCATAACCCAAAAATTGGCTTGCAAAGACTTCTTTGCGTTTTCCGGCAATTTTCCAAGTTATATCTGCTCATTTTGACTCATACTTGATTTTTCGCATGTGTAGGTGTGTACACATGATAGGTGAGGTGATGATACAATTTCCAAGCAAAAATAGTGCAAAAGTAAATAATCGCAATTACTTACAGCAGTCACAATTTTTTTGCAAAACTTAAAGATTTTGACCTAAACACATTCTATACACCTAAAACAAGTCCTAAATTGAGTTTTGTATCACTTTGTGCTTTGTCGACTTTGAATCTCTTATTTCTGTGACTATACTGCCTGTTGAGTTGGTTAGTCAATTTTGAGGCTTTGGACTTGTCCGCAACATAGTCGTGAAGCAACTCATCCAATTCTGGCTCATTTGGAGTCAGTTTGACCCCGTATGTCGAATTTGATGCTTTGTAGCCTTCGAGCCATTTTCTACTTTTTGAGGGATTTGCTTGATTGATTTCACTAAACCAATCATATACATTGTATATGAACCTCGTAGGCAAGCTGTCTGTGGAGTCAGATCCAAATTCTGGCATCTACCAAAAACCTAGCTTTTCTATTGGGGACCTCCTCGACCCCTGCCGAATGGTCAACTGATGATATAGAAAGGTTCTATTATGTTAGGGTATTTTACAGTTCAAATCTCATCCGATTTGGTCAAGCTGACAAGCCGCTATGATCAGCTTTTGGTCATAGATCTTCGTGCACTGCTCGGTTTCTAGGGTTTTTTCTAGGAGTTTAGACTAGATACCACAGCCGTAGAAAATGGATCATTGATGAGTAAAGAACTTACCCCTCATGTCTCGTGTGAGACGGCGCTGAAAACGGGCAACTGTAGACTCCGAAAAAGACGCGTGAAAGAGGTTGAAAAGCTCTCTCTGCAAAGGCCACAAGTGGAAATGAGGTGGTTTTAGCCTACCTTGGATATGTATACCCGGACTTCCCGAACCAATTTTCCCCAAATTCCCTCGTTAGTCCTACTAGTCCGTGAAATCTATGTTAGACTCAAACATTTCCTTGATCGGATTCTTGTAGCTCATTCTGCAAGAATTTTGCAAAAGTAGGTTTGGCCGCCTAATTTGGGATTCCCGCTTCCATCTTCTGCTTTCATTGAAAGAATTTTGTGCTTGTACTCCTTGTCTTTGTGATCACCATTGTGTCTTTCGTTTTTCCATTTGAGCTTCTTTGCTATTTATTATTAATTTTTGACATGTTTATTAAAAAAATCAAAGAAAATAACAAAATGCTCTAACAAAGTAAAGTGAAAATCCAATAATTAAGAAAATCCATTGTAAAACACAAATTTATTGTTTTTTGTTGAATTTCTCTATCTTTAAGTCTCATTATTAATAAAAATGATAAAAATTAACCAAAAAGGATTATTTTTTGATGATTTTTTGATAGTATATACATTATTTACACTCATCGGGAAGATATTATCAGTGAATTTTCCCTTGATGATGAATTATAAGGGAATTATTAGGTAATTTTGCAAAAAATCATACATTAATATCGAACTTTTTTCTCCCTCTTCAGACATTGCCCTTAATTACTTTAGTGCTCTTTCACCCCTCCTAGATGGCGTACTCCGGGACGACTATGTGCATGGGTTGAACAATCGTGTCTATGCATAGCCATGGTTGGCTCTACCATGCTTTGAAGATTAATGCAATTCAAACCACTATGATATGCAAGATCTGGGTCTTGAGTAATTAACTCAAGGGTGTTTGATGTCGAGGCTTTCTGATGCTATCTTCCAAACAACAAATCTTGTAGCTTGTGTGCTCTCTGTTTGATTGTACGATCAGGATGCTTCAGCACGCTGATTGCTTGAGCTGTTGATAGCACTTTTGACTGTTGTCAGGTTTTTTCTCGCCATTGGTAGCTTGGTTTGCTTAGTGTTGTATGGTGTGGTGGAGTCTTTTGCCACCATTGCTTGATTGGTTTTACAGTTTGTGGAGAAGATAAGTGCTCCTTTTTCTTCCAAATCCATTTTAAGTTAGGTTCCTTGCTCAGAGGAACTCATCTCCGTGTTTTTATCCTTGGAACCTTCTTTTGTTTTGTCGATGAAGTTTTGCACACCCAGATTTGAATTGACTTGTCCTTAAGTTGTGCTTTTGGTACCCAAATTTGCCTGACTCCTTGCATGCTACTTGTAGCATTTGCTTGTCGAGGGGATGGAGAAGATTGATTACTTTGTGGTTTGGTCTGCTGATTGCTTCCTTTCCATTCCTCCTTGCTTGGTGAAATTGGAACAATGAGTTGCCCGCCTTCAGGTGATAGCTTGAGCTGATTTGTATCCCAATCTGGTATTGCTTTGTATGTCCGCATCCAGGGAATTCCAAGAATCATCGTCTCATTCATGTTTCATCTGGTAAACATACAAACTGATGAGGACATGAACATACATGTACTATCACATTCAAGTTGAATACTCCCAATGTTGGGGTTGGGTTCTTGTTGCATCCTTTGATTGTCGCTATTCTTGCTGTCAATGCTTGACTTGTTGCCTTCTTGTACGTGGAATAACTGACTGCATTTACTCTAGCTCTTGTGTTGACCAAAGCATCGGTGCTATGATTGTTGAGCTGTACTTTGATGCGCAAGTCCATTCCGTCTAACTAGTCTCATCATCTATTGAAACTGCATCTTTAGGTAATTCCCATTACCAGTCATCTATTTTGAGAGTGTTGATGGGAATTGGTATCTGTTGATTCCTGAGAGCAGCTTTTCGTTTGAGTACCTGAAGTCAATCTTCCCCTTGGGCTTCATCAATAACCTACTGTCGTTTAATCCTCCTTTGCGTGGCTGCATGCATTCTTTCTAGAAATTCATTGGTTAGCGGCATATTGTATTTCTTTAAACGACATCCACTAATCCAATTAACCATTGGTTCACCATCTAGGGTGGAAAATTTTACTGCTCCACTTGGAGATACATCTTCAATGATAAACGGTATGTTTCCCTTTTTCTTAAATGTAGAAATGTGTTGCTTAAGGGAGTAGATTAAAACTAAGTCCCCTTTCTTGAAGATTTTTGTGATTAAGTAGGAATCAAAAACCTGTTTTTGTTTTTGCTTTTGTGCATAGATGTGAGTTACAGCAGTTAGCCTTTGCTCATCTAGCTTTTCCAAAACTTCAGGTTTTTTTGACAATTCATGTCCAGTCCACTCAAGATTCTGTGATACCCTCAATGTCGGCAATAGAAATTATATTGGCAGTATGGCATCAAGACCATAAACAAGGTTAAAGGTGTAGCATTTAAAGCTGTTTTGAATGAAACTCGATAAGCCCATAGAGCAGCATGGAGATTCATTTCCCAGTCTGTCCTTCCTGAACTAACCACTTTAGTCAGCACCAAGCTAAGAATTTTTTTTATATGCTCAGCTTGTCCGTTTGCTTGTGGGTGATAGGGAGCTGATTTGTTATGGATGACCATAAACTCATTAAGCAAATACTCGATTATCTCATTGAGGAAATGAGTTCCCCGATCACTGACAATTTCTATTGGCAGTCCATATCTCATGAATACATACTCATACAAGAATGCGGCACTGGTTTTGGCATCATTGTTTTGAGTTGCTTTAGCCTCGGCCCACTTTTTCAAATAGTCTATAGCTACAACGATATATTGAGCTTGGGTTCTATAAGCAGGTGGCTATATCGGCCCAACAAAACCTATACCCCATTTCGCGAAATCTCTAGACCCCATCATTGGTCTTAAGGGCATGCTATCTACATGTGTTGGCATTTTTGCTTGTTGACAAGCATCACACCTTCAAACATATTCTTTGGCATCTGCAAAAAGTGTTGGCCACCATATGCCTGCCATCAAGATTGCTCTTGTGGTGGTCTCACTAGAAAAGTGACCTCCAGCTAATCCAACATGTGCTTGTTCTAGAACCGGAATGTATTCTTCTTCATTTGCACAAAGATGCAAATGTTGACCTTTACCTCTCCGATACAATTGGTTTCCAATAAGAGCATAATCTCTTGCTCTAGTTTCAATTTCTCTTTGACAGCGTTTACTCATATCCTCAAGAAATGTTCGGCTTGATAAGTAAGTAGTTAGATAGTTACTTCACCTTGGAACAGGTGACATTTGAAACAATGTTACATGAGGTATGGGTGATTATTTTTGACATTGAGGACAATCCTTCACAAAACATTGAACATCACTCCTCATAGTTTGGTCTCAAGATTCGTTGCATAGTTTGGTCTTCCGCAAAGTGAAGTCCTACTATGGTAACATGTGCTTGACTTAGGTATTCTTTTTTTCTTCAAGATTGATGCATAAGAGAAATATTCCATCTAGATTTCTTTTGTATAGCCTACCAGCTAGTAATTGATACATAACCAATTGCCCAATTAATCTGATCGTAATAGAAAGTGGTATTTGTGAATCCACTTGAGCTATTGTCATCAATGACACCATGTTTTTTGACCATCGAGGTATCATTTCCACAGAGAACAAATAGGAATCTAGTAGATCATCGTCTACCCCTTTAAGTGATTCTCTTGAAACAATCCTTGACAAATGATCTGCTTGTTGATGTGTAGTGCCCTTTTTTACAACCACAATGAAATCAAATTCTAAAAGAATGATGAACCATCTCACTGTTATCCCTGTGTTTCATGGCTTGTTGACCAAGTATAACAAAGCTTGGTGTCCACAAAGAACACAAACTTGTTGGCTAATAGGTAATGTCTATATTTTTCAATGGCATAGATTATTCTTAATCCTTCCCTTTCGGTGGTGGTGTAATTCTTTTCCGCCATGTTCAACTTCGACTAGCATAAGGAATAGGAAAGTCAATTTTCTCGTCTCCTGGTTGAGCTAGTATACAACCGATAGCAAAATTGGAAGCATCTACATGTATGTGGAATATCTTATTCCAATCTGGTGCTTTCAATATTGGAGCTAAGGTGAGAGCTTGCTTGAGCTTCATAAAGGATTCTTCACATGCCTCGATCCACTCAAAGTGTTTAATCAAGCTATACATGGGTTTTGCAGTTATAGCGTACATGTAGATGAACCGTCTGTAATATCCACAATGCCCCATGAAGGCTTGTACCCCCTTGACTGTTAACAACAATGACATGAATTCTTTTAATATCAGTAGCTATGCCATTTTTAGACACTATATGTCCAAGAATTTTTCCTTGTCTACCCATGAACGTGCTCTTTTCAGGATTTAAGCAAATCCGATAAAGTCTACATTTTTCGAATACCTTTTTGAGGTGTTCAAAATGATCAGCCCGGATGGATAAATGTACGCATAGATCATCCATATATACTTCTAAGAATTTCCTAAGATATTCTTTAAAAGCATGGCTCATCAACCTTTGAAATGTGGCTGGAGAATTAGCTAACCCAAACGACATAACCCGATAGGCAAAAATACACCATTCTGTTGCAAAAGCAGTTTTATGCTGATCTTTTGGGTCAACCAAAAATTGATTATATCCCAAAAAGCCATCTAAGAAGATGTAAGCTTCTTTTCCTGCAAAACTGGTTCCAAAACATGTTCAATGATTGGAAGAGGAAAGTTATCTCTAATGTTAGCTGTCTTCACTTTTTTGAGATTGACACACGCTCGTAATTTTCTATTCTTCTTGGGTACTACCACGATTGGAGACACCCAATCTGTGTGTTCAATTTCATAAATGAATTCGGCTTCCTTTAGTTTTTCAATCTCTTCTTTTATCTTTTAGCAAATGTTTCATTATATGTGTATGGCCTTTGTCTACTTGGTTTCGCATCATCTCTCATGGGTATGGTATGTTGACAGATTTCTGGATCAACACCCTTGAGATCCTTGTAAGACCAAGAGAAGATATTTCGGTATTCTTTTAGCAAGCTTAGAAATATCTCTTCTTCTTTCTCTGTTTAGGTCGTTTGCAATGTAAGCAGGTCTAGGCTCTTCCCCTAGTTCAGCCATGTCTATCTTTTTAGCGTTTTGAGGCCCTTCGTAGGATTCGCCCTGTTTTCGTAGTTCCCTAACAAGTTGTTTGACTATGATTTTTCAATCTTGGAGAGTATACTTTTTGTAATGGGATGGAACACTCATTACATCCTTACTATCCTCTTCCGTGGTTTCCATTTCGGTCGTATATATCTCCTTTAGAGATTTTTTCAACTCTTGATATTTCTTTTTCCGCTCAACTCATGTCATGATTGGCTTCTTATCCTGTTGGTTTTCTTGAGTATCCTTCCTTGTTTTTCTCGATGTTTTAGACATTTCTAGATTTTATGTTTGAAGGATATCTGCCATTGATTTGTCCTTGACACAATCATTTGCATCTATCTGCATCAGAAATTGTGTTCTACTAGAGACTGATGGCATAAGTTGTGTTTTGCGTTTTTGGTGTCTCTTTTTCATCTATACCATTTTTGTCTTCTTGATTTCTGGTTGGGAAAGTCAAAAAACTTTTCCTCCCCTCTTTTCAAGAGTAGCTTAGCTCTCACATGTTCTTTTTCTGACCCCGAATCTTCTGAGGTAGTTGAGTGTTCATCTAACTCATCTGTTGCATCGTTGTAGAGGTCTGAAAAGATTTGTTGAGCTTTCATCAAGTCCTTTGGTTCCTCATCTTCATCTTCAATGTTGAGGGTTGAAATCATTTCGATGGGAATTATGTCGTAGCCATCCTCATTGCAAAACTGAGCAGACATAGACGTATTCACACATACATCCATTGTCGCTAAAATTTGAGTCCACTCGAATGGCTCAAACAAATTCTCTGGAAAGGGTTCAAGTACATAGGCTTCGTCTGTGCAATCCCTTTTTAGAATACATTCTTCTCGTTTTAAACTCCCATTAAAGCTCCACACATCCAAATAGGAGTGTCTTTGTTAAACCAGGATGAAATCTTAGTTTCAGCCGAAGAGACTGAATCAAACTCATGTATGGGTGTTTTTAAGACATCTCTATAAGTGTGATCTTTTAGATTTACCCTTGTTATAGATCCCCCTTGCTTCAAGTACAAATAATTATTTCCCCAATCTTAGATAAGTTGTACCTGTCTCGCATGAAAGGTCTTCCCAATATGATTTCATAATTGAGTTTTTTTCCAAAGTCTACTATGGCCGTCAGGCCAATTGCAATTTCATTTGAGTTTGTCTAATGGCTGGTTATCCCCAGGATTCCCATATTGCTTTCATGGCTATGGCTATGCATGCTCCACTATTTAGTATTTCCATGGTTTAAAGTCATTATATTTCACTAGAAGGGTGGTGTTTCCTTCTTCCCCTTCATAATACTTTCCGACTTTGTTCATTGGAACAGATCGAAACTCTCTGTTTTCCATTTCATTTTTCAATTTTTCCAATTTTTTTGAGATTAGCCCCGCTATCCCCACCTTCTCTAGGGTTTTCTGTAGATCATTCCATAAATATGGTGTAAGTTTTAACAGTTCTCCCAAGGTAAGAGTGCATTGGATGGGTGTAGACATGATTGAATGAATGTTCTCTACTTCTAGGGTATGTTCAGATCTTTTTACTTGAGTGGTCTTACACATTATGGATTCATCTTCGTTATCTCCCAAGTAAGAGGGTAATGTTTTCAAGGTCAATGGTTTTGACATTCCTGAAGCTTCAGATCCGCAATCCCCATACAAGGATTGTAAATCCATATTCATATCAGAAGGTAGGTTCTCCAACCAAACTTCCGCTATATGAGTTGACTTTAGAGTTAGGCTCCCATAAGTGTCCTGGCCAATCTTCCTCTACGAATGGAATTCCATCTAAGGCATCTTCGCTGTCCGGCACTATAAGTTTTGGTTCTTTTGTTTCAAGGTGGGGTTCTACCACCACATCGGGTTTTTCTTTAGTGTCTCTTACCACAAGCTCTTCAGGTTTTTTGTGATACTTTCAAGCTTGGTTTTTGTTTTTCTTGCATTTCTTGCATGATTCTTAGCAAATTTTGATAAGCTTCCAGCTTAGTTGCTTCCATGTCTGGAGAAGGATAGTTTTTCCATTTTCTTCCATGTTTTGGCCTGCTTTAAGTCCTGCTTGGTAGGCTTCCAAGGCTGCATTAATAGGCTCAAAATTTTTATCAACCAAAATGGATCCTCTAGCCCAACACAGGTTGAGTTCTTTCCATACCCATTGGTGGCCTTTGAGCTTGGGCCATATTAGGCCGATATCTATACATGGGTTGTTCTTGTGGCCTCATAGGCACGTACTGAACATTCCCATCATACTTTGGTCGGAAGTAGCACTTGTGGGTCTCATGGTTGGTCCATTTACCCTCAATTGCACACCATTTTTGTGGCCTTGTCCTGGTCTCCTCATAGGTGCTTTTTGCATGTTGTTCATCATGTCGTTCATCCTTTTGAGCATATCTTCTATGGCTGAAAGTGGTGTTGCAGCAGTCGTTCCCACTTGTGATGGTTTAGTGGATATTATTTTCTCGCTTTGGTTATCCTTAGGGACATCTTCTTTGTTAAAAATATCACAATTGTCACCTAAGTCAATAGCATCTAACACACATTCTTCTAGGGGTTGTATGCTTTTTACTATAGAGTATAGCATGAAGTTCTTTGTTTAGCAGTCCCTCTAGAAACAAAGATACGAGTCATTCTTCTGCAGGTATCTCTAGCCCTAGGCATCTAGAAATGTATTGTTTCATTCGAGTTGCACAATCCCTAACAGACTCACCATGTTTCTGTTTAAAGCTGTAGATTTGAGCTACCATATTATGTTGATCCCTATTTTGGAATAAGCAGCTATAAATCCTTGAGCTAATGTGTTCAAGTCCATGATTGACCTTGGTGGAATGTTTTGGAACCATGTCAATGCTCTTCCTTCTAATGTCATTCCAAATCCCTCAAATTGAGTATGGAAATTGAATATACGTTCTGCTCTTAGCACTTGCTTAAAGCTTGCTAAGTGGTCATATGGATCCCCTGATCCACTATATTTTCTAACCCATTTTTGAAAATCAGCCGGTCTGACGTGTCTGTTTGGTTCAACTCTTGATCTCCTGGCAGTTGGTCTTATTCCGAGTCCTTCAAACCAGTCTGTTGGAAATAGTGACTCGTGTAGCCCTGGACTGGCCTTAGTGTCACCCGGTTTTCTACGTGATGAGGTGGTTTTTGGTTTCTTCACATTACTCTCAGATGATCTCTCACGGTGTTCATCTCTTGGAATTGTTTCTGGTCCTTGTCCCAATATCCAATCCCTTATGGAATACCCTTGGTATCTGGTTTGTTTTACCGTCATCATAACAAATTTGTTGTTATAACAATCCCTAAACAAGTAGGTTGTTAGGTCGACTGATCCCTTATCTTTCATCTTGAGGATATAGATGATCTTCATGGCCATTAGTTGTCATGGTTTGGCATGCAAAGTCCACTGAAGCTCTTGTATGTTTCTATCTTCCCAACAATAGACTCCGATCCTAGGATTATCCATACTAAACCGTTTCAAAGGCTTCAAATCTACTTGATCGTATCCCTCAAATTCTAAAGTTGGTGCTCCTTCTTTTGCTGACATATCTGGGATTATGGTGTTTACTTCTAGCCCCCATTTGTCTACCACATCAGGGTTTTTGACTTGTACATACTGAGTTCCATTTCTATCCATGTACATTTTTTCTTGTTTGTTTGCCCTAATCTCTTCTTCAAACTCAATACCATAGTCATCAATGCGAATAGCATACTCCTCGTTAGGGTCCAGGTAAACCTGAGTTCCATGGTGGTTATTCTTATAAAAAGAGAGTATATGCTTATAGCGCATTGTCATTCCGGTTTCCAAGTGAGTCGAGTAATAAAAGATTTCAGATGTTTAATCTAAAAAAGTGTCTGAGACTTCTTCAAGAATTGTGTGCAAGGAATTGCCTTGATTCATGCTTTCTTCAGTGGATACTCTACTAGAGGTTTCTTTGAATGTGCCTTGATTTCCTAGGACACGACCAGATATAAGGTTCATAAAGACTTATGAAGCCCTGGATAGAGTACTTACCTTTGGATTGACTTGTTATCATTTTCCACTTGATTCGATTGCAACTTTCTATCAAGCCACTGATTCATCGTCTGCTACCTGATTCTTATACAAATTTGATCAAGTTAGCTATTCTTCTATAAAGATAGTAGAGTTTTTGCTAACTCTCGTGATTGGTCTATGTGTATCACTTCAAAATGGAGCTATGGGAGTCCGCAATTGACTTTCAGATTCGACTCTAGCAAAAAATCAAAGGATTAATCTGCAACCTGGAAACTAAGTGAACGTGTACCAATTTGGATCCGATGGAATGCAAAATTTCCCGATCGCTTTGTATTATGCTGGTCTAACACTTTACAAGTTCAAAAGTCAAAATTGACGTCCCTGGGTAGCAGTAGTAAATAATCGCGATTATTTACTTTTGCTATTTTTTTGCACTTTTTGGCTTGCTTTGACAAGTATACAACCTGTTAAAGTCCTAGGACAAGTTTCAACAAGTTTGGACAAAATCTGATCAAGTTTATCAACCGTTTTGTGTTCACAGACTCTGATTTCAAGAATTTGGCTTAATCTTACTTTTGTGATCCAATTTCACCAAAATTGATTTGTGGGGTCTACTTGATATGCTTGCCCTTGTGGTATACTCAAATTATTTACTCTAGCTAAATTTTTTACAAATTTTTATCCCAACTTTGACAAAGATCTGTTAAGAACCTCAAGTTAAGGTCCCTAGCCAAGTTTCATAAAGTTTGGACAATTTTTGGTCAAATGGTCATCAATTTTCTGTCCGCAGACTAACTTTGCAAATATGGTCACAATTTTCAATCCAGTGACCCAAATCTTACCAAATTTGGTTTGTGGGCTTATTACAACATGGTAAAACTAGTGGTATGCTGACTTGGTCAAAAAAAGTTGAAAAACGGGACAGATGTAAATAATCGCAATTATTTACAACTGATAACTTTTTGCATCTTTTTGGTCAATGGAGCACGTACACATATTTATCACATCAATATAAGCCTATGAATTGAATTTCAACAAGTTTGGACAAATTTTTTTCCAATTTACACTCAAGATTCAGAAAGTCAGTACATACTTTCGTTTTTATCCAGTTTTTTGCGTTTGGTGATCCAAATCTTTTGTGCCTTTACAAAAGTTGTTTGTACACATGCAATGAGTCAATGACATGAATCTTGGTCAAATCTGAGTTAAAAGTTAATAATTGCGATTATTTACTTTAGGCTTGAAATGAACCAATTTTTGCAATTTTTCAATGGACAGTCTTTTTATGAGCTATTTTAAGCCTATGAATCAAGTAAAACCTTAATTTGGCCTAAAATGTCAAGAAAAAGTAAATAATATGAGTTTTGGCCAACTCTTGAAATTTTTACATCGAAGTGTCCTTGAGCTTACCAACTGGTTCAGACAACTTTTAAGCTTACTCTCCAGTCGGATTGAGTGGTTTGGAGTCTTTTCCTGTTATTTCTAGCCATAGACCTAAAATTTTGCAACTTCCAATTACAACTCACAATGGTCTTTTTAGAGAGAGCAATGTTCTGAAATCCACCTCGGATCCTACTTACCCTACTCCTAGATTCTCATGCAATGCGGTTGTGGAAAGTGTCCACAAACACTCGTTTTCTTGTCTTTTATGGTTTTTTGAGCATTGATCTTAAGACTTGTCTCGTCTACCAATCATCCTCAAAGTCCTAATCTATTTCTACAATCCTATAATTCCTAAAGGCACTCAGCAAGTACGGTTACTTCCAAGCTACCTCTACACAGCAAAAGACGGCAATCTCAGGCTATGCGGTTTCTAAAAGAAAGTTTTGAACTCTAGGCGATCCTAGAGGAAGTTAAAGGATAACTTCACAAGACGCTCGTGTTTTTCCCTAGTTTAGGTCTCTTCGATCCCCGGTAGCGGCGCCAAATGTGGGACGCATGTCTAACCTCACCATCCTATCTTATTGGAGTATTAGCGAGAACCACGATTAAATTGTCAATCCATGGGCGAAGCTAACTCGACTAGTGCATAGAGGCTACAAGAGGTTTTCAATCTCTCGGAAAACAACTAACAACTCGCATCTAACTCAAGCTACACTCAAGTGACTGAAATCACCAAAAGCCAATCGGTCACCGGCAAACAAATCACATCCGTTACAGCATCAAATGGCATCCAAATGTAATGAAACTTCTAGGACATGTGTATAAGACCTAAGCACACATGTTTATGGTCTCAAACCCCACTTTAGGTCAAGTTTCAAAATCATGATTATTAACAGCAGTGGATTTTTGACCTAGCCGTTTTCGACCCAGAATGCATCTATATGATTAGCAACGATGCCCCAATACCCTGCCTATGCTTAGTTTTTTATTTGAAAGTGTAAATTCCTAGTTATGATGAAATTAGGCCACGGGTCAGCGACGTCAAAAGCTACGAAATACCGTGATGTGTTTACGTCAATGCATAGAGCTCTTACCTACGGTTGCAATGCAACAAACGCGACTGCAATGTGACAACCGGGGAGGGAGTAGGAAGCGCAAGAAGGAGAGGAGTGAGCGCCGTTAGTTCACGCTATGTGTTTCATTATCCAAAACTTAATAATAGCTTACAAAAATTGGCTTTTATACCTTAGCCAAGGTTTTTGGTGGTCAAAACTAATAATCTGGGAGTTCTACCAAAGATGGGTAATGACAGGTTGATACAATCTGGAAGCTTGTAGCCCCGGCTCATTAATTACAGAGTTTATCTGAGAAAATAGGAGTTACAATATTCCCGATTTATCAAAATAATAAGTGTTTTACAATGATAACTCTGAAAAATGGTATCCGTGTTAGCTTGTTGCTAATAGTTCGTATTTTGTGTTACGGTTTTTGGCTTAACCAATGCCCTTGCTACCTTCCAAAGATAAATAAACATTGCTTTTAGGGAATATTTGAGGGAGTTTTGTGAAGCTTTCTTAGATGACCTTCGTGTTTATTCTTCTTGGAAAGAACATATATCATGTTTACGAAAAGTTTTTGAAAAGTACAGATTGTATCACATCTCATTAAACCCTTTCAAATGTCAATTCTGGGTTAAACATGGAATCATTTTAGGACATATAGTGTCCAAAAATGGGATTTCCACATATGACAGCAAAATTAAAGCCATTTCCAATTTGCCACCACCTACATGTCAAAGTCAACGATGCGAAGGCGTGTAGACCAAGGTGAGAAAGCACGAGAGAGAGAGAGAGAGAGAGAGAGAGAGAGAGAGAGAGAGAGAGAGAGAGAGAGAGAGAGAGTGCTTATCCGCCGGCTATTGCTGACACAGCAAAGGGGAGAGAGAGAGAGAGAGAGAGAGAGAGAGAGAGAGAGAGAGAGAGAGAGAGTGAACAAGTGGGGGAGAGAGAGAGAGGGAGGTGTGAGAGATGGGGAGAGAGAGACAAAGAGAGAGTGTGTGTGGCTGAGGGTTTCTCATATAGAAATCTCAGTAAATTGCCCTACCTAGACTTAGACAACTAAGTGAAATAAATTCCTAAAAGCCAAAATAAATATTAGGTTCACATTGGGCAGTTCACTTGAGATGCCTAAACTTTAACACCCTCATAGTGGACATCAATAGTGAAACCAAGTCAATGAAGAAGCTACCATGGACACCCCAATAGCTGCAGACTACTAGATACACCTTGGTGTTGGTCTCCTCAACCTTGTACCTGAAAGAAATGCCATCTTGAGCATTGGTTGCCTCTGTAGAAAACCTGAACTTTAGACAAGACTACGTCCAATAATCTCCATTCGTGAACTGTGAATATATCACGTCCAAAATATAACACTCCAAGATAATGAACTATGGAACGCATCTTGTCCATGATCCGACCAACAACAATGGATTGGCGCACTTATCCATAGTGTCTGTGATACGCTTGATTGGTTCCCTGCCAAATGCATGTGCCTCGAACTCCGACCTATGGGTCTAAACACCAATAACTTGAACTCCTACACAAGGGTCCAAATCAATCATAGGGAGCATTGTCTACCCCTCTCTGCCACTCACAAGCCTCTCTATGGCTGAAGCTAGTGGTGACACCTTCACTTTGACTAGAAATCTTACGTCAAGGCCACTGTGGCCACCACCATGTGTGCCATGCCGATCTCCTCTGTCAAATCTTTATTACCGTTACCTGTGTCCAGCTTGCCTTTGACTTTGTCTTCAAGTGAATTCCTTCTTTTGCCTTTGGCTTCCAACTCCCAAGCCAAACAAAGCGTCCAATCACAATCATAATTGTGGTCGTACCTCTGGGTACCGAGGCAGCTAACCGAGTACTGGTACTACCATCCGTGTCAAGCTTGCTAGTGTTGTTTTCCTCGATCAAACTCGCCCATTTTCCTTTGACTTCAGAATGTCAGGCCAAACAGCTGGGTGGTCTCCTTGAGAACTATGCCGATGCATAGGCCGCTATCTCAAAGGTTGATTTTCTCTCCATATCTTTAAATTGGTTTTGGTCTCGCCTCTTTTGCTGCTCCCCGACTGCTTTAATAAGCTATTGTCGAGCCTACAGAAAACACTCCAAACACACTCCAAGAGAGGCCAAAAATGTTGGTTGATGGTTGTTACCATATACATGTGGTAGTGATGTGTGTGAACACACTAGGACCGTCGGGGCATTTTTCCCCTCTTGAGGAGGTTTTTTCCCCCGAGCATTGTATATACGCCCATCACTCTAGGGCTATCTATCTTTCCATTGCACACTAAGTAACACACTCTCTATTGTGTGCCTTCAACTTCCTTTGTCTTCTCCAAGCTATGTACATTTCTCTGCAACCCTAATTCCAACAATTGGTAGCAGAGCAGGTTGCATCCTCCCTGGCTTAGTCGCCAGCTGCTCTAGCACACACCTGCTCACTTTCTCTGATTTCAGTGAGCTTTGGCAAGCGTTCACAAGTCGACAAAAATTTTGGGAGGGCTCGTAGATCTTAGTTTGCTCAGATTTTTTATTCCGGCTCATTTCGGCCTCCATTTCCACTACAAGCAGTATTGCACAGGCTATTTCGTCATTTTCTGCAGAATTTTTGTCAATATCGTTTTCTGCATAACAGGTGCCTCATAGTCTTCTACGATTTGTGCTATATATCACGTGTTGTTCGCGCTCCGTTTCTCCTATTTTTAGGCATTTTTCACATCAGGTGCAACATTTACCATGGCTGACAACAACATAGATGTGTTCAAGATGTTTGCTGCTAAGGACAGGTTGGATGGGGACAACAACCCTATGTGGGCTTATATGATGCAACATGTTCTTGTGTCAAAGGGCATCTGGAACATTGTGCAGGGCATTGATGTACGTCCTTATTCTGAGGATGTAGGCGATGTTGAGGATGTTGCAGGTCTTGCTGCAAGGATTGCTTCTATTAGAGTTGTTTTTCCTACGGCAGAACAAGCTCGTTGGGATGTAAAGGATGCATAGGCTCATGCACTGATTGCGTTGTTTGTGAAGCGCACTATTGTTCCTCACTTTCGTTCAACAAAATCTGCAAAATAGGCTTGGGATATTCTAGCAGGTCTTTATGCAAGCCGCAATGAGGCTAAAATTGCTTTGCTGCGTAAAGAGCTGGAGTCGAAGATTATGCATGAGGAAGATGATATGGACACTTTTCTTGCTGGTGTCAAGGATATCAATGAGTAACTTATTTCTGCGGGTGAAGTCATTTCAAACAGTTCCCTTGTGCAGACTGTTCTTGATGCCTTACCAGATTCTTACCAAACTTTTGCTAGTACTATCATGTACTAGAGACAGTAATGTAAGCTCAAAGGACATTTATGACACTTTGTTGCCTCTTTTCAGTGGTGGAAATACGAATGTAATTTCCAATGAGGCAAATGTACAGCCTATGGGGTTTTCTGAAAATGTTACAGATCAGCCTATTACTTATGCAAATGTACATGATTTACTTGATGAGGAAAGGGCTGAAAATGAGCAGGCTAGAGGTATGCCATGATGGCTGATGCACACTTTGCGTGACAATAAATTGGATGCACCTTTGTCTCGCCGTACTCGTTCAGGCTCTCGCCATGCATCTTATGCATCAGATTGTTATGCTTTGGCTGTGTCTAGCTTACATGATGTTGAGGAGCCTCTGTCTTTTCATGAAGCACAGAATTCAAAAAATTGGATGGCTACCATGCAATCAGAATATGATGCACTTATAGAAAAAGACACATGGACTTTATGTGATTTGCCTCCTTGTAAAAAGGCCATTGGTAGGAAGTGGGTTTACAAGTTGAAACGCAAGCCGGATGGTGAGATCGATCGCCATAAGGCTCGACTTGTTGCAAAGGGTTATGCACAGCAAAAAGGCATAGATTATGAAGAGACTTTTGCTCCCACTTGTCGTATGACTACTGTGCGTTTTCTATGTGCATTGGCAGCTCATTTTGGTTGGGATGTACATCAATCAGACATTGTTACTGCTTTCTTGAATGGTGACATATTTGAGGAAGTTTATGTAACGCAGCCTCGCGGTTTTGTCATAAAAGGACAAGAGGAAAAAGTGTGCAAATGTAACAAGGCTTTGTATGGGTTGAAGCAATCTCCTCATGCTCGGTATGAAAAAGTTGACACTCATTTGGTCAAACAAGGCTTTCATAACAGTCCAATAGAAATCACATTGTATGTAAAGCGTCAGGGTGATGTACTTCTCATTGTGGATCTTTATGTCGATGATTTTCTGATCACTAGACCAAATGAGAGACATATTGCTGAATTTAAGGCTGATTTGAATGCTACTTTCAAGATGAAAGATTTGGGGCTATTGCATCATTACTTGGGTATACAGTTTAAGCAGTGTGATGGTGGTATTGCCTTGTGTCAAAAAAGTTACATAGAGACATTGTTATGTAAGTTTGGACTTGAGGATTGCAAACCTATTGCCACTCCCATGGAAACAGGTTTGAAGTTGAGTCTACATGATGCTGGCAACCCTGTTGATGTCACTCTTTACCAAACTGTTGTTGACTGCCTCATTTATGTATGCGACACGAGGCCAGGTATTCAATTTGCAGTCTCACAAGTCAGCAGATTTATGCATAGCCCAGGGTCTAAGCATTGGCAGGCTGTCAAGAGGATTTTCCGCTACCTTAGTCGCACTTTACATCTTGTCTTGTTTTATCCCAAGGGGGGATCATTACCACCAGACTTACATGCTTTTTCGGACTCAGATTGGGCTGGTTGTTTTGACACACGAGTGTCCACAAGTGGTTTTTGTTTCATGCTTGGTAGTGCATGTATATCATGGTTGAGCAAGAAGCAACCTACTATGGCCACTTCGAATTGTGAGGCTGAGTGCAAGGCAGTCTTTACAACTATGGTTGAGTGTGTACGGCTCAGACACCTTATGGCTGATTTGGGTGTTGGACAGGACACTGCCAACACTATCTACAATGACAGTCAGAGTGCATTGGCAGTTGTGAGGAACCCAGTTTTTCATGCTCGCACTAAGCACATTGAGGTGCACTACCACTATGTCAGGGAGAGGCTCTCAGCAGGAGAGATCAGCTTGGCTTATGTGCCAACACAGGACAACCTTGTAGATCTTTTCACAAAGGCATTGTCTTGTGAGAAGCTTGAAGCTTTCCACAAAGCTTTGGGCTTACTCCCCTTTGTGGACTGGTCATGTCCTCAGGGCATGGCACTTCCCTTCACTCATGTGCCAGCTCTCGTTCACCGCATCACTCTAGGGGGGATTTATTACCATATACATGTGGTAGTGATGTGTGTGAACACACTAGGACCGCCCGGGCATTTTTTCCCTCTTTAGGAGGTTTTTTCCCCCAAGCATTGTATATACGCCCATCACTCTAGGGCTATCTATCTTTCCATTGCACACTAAGTAACACACTCTCTATTGTGTGCCTTAAGCTTCCTTTGTCTTCTCCAAGCTGTGTGCGTTTCTCTGCAACCCTCATTCCAACAATGGTCTAGCCAACACAAGAACTCCTCTTGCTCGAGAAACACCTCCAAAGAGGCTTCTATCCACACAGGAAACAAAACTGTTCAGGGCTGAAAAATGTAGCCAAAAACGCTGGGCAGCAGGGAGTTGTGTTTCAAAAATGCAGGCTCTGCTGGGGGTAGATCGCTATGCAGGCGGGCAGAACAGGGCAGCAGGGTTGTTTCAAAACGCCAGGCAACAAAGCAAAATGCTGGTAGTTTGGGCAGATTTCTAAGGTAATGCCTACAGAGAGGAAAATTCAAGGGAGATTGTAAAACACAGGGCAGCAGGGCAGCGTTTTAGGATAATGGCAGAAGAGGGTTTCTTCTTCTTCTCCTTCAGGTCGCCTTGCTCCACCAAGGTCCTTCATGCACAATGCTTTGATACCATGTAAAAGTCGGTGATGTGGAAGCGTGTAGATCAAGGTGAGAAAGTAAGGGGGGGGGGGGGGGGGGGGGGGGGGGGAGGGGGGGGGAGAGAGAGAGAGAGAGAGAGAGAGAGAGAGAGAAAGAGAGAGATGCACTAAACCAATCAACCAAGGCAATGAGATAACAGATGATAATACAATGGGGATGTTAACCCTCACGGCACACGGACACCCATCACCTACGATGGACGTGTATTATGTATGATTTAGAGTCAGGTACCGGGCTTGTCGGACCAATAGGGAAAGGTAGAGTGATCGTCGATGAGAGGCGCACTTTAACTTGGACATTCAAGGGATTAGTTGGTTAAGCATGGGCGCCCAAGTGTGAATGGGGTGAGCTCCTATAAAAGCCAACTAAACCTAATTTTTACTCATTCTCTCATTTGTGCAATTGAAGAGTGCTCTTGCTCCATCTCCATCTTCTTCTTCTTCTTCACCTCCTTGTGTGTGTGTGTGAGAGAGAGAGAGAGAGGGAGAGTGTGTGTGCGATCGAGCATTACGAAGGCACGACGGCGGCGAAGCGGTTGAGCGCGGCACGACTGCAGCTTCTTCTTCATCGCGGCGAGGAATCCACCACGAAGGCGAGCGTAGAGCGGTGAGTGACACACCCTTTGTTTTCTTGAGCTTGCTAGTTTAGGCTTGTTGTGTGCTTGGAGCCGTTTGTGGCTCGCATACGGTGTATTGGCAAGTCCCTTGCTTCGACAGTGCGGCAAGGAGCGCACAGGGGACTGAGGGTTTCTTATATAAAAATCTCATTAAATTCCCCTACCCAGACATTGACAAATAAATGAAATAAATCCCTAAAAGCCAAAATAAATACTAGGTTCAAATTGGGCAGTTCACTTGATATGCCTAAACTTAAACACTACGAACTATAAAGGACTTCAAGGTTCATAGGTCATGTTGGTTATTACCGATGGTTTATTTTAAACTTTGCCGAGATAGCTAGCCCATTGTAAAATCTTCTTATTGAGTTCCACTAGACCGCGGAGTGTGACCATGCTTATGACTTATTAAAGAAGGCATTGACAAGTGCTCCCATCCTATGAGTGCCCGATTGGAATGTAATTTTCCGTGTGCATATTGATGCATCAAACTTTGCTGTTGGGTGTGTTCTAGCTTAGCCAGGAAAACATAAATTGAACTACCCCATTAGCTTTGCAAGTCGTTAATTAAATGATGCTGAGAGGAACTACACCACTATAGAGCGGGTAGGTTTAGCTATAATTTACGCAGTAAACAAATTTCACTACTACCTTCTTGCCATCAAGTTTGTTTTCTATGTGGATCATCAAGCATTGTTGTATCTAGTGAATAAACATTGTTCCATGGGAAGAATTACACGATGGTTATAAATTCTTCTTGAGTTTGATTTTACCGTTGTGGTGAGACCCGTAAAAGACATCATTTGTCTCACATACCCAATGGTCAAGCCCCTACTGGAATTGATGATGAATTGCTAGATACTTTTCTGTTCCTAATCGAAACCATGCTTGAATGGAGTGAGAAGATTGTGAACTTTTTAGTTAATGGTTTTCCACCCAAAGAGCTTCGTAAGGATATAGCTCAAAAACTATTAAATGAATGTGAACCTTATTCTCTAATTGCAAGAACTTTGTACAAGCGAGGGAAGGATGACATTCTTACACGTTGTGCTTGTGAGGATGAGTACTCATACATACCACAAGAATTCCACATGGGTATAGCCGGAGGACACTTTTTAGGGGAACTAACTGCTAAAAAGGTGTTGCAATCAGGCTATTGGTGGCCTACCTTATTCAAGGATGCATCATTTTTTGCAAAAGGGTGTGATGAATGCCAACGTTAAGAGATCACACAACAACAGGATAAGATGCCCTTACATCCTATTAAAGTGACTCAACCATTTGAAAAATGGGGTTTAGACTTTGTAGGCCCAATTAATTCGGTAACTTGTAACACTCAATCTCGATATATTATTGTTGCCACTGACTATGTGACAAAGTGGGCGAAAGCCAAGGCGACACACAAGGCTGATGCAAGATCAACTGCTAAGTTTCTCTTTGAGAACATTATTACACAATTTGGTTGTCTCCTCGAGATTGTGAGTGACAATTTTACTCATTTTATAAATGGGGTGATAAAGAAACTCATGACAAATTTCATGATAGCCCACCATAAGTTTATACCTTATTATCCACAAGCAAATGGCCAAGCTGAGATCACTAACAAGACTTCAATTTCTATCTTGACCAAAACAATGGAAGCTCATAGCACAGATTGGGTGACTATTAATTGTACACCATTCAAGATGGTATATGGCCAAGAAGCAGTTATGCCATGGGAGTCTATATTTCCTAGTTTGCAGGTAGCTTCACAAGAAGTTTGGGATGGTAACCCTTTAGTTGAGCGTTTATATATCCTTGAGAATCTATATGAAGAAAGACAATTGGCTGTGAAAAATGCACTTGTGGAGAAAGATAGGAGTAAGAAATGGTATGAACGTCATTTAAAGAACAAGAACATCGAGGTTGGGGATGAAGTCCTTATGTATGGAGTGCATAACACGAATTACACATGCATTTCAAGTTGAAACAGAGGATGATTGGTTGGACTCTGACACACCTCTACGATATCCTATTGAGTTAAATAGCGCCTATGAGAAAGTGATATATAATGCCTTATTGGACACATGTGCTAAATATAATATGCTATCATATGGAGTGTGGTGTTAGTTAGGAAAGCCATCTCTATCTGAGAGTACCATCCAAGTCAAGGATATCAACAAGAAAAAACTACAATTTTGGAACCTGACACACTTTTGTTAGTTATGACAACGGGTTTGTAGCTCAAGGCTTTTTGGTCATGCCTGCTAGAAATATGGAAGGCAATATAAACCTAGGATGCAAGTGGATTTTATTGACCAAATGCACTATTGATTGGGGGACTAGGAGTGTCACAACAACACAGAAACCAACTCTTAGCCCTGCCACTCAAGCGATAATTTCTGAGATATCAGCTCTTGAGGAAATACAACCCAAAACTTTGCATGTCCAAGAGGTTGAACCATCTGTACCTATAGCCCAACCCTCTAGAGATTCAACTTATGTAGCTAAAACAAAGCATGAGACACACAAGATTCATCATCATATAACAGATAAAACATACAAATGGATCCCTAAAGCATTATAGCAACCATTTTTTACGCTAAAAAATAGAAGCCTTGTAAGAGACGCCCCACTTGGTCCAAGAAATGTAAGAAAATGTTGTGTTGGATTCCTAAACAACTATTGGAAGCCCAAGGCTACTATTAAGGGAATGATCAAATTTGGGTGCCTAAACATAAATTGTGTTCTTACCTATCACCTATAGACCCATGTGAGTCAAATCCTATAACAATAAAGCCAATTGAAGACCGTGGGAAGGGAAAGATCACAGAATACTATACATCTGATCCAAAACTAGTTTGGGTACCCAAGCGAGAAAGACTTGTATCGCTCGACTCAAACATAGAAGAAACAAATGAAGCTTCTTGCTCTTCATGTAGTTCTTCTATAGAAACACAAACTTCTTCACAACTTCCACCTACCACCAAAAATGTACAAACAAACAAGGAAAGAATAGCACCTCCGATTATAAATTCATCACCTAAAACAACATTTCAAGTAAAATCATGGGAGATTACCTTACCACCCTTGCAACTAGATGAAACGCCTAGGCTGGTGAAAAACTATTGGTCAAATTCTTCACCCATTACAACTTGGAGCAATTGGTTTCAAAAGGTGATGACATCGTTCCAAAAGGTATGATCTACCCAAGGAAGAGGGGAGTGTTTGCTGACATCCATCATTCACTTGCTCCCCTCTTCACCTGCCTCCCTTACCTCTCAGTCTCTCAATCTTAGGAAATGTATATATGTATAGCCCTATACTCAAGGAAAAAACAAAGTAAAAGAGCAAGAGCCACCAAACAAAAATCTTGAAACCTACAAATCTAGTACATGACCCAAAAATAATAATAACACATTATGCACAAGGACACGGCCTTTTGACATGACCCTTATAATATTTGCACACTAACCAAAATCTATATGTGTGTACAGATATGGCTAGTATGCTAAAGTCGTCCACTCCTACCTTGGGTGAGAGGTACCCTCTTTACTTTTTCACAAGTATTTCACATAGTCTACTGAGTGTTTGCCTGTGAATAGGATTTGGTAGATACACTAGCGTGTGAGAAAAATTTTGAGGAATTAGAATGGCTTATATGTCTCTTGATCACGATTGATCCCTAATTAGTAGAGAACGTCTCCCCGATTGCACAAGCTTACCCTTTTGAGCAAGATGACTATACACTCTGAGTGACATTCTTAGTGAACATATGTGCATTTAATGATGAGGAAGATTTACATGATTACACGGATGGCACGTATGATCTCATTGATGATGACTTTATTTTTCTTGACAATGACGAGGAGAGGGTTTAAACTTAGGGCTACCCCCCATCTGACCCTATAGGGGGCTGCAAATACTTAGGTTAGGGTTCTTTATGTTGTTTTGATTGTGTTCAATAAAGAATGGTGCCTCTTCCCACTGATGTGCCTCCTAGAGATATTCCTTGTGTTTGTTAGTGTGTACAGGAACGCATTGCAGTAGTTGGGATTTTGAACTTCATGCAATCTTTGTCTAGTTTGCAATTCAAATCGAGTGCGGTCATCAACACGAACAGGTGAATCTTGTCCATTATCATTTCGTCTTGTCTTTTTTAGCATCCATGTTTGTCTGCTTTAATTGTGATTGGTAGCACAATATTCAACACATTTGCTTAGTATTAAACATTAGATTCAATATAATTTTATGTCATAGTCCCTTTTTTAGGTTTATGAATCAAGAAGTTTGACTAAGCTAGTTTGACCAAGATAGACATTAGAGATCTTTTCTTAATAGCATGGGAAATTCTTTCCTAATTGTCAATAGTTGCTTTAGGTTCTTAATCTGATATTATGAAGCATTGTGTGCAATGTACTAGTGCTTTCTAATGGGCTTAATCCCTCTTGACCTTTAGCTTAAGTATTATAAAGGGAGTTTACTATTGTGATGAGCCTGGGGAGGGTAACAGTGTCCATATGACCCCCCAAATTTACAAAATTAAAATGCAGTGATAAACAAACAAACAAAAAACAAAAGTGCCAAAAATGCAAAATCTTTAACTGGAAGAGAAATCCCAGCTTGATTTGAAACTTCACTCACATGTATTGCCTATGGTACTAGAGCTCTAGAGGTTCCTAGTGGGCGCTTTTTCTTGAGAAGCAAAAAGCCCAAGGCATACAAAATAAGCATACATGTGAAAAATTGAATCAATGTGGAAAAAAATTTGGGGGCTCAACCAAAGGCAATAATTCAGGTGATGATTTCATATGCAATTCTTTTTATCATGACTAACTATAAGGTCCTCTAGGTATAGCCTCTAGTCAGCCCTCGGACATGCAATACTTTGCTCTTGCGATTAAACAGCTTAATTGACCAGAGAGAATTGAGAAGCTTGTCCATGGTATTAATAGTTGACATATAGTGCCTCTTGACCATTAAATCAGCGACCCTAGACTTGTTTATTTTTTGACCTTTATACGTGCTTATGTGTTTGATTATATTACAGTTTAATGTTTACTACAAAAAATTGTTCAATACTCTGTTACCAATTAATCAGTGTGCTTATTTACTGCATATTCTTTTTAATTATATATGTTCTATGAGAATGCAATTAATGTGTTAATTTTGGTTTATTTTGCAGTGTTTGAAGAAATCTAAAGACATTCAATCTCAGATGCTCTTCCACCTCGATGAACGAGCTTCACCTCACTAGCTTCCGAGGACGGAATCTACATCGGGGAGGGGGACATGTTAACCACTTACGAACACCCTATCACCATTGACGGACGCCTTATCACTTTATTTGAGTCATGGACCAAGCTTGTCAGTCCTATAGGTGCATAGGTGATCGCCGATGAGAGGCATACCACTTATCTCATTTTTACATTATTTTTGCTATGATCGGTCATTGTGGGCACCCATGTGAACGGGTCAGATTCATATAAAGGTCCATTTTGACCTAAAATCCTCATTCAAGAGGTGCATGCTAAAGAAGTTCTCTTGCTCTATCTCTACTTTCTTCTCCATCGTGTGCTCACGAGAGAGAGAGAGAGAGAGAGAGAGAGAGAGAGAGAGAGAGAGAGAGAGAGAGAGAGTGCTTAGTTTCAGCCAAAGAGACTGAATCAAACTCTTGTATGGGTGTTTTCAAAACATCTCTATAAGTGTGATCTTTTAGATTTACTCTTGTTATAGATCCCACTTCCTTCAAGTACAGATAATTGTTTCTCCAATCTTGGATCTTGGATAAGCTATACATGTCGCATGAAAGGTCTTCCCAATATGATTTCATAGTTGAGTTTTTTTTCAAAGTCTACTATGGCAAAAGTGTGTTGATATTCAATTCCACAGGGATTGACTATCATCTTTTCAAGCAGCCCTAATGGTCTCTCAATGTGTCCGTCAGCCAATTGCAATTTCATTCGAGTTTGTCTAATGACTGTTTGTCCCCAAGATTCCCATACTGATTTCGTGGCTATGGCTATGCCTGCTCCACTATCTAGTATCGCCATGGTTTCAATGTCATTATATTTCACGGGGAGGGTGGTGTTTCCTTCTTCCCCTTCGTAATGATAGCCGTTTTTCGGCTTTTCGTAATTGCCATAGTGAGTTAACCCACCCTACCAAAATCATCCAAACACTGTGGCTATCCCTACCATTTCATTGTATATAAGTGTGTGTGAGTTAGGAGACTTTTCTCATATCTTCTTAAAAACCCTTAATTAGCTAGTCATTGGGCTAGTTGAGCCAAATAAATAAATAAAATAAAAAAATAAAAAATATTATGGCCCATTTGTGTATAAATATTTCATTGTATATAGGACCTAAATAAAAGGATTTTTCATATTTATTTTGGTATTTATTTACATATTTCTACCTATGGTGTGTTATTTATGCTATGTACATTGACTCACCATTACCATATTTTTTCTTACCATTTTGCATACTCTTTATTCCATATAAAAATAATATCATGCAAGCTTCTCTTATTTTTGGTGTAACTCCATCCTAACAAAAATCCAAAAAAACTAGTTCTATTTATGTGTATATTTTTTCATTATTGTGATTTTTTCCTTCCTACATCTATTCTTTATTACTCTCATAAATTAGACCACAAAAAATATTCATCTTTTTATGGTAGACTTATAATGAGAGAGATTTATTTTGACCCCTTTATATTTTTTCCACCTATATTATTTATATTTGATATGTACATATTTTTTAGACCCCTCAATATTTGATTTTCTTAGTTGTACTATTCATTTATATCATGATCTCAAAAATATCTTCAATTATAGACCTACCAAATAAGATCAAGGGTATGTGGAATGCATGCATGCACCATGGGGAGTTCACTCTTGGAGGTATTCAAAAGAATCATCCAAAGAAAGACCTCACAAGGACTTTGTGCAGTGGAAACAACAATCGGTTTTGCTGAATTTTTAAAGATCACATGCTCCAAGAATTTGAAAAGGTGATACAAACAAACATTGTAGCTCGGGAGCTGAACTTTCACCTCAAATTTTTTCATATTTTTTTGAGCTACGCTCTATGAGCTATGATTTTATTGGTGGACCCCAGTTTGCCCATGCTATGCAGCCACACTCTCTCTTCCACTTTATCATTTTCCTCTTCACACACACTCCTCCCTCTCCTTCCCACTCCCAAACCTGCAAATCCCATGTCCTAATTCACCCTCTTCACCATTGCCACATCTCTCACACCTCCATAGCCTTCATCCTCCATTTCTACACCCTATGTGTCCCCCTTTCTCTCTACATAAATGTCCATATTACCATACTCTCTTCCGTTTGTAAAGAACTTCAAAAATCAGCAAAAATCCAAGGATAACCTCTGCAAATGAAGGCTTTTATCATGAATTTTCCAAGGTTTGAAGATAGCATAGCTTCATCGACACGCGCTACTTCGCCATGCTGACCGCTTCTTCTACCGGTGCTGTAAAGAGGTGAATGTCAACTTCTCCAAGCTTCAACCTTGCTTTACAAGCTTATCCCTTCTCTAAATTTTCTCATCATATATCTCACCATTTGGTGAATGATTTTGTAAATATTTTTTAGTGATAATTACTAAATACTAACCACTAACCTTATTGTAAAATGCACCCTCTACTAGAGTAGGCCCTCCCAAATTATTCACTCAATCCCTCTCTCCTTTCATCCTCAATAATTCTCTTCCCTTGAGCCCACATCCATGTGACTCAAAGGACAAGAGAGACCCACCCTCATTAAAATAAAATAAAAATATGCATAATCTTTTATTCCTTCAAATAAACTTGATTAGGCCTAATCCAAATCGGGGCTTCTAAAACCTATAAATAGAGCCCTTCTCTCCCTTGTAAATCATCATATCGATCACACTACACCACACCATTCTCAACACATAACACACCACTCTTCAAGCCTAGCTGTGTAGAGTGTGTGCATTGTGAATGCTCTATTCCATCACTACACATAGGTGCATGGAGACGCTTGAAGTTAGTTATGCCATCTAGAGGAGTGGAGTGATACTATACTCTGCAATCACACGTATAGCCTACTCTTGTCCATAAATAAGATTCATAGTTTTGGGTGCAATTGTATGCTGCAACTACGACTCTTCTCTCCAAATTGACTTGATAAGTTGGCTAATCAGGTGGTTGAAGGTATATTGTCCTTGAAGTTTGTTGTGCCATTTCATACTTGGTGGTTTGAGGGCTTGTTGAATTGTTTGCCTAAAAGGTCAATTGTAAGAGGGTGCTCGGTGAGAGGACTCCCGTGACCCTAAGACAATTTTTGTATTGGCAACAAGGTCAAGTTTTGTGTTGTTTCTCTATTTCTCATCAAGCTTTGTGTGCATCCAGTCTTTAAGGCTAAGACTGAGTTGCTCAAGTTGATTTGTGCTCTTTATCTATCTCTGGCATGGTGAATGTTTGTGTTTGGTGTGTGTGGCTGTCTTGCATTCCCCTCTCTTTGTGCGTTTGAGTACAAGGAGATATCACGTACGTCCTAGTTCGCATCTACAACTAGGTGGTGCCCCTTTTCTTGTTTGGTTTCTGGATGTGGGTTGTTGTTGTCTCTGATTGTGCTTGCCCCAGCCCCAATTGAGTAGCACGGGAGCCTCGAAGGGTGTTTAGAGGCCGCTCTTCTTGTTGCCCGCCCCGGACCGCCTCAAATTGGTGCCCCCACTGAGGAACGGCTTGTGTATGTTTTGTGTAGGTTCAACCTTTAGCATAATCAAGTAGCTTGTATAAATCCGAGAATTTGTATGATCCCTTCATTCCCATTGCAAGGCAAAAGGTACACATAACTGTTAGTACTAAGTTGCAATTTCAGCGAGTAATTCGTAGAATTTTAGGTCCTCTTAGGTTGACCGAGATAAACGCTTCAGTAAATCCTTTTATTTTGCCTCTCATTAGGTACGACCTTAGTTTGAACGTCTATATTTTTGTTTTGTTTTAAGCATTAGGTCATGCATAGACCATGGATAATGGCCCAGGAATAGAGGTTTTCCCCTTTCATTTCACTCCACACATTAGAATAAACATTGCAATTAGTAGGAAGATCCACTTTCAACAACGTATGGTGTTCATGTTTGGTGCCCAAAGAGTAGAAGAAATTCTGGTCACCAAACCCTGTCATCCTGCCTCTTATTGATTATCATAGGTCATTTGATGTGAATATTTTTATTTTGTTGTAGAATAGATTGCAATTTAGAAAATATTACTGTGTAAATCTTTTTTTTTCTTTTAAACAAACAAACAAAAACGTGTTGTCACCTTGAAACTGATTCAATGGAGGCCCAACGCCAAATGTCCGGATATCCTCTTTTCTTTGGAGAGCCTGGAGAGGATGCAGAACTATTTTTAGCAAATTTCAAGATGTCTTGTCGTATCAAGAGTATAGTAACTGATCAAGAACGTGTAGAGATGTTTGAAGTGGTCCTTAAAAAAGATGCTAGCACTTGGTTTGACTCGTTGCCTGAGGAAGTTAAAGGGAATTACACGGAAGTTGTGAATCATTTCAAGAGATACTTCTTTGATCCCCAAAACACTCAAAAACTATGGCAAGACATTGTTTCTCATAAGCAGAAGGACTTAGATGACTACTACTTGTACAAGCAAGAGTTTCTACGTCTTTGGGCTCTATGGATACGAAATGTTGCTAACCCTGGTGATGGTGCAGAATTTCTAGAGAAGGAGAGGTTCATAGCTGGACTATTTCCTGACCTTACGGTAAAAGTTGAGGCGGGTTCACCTGCTACCTTTGATGCAGCTGAAACTAGGGCTGCTGAGAAATATAGGAAACTCAAGTGCTTAAGGGGGGAGGTTCCAATAGAAGGTCTTAGACCCAAAGGTAAGTCACAAGCATCAACATCTAAGGAGATTCCTGAGGTAACGGTGGAAGTGATTGAGAAGTTAAATGAACCTTTAAGCGGCCTGTCAATTCACTTTGCACAAGCTGTAGGTCCAAAGGGACAAGCAAAGAAGTCTGAAGAGCGAGATCCACGACCTAGGAGAGTCTTGCAATGTTGGAATTGCGGAGAGTCTGGACATGGGATGTATAATTGTCCTTGGCCCCGTGGGGAGCCAGGGAAACCTAACTTGAATTACCCAGTGATGAATGCAAGTGAAGGAACTGGTCAACAACCAAGGCTTCTACAAAGGCCAAATGGAGCAAGACCACCTCCACAAGGAGTGGAAGGGGTTCCACCTTTGCCAGACCCAAATGTGCATGTGGTAGAGGTGACAAACTCAAATGAGGTTGACATGGAAGAAAATGGCATTAAGCGTGGCCGAGGAAAAGGTAAAGAAAAAGAAGGTGTCACATCACAGAGTGACCATGGACGAGGCAGGAAGGCAAAGGAGACCAAGGAAGCTAAGAGGACTCGACGTCGTACAAGACTTCCTTCTTGGACATGGTATGGCTCCATACAACCTATTGGAAGACATGAGAGGTAAGGGTCCTGATATCTCATGGCCTCAGTTTCTTGCATTATGCCCACAAGTTAGGAGGGATTTAATGAAGGCACTTAGCACTAGGAGAAAGATAAAAGAGAGTGTTCCGGTTGTAAAAATTGCACATGCTGAAATGAATGAGGATATTACACCTGTGCTAGATTGTTACATCAAAGGAAGATTGGTTAGGAAAGGTCTAGTGGATGGGGGTGCACAAATTTTCATCATGACAGAGGGACTCATGCAAAAACTAGGCATGCACATCCATGAGACACCTGAAATTAAAGTCAAGATGGAAAACAATAGCAAATCTAGGTGTGTAGGCATTTGTAAAAATGTTTTTGTAGAGGCCTTTGGCATTAAGAAGGCGGTGGATTTTTATGTTATGTCTACCAAAGGAAATGGTTACCCATTTATCCTAGGGAGACCATGGCTAATGAAAATGCAAGCTTTGCAGGATTGGGAGACTGGAAAGCTAATTTGCACGAATGCCAATCATAAGAAGGTTGTCTTTGACATGAAGGAGCAACGCCAAGAGGAGCTCCATGAAGAATCATCTCAAAGTGAGATGGAGGAAGGCTGAACCGATAGCACTTCAGAAGGAGAAAGTAGCGGCAGCATTACTGAAGAGGAGTCTTCCATCAAAGTCATGGGGGTAAGGTTTAAGACAAACAACCAAGAGACCTCTTCTCGAGGTTTGGAAGAGGTAGGTACTCAAGAGAACCAAAATGTGCAAGATGAAGGAATGTTAGAAGGTATGTTGTCTACAACACTTACAAAGGACGAAAGAGAGGAGCTCAAATGTGTGCTAGGGAAATTTCAGAGGCTTTTTGCTAAAGACTACACCGATGTGCGTGGAGTAGATGCTGTTCGACACAAAATTGAGTTGAAGCCAGAGGCCACACCTAAGGCTCAAAAGCTACGAAAGCTAGGAGTCATCAAGGAGCAGGCTTTACTCAAGGAGGTAAGAAAGCTTCTAGCAGCAGGTTTCATTTATCCAGTGGAGAATTCAGAGTGGGTCTCTCCCGTTGTTGTCACTCCTAAGAAAAACGGCAAGTGGAGGGTGTGTGTGGATTACCGTCCACTTAATGAGGCAACAAAAAGAGATCACTTTCCCCTCCCATTTCAGGATGAGATACTAAATGAGGTAGCTGGTCATGAGAAGTACACTGTGTGTGATGGCTACTCGGGTTACTTTCAAATAGGTATCGCATTGGAAGATCAATTGAAAACAACCTTCATCACTCCTTGGGGTTGTTATGCTTTTAGAGTCATGCCATTTGGCCTGACAAATGCTCCTGCAACTTTTCAACGCTTCATGAACATGGTGTTTCAAACATTCTTTGGAAAGTCCATTAGGGTTTTTATTGATGATTTTTGCATTTATAGCTCAAAATCATTGCATCTACAAAGGGTAGAAGAAGGTTTAAAGAAGCTCTATGACATGGGAGGTCAACTCAACCCCGACAAGTGCCACATAGGTGAGGATGAAGTGATCTTGCTTGGTCACAAGGTTTCCTATAAAGGCATTGAGGTGGATCCTTCAAAGGCAAAGGCTCTTATTGAGCTCCCATCACCCAAGAATCTCAAAGAGGTCATCTCATTCATTCAAAAGGTGAAGTATATGTCACGCTTTATTCACTTAGCTTCGGAGTTGCTTCATCCTTTACAAAAGTTGACACAACAAGTAGAATTTGCATGGTCTGATGAGCTTGAAGAGTACTTTTGTAAAATTAAAGTCATCCTGTCAGAACTACCAACACTCATGCCTCCTTGTTGGGAGTACACATTCTTTGTTAGCTCTAGTGTTGGGAAAGAAACAATTGGAGCGGTTTTGCTACAACAAGATCCCCATAGTACCTGGATGCGACCCATCTACTTTGCTAGTAGGGTCATGAATGCTTTGGAGAGAGGCTACACAGAGGCAGAACTCATGATGCTTTCTCTCATGTTTGCGGTGAGAAAGTTTAGATCCTACTTGCTACCAAAACCTTTTGTAATTCTCACTGCAGAAAATTTGTTTCCTTGGGTGTCATCTCAAATGAATCTTAGCACTAGGATCTCAAAGTGGATTATGGAATTGCAAGAGTTCCAATACTCTTTCAAGGTAGAAGATAGTGTGCGTGCACAATTGGTAGGGATCCTTACTTATAGGGTACATGAGAAGGAGATTAAGGTGCCTGAAGTAAATACCCTACCATTGCCACCACCTAAAAGTGTTCCTAATGCTTTTACCTTGTTCTTTGATGGAGCTTTTCGACGAGTCACAGGAAAAGCAGAGGGAGGGCCAGTATTGCTCAACCCAAGTGGAGAGGTGGTCATGAAAGAGAAGTTCAATCTACCAAGTTCAACTAGCAACAATGAAGCAGAATATGACACACTACTTCATGGTTTAAAGATATGCATTCGCCAAGGTATACAACGTCTCATGGTAAAAGGGGATGCACTTCTCATCGTGAAGCAAATTTTAGGCATTTGGGCATGCAAGAATGAAAGCCTAAGGACAAAAGTTCATGCCATTCGTAGATTGTTTAATCAATTTGAAGAAGTGCAACTATATCATATTCCTAGAAAACAGAATGAAGATGCCGATTTACTTGCACAGCAAGTAGTTACATGTGTTGAGAAAGAAGTGCAGGTCATCATGGTGGCAGCAACTGTCAAGCAACCGAGATACCAGGGATTGGAGTCATTGACTCCCATTATTAGCTACATTTTGGAGGGTGAGTTTCCACAAGACTTCACGAAGGCTCAGAAGAGGAGACTCATGAAGAAGGCAAGCACGTATCTCTTCCTACAAGGATCCCTCTACCAAAGAGGGAAGGATCAAGTGTGCAAAAGAGTACCAACTATTGAGGAAATACCAACCATTCTAAAAGGTTTGCATGAGGAAGCGTATGGTGGTCATTTTGCACAGGAACTCACTGCAAAAAATATTTTTCTTGCCGGATATGTTTGGCCAAGCTTGCACATTGATGTTCAACATTGGTGTAAAAGCTGTCACAATTGTCAGATTAATGGAAACAACAATCTGTTACATGGTCCACGTCAGTTAGTCCTTGCAAATGGTCCATTTGAAAAATGGGGCATTGATGCTATGGGTCCATTGCCTAGGACTAAAAATGGGAAATCGTATATCTTGGTGGCCATAGACTACATGACGAGATGGGTAGAAGCACAAAGTGTGGCAAAGGTAAATGAGAGGACAGTGAGCAAATTTGTCTACACTCACATTTGTTGTAGATTTGGCACACCTTTGGAGATTGTTTCTGATAATGGTCCAGGGTTTAGAAAGGGCTTACTTATAGAAGTCTGTGATGAACTTCACATTCTACATCGTCATAGTACACCCTACTATCCCCAATCCAATGGTCTGGTAGAAAAAGCTAATGGTGTCATTGCAGGCATCATTAGAAAGATGGTGAGAAACAAGACAAAGTTGTGGGATGACTTCTTGGATGGTGCCTTGTGGGCGTATCGAACCATATATAGGGAAGCCACGGAGTTCACACCATTTCACTTGGTCTATGGTCAAGAGGCTTTACAACCAATTGAGCTCAGCATTCCCACAATGCGCAAAGCAGCACAAGATGATCAAGAAGCATGCATGGATGGACTTCTTACCTTAGTTGAGCTTGAGTGGAAAAGAGAAGCAGCATACGAGTGCTACAAGAGGAAAGCTACGCAGGCGAAGGAGAAGCTTGACAAGAAACTAAAGGACAAAGGCATCAATGAAGGAGATCTTGTGCTAAGGTATGACAATCGACTCGATAATCGTTTTGATGCCAAATTTGAAACTAGATGGCAGGGGCCATACATAGTTAAGAAGGCTTTCAATTCAAGTTACTATCAACTTATGGACTTGAATGGGAATTCGCACCACAGTTATGACAGTTTTCCATTCTTGGCTTAATCAGGGGTCTTACCATGGGAGGTCTGACACCTTGATTAGTTACATAATACATTGGTGCAAGCTCTCGTGGAGCATAAGTCAAGGTTTCTTCCATTGGTGGTGGATGTGAATTATACCAATCTCCTTCTACATTACTGTAGATGCACTAGACTCCGCATAGGGTCTAACAGGCACTAATGCTTATTCATCTATGTCTCCTTTGAGGTGCATGTACTTAATAGGCACTGCGTTATGTACTGGATATAGAGGTTTTTGACCCAACATAGGTTGAGGTCTTTCCATACCCATTGGTGGTCTTTGAGCTTGGGCCATATTTGGTTGATACCTGTACATTGGTTGTCCTTGTGGCCGCATGGGCACGTACTGAACATTTCCATTATACTTTGGTCTAAAGTAGCACTCGTGGGTCTCAAAGTTGGTCCATTTATCCTCAATTGCACACCATTTTTGTGGCCTAATTGGTTTTCCCTATTGAGGTATCCCTTCTCCTGGTCCCCTCACAGGTGCTTTTTGCATGTTGTTCATCATGTCGTTTATCCTTTTGAGCATGTCTTCTATGGCTGAATGTCATAATAATCAATATCTAATTCTCCTAAATGATTTTCTCATATTAAACTGATCATTTAATGTGGGGAAGTGCCAGGGGAGAAAAGGCTAGATTATTGGTTAAGCTAGCAGACCGGCCACAGTAGGGATCCAAAGGAGGGAAAATAGGGATCCAAAGGGGGGGCCATCTTCGAAAGATCCATGTGCAACAATGGGCTAAACATACCCTAAGGTTCAGCCCATTAAGACTTCCAAAATGCTAAGGTTCCAAAATTCAAAGGTTGTGTCCAAAGGGTTAAATCTTAGGGGGAATTGGATGCTTTGTGTGCTCTCCAAAGTCAACATATATCCCTACATGGGAGGGGGCGAGCCCTTCTTCTAGGGGATGAGAGAGAAATCCACACACACACACACACACACACACACACACAGGCTCCCTTTACACAAACGGAATGAGGGACACATGTCAGCTCCCTAGGCCACATGCCCACAAGGTGTGCCCAGTTTCTATTGGATGACCCTTGAAGTGGACCAATGAGAATTAAGCTAGAGTAAATATAGTTTAATTAATTTAAAAACATTTAATAAGAGAAACCAATGAGAATTAAGTCTCCTAGAAGACTATTGGGCAGTCTCACAAGGGGTCCAATGAGCATTCAGGAGCCTAATGGCTTGCCTGATTCCTATTGGCCAGGAGGCAAAGGGGTCCAATGAGAAAGCTCTCACAAAAGGGGAAAGGGGGACACATGTCAGAAGGCTATCACTTATGCTGCTTAATAGTCATTGGCTTTTGACTTGGGGAGAGCCAATGAGGGCTCAGCAAGAGCAAATAGCAAGAGGGCTCGCCCAAGAGAGAGAGAGGGGGCTGATTTTTGCAAGGCATTATCACACACACACTCACACAATCTCATGTGTGAATAAAGAGAAGACTATCTCTTCCCAAGCTTTAATGGAGAGCTCATCACCTACTCCAAGCTTGTGAGATAGAAGCCTACATCAACACACTCTTGGCATGTGGATGCAAATCCAACCAAGAGCCAAGCTTCAATGCATGCTCATCTCCTCTACCAAGCTAATTACTAAGCTAAGCTATGCTAATATGAGTGATTATGTGAGGGGATGTACATCTTTCTCGTAAGATACTCCTTCTTCCTCTCTATCTACTCTCATACCCTGCTAGCTCTCACCATCTTCGAAGGTGTGTGAGGTCTTGGGTCTGAGAACGAAGATAATTCAAGTTGTGTTTGCTAAGTGTTTTGCTTAGTGCATGAAGCTTTCATCTTCATTGCACTAGCTAGTCTTGAAGGAACACAAAGAATTGTATTGTACAATGTCTCTCTTGATGGGAGAAACCATAATACAAAGCCTTTTTGAGGGGGGACCGGCTCCATGCAAATCCGGTCCTCAATTGTTGTCATTAGCTTAATTTCTCTCTCTTTTGAAAGTATTGTCGATGCTATCTAACTAGGTATTATGATTTTTGTTGCTCTCTCCACGCAAGCACTCTTGTAATTCTCATTAGGAATCTATTCTAATGAAATGCCCACTATGTTCATGCTCATTTCTGCTACACACAAGTTATTAGGCCATTAAATGTTACATTGGTATCAGAGCACAAGGTTTCTCTTTTCTTGCTCAAGAAGGGAGGTCCTCAAGCTAGCTACAAATGGTTGGTATTATTAATTGCCTGTGAGTAAGTAGAATAGGGATTTTTCAGCTTTGCAGTGCGCCTGCCTTTGAGCAGTTAACGGGGCATCACTGTCGAGACCTATGGTCTTAATAGTGGACTCCTACGGGGCTTGTTGCCTACGGCTTAACCACTATTGAGCTATTAGAAGCTTGACAGGAGCCGGTGTTGTTTTGGTGTCGAAAGACCCTCTCTTCTATTCCTTGCAATTAATGGTATTCGAGCTGTGGGTACAGTAGCTTGAGTGCTTTTTCTAAAGGGGTAAAGAGGAGTAGCAACTAGGGCTTGAAGTGCCAAAATACACCTAAAAGTTGTTAGAATGGCTGACAATAGTAAAGAGAGTGAAATTAATGTTGATAACTTTGATTTTGCTCATGAGCAAGCTACTAATGATGCTTCAATGCTTGTTAACTATCTTGTTTCTAGGCTTCAACAAGCCATGGGCAATCCATCTCTCTAAAGTGAAGTACAACGGTAGCTCCATGCTCACGGGATTCTCCAAGCTCATCACCATGATGAGAGAACACCTAGGAAGCCTCCTTGTGAGACTACCAAAAGAGGTCTCTCTCCGATTCGGGAAGAAGAAGAGAATCCATATGAAGGGCTCAAGAATTTACTTCTTGATAATGCATCTCCTTCCCAAAGGAGAACTCAAGAGCCTCCACCGAAGGAACAAGAAAGAAGCGAGTCTCCCACCACCTCGGCGGAGATGGCTCCATGAAGACGGCGGGCTAAACGCTCTCCATCACTACCAAAGCGGAGAAGACCATCGTATTCTTCTCCTCACCACAATTCAAAGAGGGATGATAAAAAGCAAGAGAAGAAAAAGGCGAGAAAGAGGACACCCTCTTCTTCATCTTCTTCATTCTCTTCCTCTTATGAAAGTGATGGTGAAGATGACAAAGATCAAGACAAGAAAAAGGCAAGAAAGAGGTCACCCTCTTCTCCACCTTATTCAAATTCTTCACCTTCTGAAGAAAGTGATGGTGCAACCTTTGAACCATCAAAAAGAAGAGGCCATAGGAAATCCTATGCCACATGGAAGAGGTCGTCCAAGCTGAAGAAATTCAAAGAGGGAGGGAAGAGCATCTCTTTCCTTACTTATGATGGCACCTTTGGTGCTATGGACAAAGTCTTGGCCTTTATCCAGCAATTCGATGCGGCATTTGGAGATGAGGGCTTCACAGAGTCCTCTAAGCTACGCCATGTAGCTGTGCACTTTCAAAAGTCCACTAGACAATGGTGGTCTAGCCTACGAGCCAACGGTGAAGCTCCACGAACATGGAAATCTTTAAGAGCTTCCATTATGAAGCAGTTTTTGGCCACCGATGCAAAAGACAAAGTACTCACCGAATGGCGAAGCTTAAAGCTCTCCCCCAATGAATCCATCCACAAATATGTAGACAAGTTTTGGGACTTACAACTCAAAACCACTGTCTTCAAAAAGTTGGATTTTGGAGAGCAAAAGCAACAATTTTGTGCGGGCTTAACCGAAGAAATGGCGGAGGATGTCAACTCCCAAAGGCCACGTACCATATCAGCGGTAATACACCATACTATGGTGGCCTCTCAAATCAATTTCCAAACGGGGGCTAAAAGAAATAATAAGCCCCCGGAAAACAAGGGTTCCAATGACCCTAAGGGGAAGGACAATGTCCAAAAGTCTCCTAAGGGCAACTCCAACAAAGCTAAAGAGAAGGGAGTTTACAAACATAAGAATAAACTCTCTCCTGAAGAGCTTGAGCGTTATCGTAAGGATAACTGGTGTTTCAAGTGCGGCGAACAAGGGCATGCGTACCGTGCTTGTCCCCAAAAGAACAACCGCCAAGATCCTCCTAGAGCTTCCTTGGTTGAGATCCAGGAGGAGGAGACTCACCAAACTCACCACAAAGGATCTCCTCTATGCCATGCTTGGGGAAAGGTAAGAGAACATGATGCTTTTATTCTCTTTGACCCTGGTTCTACTCACAATTTTATATCTATGGAGTTAGCCACCAAGCTAGGCATACAATCCTACGAGATGGGAGATGTCCTACCCGCAGACAGTGCCTTCAAGGGGCAAGAAGCTTCAGTTACTCCCTTAATTGTGAAATTGAGGCTTCATGTCCAAGGCTATGTGGACAAAGAGGACTTCTTTATCTCTCCTCTCAAGCATGAGGATGTAATCCTGGGGGCACCATGGTTTGACCGCCTGGCTGCCGATGTTAAATTTCCTAAAAGGAGAATCTCCTTTAAGTTCAGGGAAAAAGACATGTATATAGATGCTAAGGAAATGGGTAACACTATCCCCATTGTACATACACCAGCTTTCAACAAGTCAATAAAGAGCTCTATTTCCGTGTACATGATTTTTGTTAAAGACTCTCAAAATGAACCTAATGCTTTAGCAAAAGAAAATAAAAGCAACCAAAAGGAATTAGAGTTATCCAATTTTCTCAAGGGGTTTCAAGATGTTTTTATTGACGACATCCCTTGTGAGCTACCTCCTAAACGAGGTAATGATGACCATGCAATCGAACTTCTTCCAGGAAGTTCACCGCCTAACAAACCTCCTTATAGAGTTTCTCAAGCTCAACAAGAGGAGATTATGCGGCAAGTGCATGAGTTAGTTGAGAAGGGTATGGTTAGGCCAAGCTCATCTCCATTTTGCTCACCTGTGCTATTAGTGCAAAAGAAAGAAAGCACATATCGTATGTGTGTCGACTATAGAGCACTAAATAGGATCACTATCAGGAATAGGTTTCCTGTTCCACGGGTAGAAGACCTATTTGATAAGCTACAAGGATCGACCTACTTCAGTAGGATTGACCTAAAAAGTGGCTATCATCAAATAAGGATAGTTGATCAAGACATTGTAAAGACCACATTTCGCACCACATTTGGTCTTTACGAATACATTGTCATGCCTTTTGGCTTGACCAATGCACCAGCCACATTCAACCGCTTGATGGAGAAGCTGTTCAGGCCTCATCGAACCTTCACTGGAGTGTTCTTTGATGATATTATCATCTACTCTAATTCATTGGAGGAACACAAGCAACACCTCCAGGTAATATTTCAAGTTTTAAGAGAGAATAAACTTTATGTTAATCGAAAGAAAAGTGAATTTTTCTTGCAATAGATTTAGTATTTAGGTCATATTATCTCTCAAGATGGCATCCAAATGGATCCATCTAAGTTAGAGGTAATAAAAGGATGGCCTAAACCAAGGAATCTTCATGAACTAAGAAGCTTTATAGGTATGTGTGCATACTATAGATGCTTCATAGAAAAGTTCTCACAAATTGCGGGACCATTACATGACCTAACAAAGAAAAGCGTTAGGTATACATGGTCTGCTAAGGAGAACAATGCTTTCGAAAAGCTTAAAGAAAAGCTTATCTCTCAACCAGTGCTTACACTACCGGATCTCTCAAAACCATTTGAGGTCCAATGTGATGCTTGTGGTGATTGCCTTGGAGCTGTTTTACTCCAAGAAGGGCATGCCATAGGCTATGAGAGTCGAAGGCTCGACCCTGTTGAGCAAGCTCTAGGCATATATGAAAAGGAACTCCTTGCAGTTCTACATGCCTTAGACTCATGGAAGCACTATATATTGGGGACTCCTTTCATTCTGCGAACGGATCACCAAAGTCTTAAGTACTTCATGACGCAGACCAAGCTCTCCGACAAACAAATGAGGTGGGAAAATTTCCTTTCGCAATTTCATTTTCATATTGCTCACATTGCTGGCAAGCATAATCACGTAGCTGATGCACTCTCAAGACGGCCGAGAGTGAATGCGGTTTCCATAGCAACTCACAATGATCTATCTTCAATGATAGATGAGTACGCTATTGATCCCGATTTTAGAGATGTGATTTCAGCCCTTGCATTGGGGAAGAAAGAAGAACCATTTACCTTACAAGATGGTTATCTTCTCTATGGCAATAGACTATGCGTTACTAACTCACTACGTGAGAAAGTAATGTATGAATCTCATGCTCCACCTTATGTGGGGCATAGAGGGATTCAGTCTACCTTAAAGGGAATTGAAACATATTTCTATTGGCCTACCATGAAAGTGAACATACAAGAGTATGTTTCTAAATGTGTGGTATGCCAAAAGACAAAATTTGATAGAGGGAAGCAACTTGGATTGCTCAACCCTTGCCAATCCCTAATTCACCATGGGAGAGCATATCCATGGATTTTATCTTTGGATTGCCTAAGTCTATCCATGGGAATACGGGAATATGGACGATAGTGGACAGGTTCAGTAAACAAGCTCATTTTATACCTGTCAAAAAGACTATCAAAGCCCATCAAATGGCAACCCTCTTCATTTCACAAATTTTCAAGTACCATCGCTTGCCAATTTCCATAGTGTCGGATAGAGATCTTAGAATGACCAGTAATTTATGGAAGGGTCTCTTTGAGAATTTAGGGACAAGGCTAAACTTCTCTTTGGCCTATCATCCACAAATGGATGGCCAAAGTGAAATAGCTAACCTAACCATTCTCGATCTACTAAAAGCCTATGTAACGGAAGTAGATCAAAGATCCCAATGGGATAAGTACTTACCCTTAGTGGAGTATGCTTACAATAACACTGTACATACTTCCACGGGAAAAGCACCTTTCGAGGTAATTGAGGGAAGATCAAAAAGTCCCTTGCTACTTAAGGTACATGGGAAGATCTTTGCTGCAGATGAGTATAGCCGAGACCTACAAGAATCTTTCTAAAAGATTAAGGATGCTATCTCTATCTCACAGCAGAGGCAAAAGGCTGCTGCTAACAAGCACAGAAGAGCCCAAGCCTTTAAAGAAAACGATTGGGTCTTGTAAAGTTTCCCAAGGCTCAATTAAGGCACACGACGGGCAAGAATCCTACGGGCCACCAAAAGTACTATGCTAAACTAGCAAAAAGCTACTATGGTCCCTTTCAGATCCTTAGGCCAATCAATGAGATGGCCTATCAACTCAAGTTGCCCAATCATTGGCTCATACACAATGCTTTCCATGTGAGCTTATTAAAGCCTTACAAAGGAGAGCCACCTCAAGAACCAGCTATTGAAGACCCGCCGGAGATCGAGGACCAAGAGGAGGTGTTGCAGCCCGAGTCCATTCTCCGACATGAAGACAAGGTGCTAAGAGGCGGTAAGACTATCCGACGATATCTTATTAAGTTTAAGAATTATCCTTTTCAAGATGCTAGATGGATGCAAGGCATACAATTAAAGGATAACCTAAACCTTGTCAATGCTTACAATGCTTCCCAATGAGTAAGCAAATGTACAAAATGTTAAAAATGAACAAATTTTTTGTCTTATAAGACTTTCTTTTTCTTTATTGTGCACAAAAATGAAGTAGTATGCATGCTTAGATCAAGTTTGCAGAGACGACGTCTCCCAAACACCAAGTAGAGCTTGTCACTCTATTATGGAAGACTGATAGGACTAATGTGCAGACATGCTTGCGGCAACCTAAGGCTCTCAAGTGCCAAATGGACTAGTCATCCATTGTGGAATGATGTCATAGGGTAACATAGGGATCCTCTACCCGCTAAGAAAAAGACTCATGAATATGCTTTATCTTCTCTACACCATAGTAAAGGACGACTATGATTTCAAGAGAGAGGTAATGTCATAATAATCAATATCTAATTCTCCTAAATGATTTTCTCATATTAAACTGATCATTTAATGTGGGGAAGTGCCAGGGGAGAAAAGGCTAGATTATTGGTTAAGCTAGCAGACCGGCCACAGTAGGGATCCAAAGGAGGGAAAATAGGGATCCAAAGGGGGGACCATCTTCGAAAGATCCATGTGCAAAAATGGGCTAAACAGACCCTAAGGTTCAGCCCATTAAGACTTCCAAAATGCTAAGGTTCCAAAATTCAAAGGTTGTGTCCAAAGGGTTAAAGCTTAGGGGGAATTGGATGCTTTGTGTGCTCTGCAAAGTCAACACATATCCCTACATGGGAGGGGGCGAGCCCTTCTTCTAGGGGATGAGAGAGAAATCCACACAAACACACACACACACAGGCTCCCTTTACACAAAGGGAATGAGGGACACATGTCAGCTCCCTAGGCCACATGCCCACAAGGTGTGCCCAGTTTCTATTGGATGACCCTTGAAGTGGACCAATGAGAATTAAGCTAGAGTAAATATAGTTTAATTAATTTAAAAACATTTAATAAGAGAAACCAATGAGAATTAAGTCTCCTAGAAGACTATTGGGCATTCTCACAAGGGGTCCAATGAGCATTCAGGAGCCCAATGGCTTGCCTGATTCCTATTGGCCAGGAGGCAAAGGGGTCCAATGAGAAAGCTCTCACAAAAGGGGAAAGGGGGACATATGTCAGAAGGCTATCACTTATGCTGCTTAATAGTCATTGGCTTGACTTGGGGAAAGCCAATGAGGGCTCAGCAAGAGCAAATAGCAAGAGGGCTCGCCCAAGAGAGAGAGGGGGCTGATTTTTGCAAGGCATCATCACACACACACTCACACAATCTCATGTGTGAAGAAAGAGAAGACTATCTCTTCCCAAGCTTTAATGGAGAGCTCATCACCTACTCCAAGCTTGTGAGATAGAAGCCTACATCAACACACTCTTGGCATGTGGATGAAAATCCAACCAAGATCCAAGCTTCAATGCATGCTCATCTCCTCTACCAAGCTAATTACTAAGCTAAGCTATGCTAATATGAATGATTATGTGAGGAGATGTACATCTTTCTCGTAAGATACTCCTTCTTCCTCTCAATCTACTCTCATACCCTGCTAGCTCTCACCATCTTCGAAGGTGTGTGAGGTCTTGGGTCTGAGAACGGGGATAATTCAAGTTGTGTTTGCTAAGTGTTTTGCTTAGTGCATGAAGCTTTCATCTTCATTGCACTAGCTAGTCTTGAAGGAACACAAAGAATTGTATTGTACAATGTCTCTCTTGATGGGAGAAACCATAATACAAAGCCTTTTTGAGGGGGGACCGGATCCATGCAAATCCGGTCCTCAACTGTTGTCATTAGCTTAATTTCTCTCTCTTTTGAGAGTATTGTCGATGCTATCTAACTAGGTGTTATGCTTTTTGTTGCTCTCTCCACGCAAGCACTCTTGTAATTCTCATTAGGAATCTATTCTAATGAAATGCCCACTATATTCATGCTCATTTCCGCTACACACAAGTTATTAGGCCATTAAATGTTACACTGAAAGTGGTGCTGCAACAGCTATTCCCACTTGTGGTGGTTTAGTGGATGTTGTTTTCTTGCTTTGGTTATCCTTAGGGACATCTTCTTCGTTTAAAATATCACAATTGTCTCCTAAGTCAATAGCATCTGACACACACTCTTCTAGGGTTGTATGCTTTTTACTATAGAGTATAGCATGAAGTTCTTTGTTTAGCAGTCCCTCTAGAAATAAGGATACAAGGCATTCTTTAGCAGGTATCTCTAGCCCTGGGCATTTGGCAATGTATTGTTTCATTTGAGTTGCACAATCCCTGAGAGACTCACCATATTTCTGTTTAAAGTTGTAGATTTGAGCTACCGTATTATGTTTGATCCTCGTTTTGGAACAAGCAGCTACAAATCCTTAAGCTAATGTGTTCAAGTCCATGATTGACCTTGGTGGAATGTTTTGGAACCATGTCAATGCTCTTCCTTCTAATGTCATTCCAAACCCCTCGAATTGAGTATGGAAATCGAATATACGTTCTGCTCTTAGCACTTGCTTAAAGCTTTCTAAGTGGTCATCCCCTGATCCACTGTATTTTTTGACCCATTTTTGAAAATCAACTGGTCTGACGTGTCTGTTTGGTTCAACTCCCATTCTCCTGGCAGTTGGTCATATTCCGAGTCCTTCAAACTAGTCTGTTCGAAATAGTGACTCATGTAGCCCTGGACTGGCTTTAGTGTCACCCAGTTTTCTACGTGATGAGGTGGTTTCTGGTTTCTTCACATTACTCTCAGATGATCTCTCACGGTGTTCATCTCTTGGAATTGTTTCTCGTCCTTATCCCAATATCCAATCCCTTATGGAATACCCTTGGTATTTGGTTTGTTTTATCTCCTCGAGAAGCATCATAACAAAGTTGTTGTTATAGCAATCCCTAAACAGGTAGGCTGGTAGGTTGGCTGATCCCTTATCTTTCATCTTGAGGATATAGATGATCTTCATGGCCATTAGTTGTCATGGTTTGGCATGCAAAGTCCACAGAAGATCTTTTATGTTTCTATCTTCCCAACAATAGACTCCGATACTAGGATTATCAATACTAAGCCGTTTCAAAGGCTTCAAATCTACTTGACCATATCCCTCGAATTCTTAAGTTGGTGCTCTTTCTTTTGCTGACATACCTGGGATTATGTTGTTTACTTCTAACCTCCATTTGTCTACCACATCAGGGTTTTTGACTTGTACATATTGAGTTCCATTTCTATCCATGTACGTTTTTCCTTGCTTGTTTGCCCTAATCTCTTCTTCAAACTCAATACCATGGTCATCAATGCGAATAGCATACTCTTCATTAGGGTCCAAGTAAACCTCAGCTCCATGTCGGTCAGTCTTGTAAAAAGAGAGTATATGCTTATAGCACATTGTCATTCCGGTTTTCGAGTGAGTCGAGTAAAAAGACATTTCAGATGTAGAATCTGAAAAAGTGTCTGAGACTTCCTCAAGAATTGTGTGCAAGGAATTGCCTTGATTCATGCTTTCTTCAGTGGATACTCTACTAGAAGTTTCTCCAAGTATGCCCTGATTTCCTAGTACACAACCAGATCTAAGGTTCATATAGACTTATGAAGCCCTGATAGAGTACTTACGTTTGGATTGACCTGTTGTCAATTTCCACTTGATTCGATTGCAACTTTCTTTCAAGCCACTAATTCCTCGTCTGCAACCTGATTCCTGTACAAATTTTGATCAAGTTAGCTATTCTTCTATAATTACAATAGAGTTTTTGCTAACTCTCATGATTGGTCACTGTGTATCACTTCAAATCAAACTATGGGAGTCAAAATTTGATTTTTCACATTCGACTTTAGCAAAAAAATCAAAGGTTTAATCTGCAACCTAGAAACTGAGTGAACATGTACCAGTTTTGATCCGATTGAACCCAAAATTGCCCGGTGGCTTTTGTATTATGTTGGTCTAACACTATATAAGTTCAAAAGTCAAAACTGATGTCCCTAGGTAGCAATAGTAAATAATCGTGATTATTTACTTTTGCTAGTTTTTTGCACTTTTTGGATTGGTTTGGCAAGTATACAACTTGTTAAAGTCCCTGGACAAGTTTCATCAAGTTTGGACAAATTCTGACCAAGTTTATCAATTGTTTTGTGTCCGAAGACTTTGATTTCAAGAATCTAGCTTAAGTCTCACTTTTGTGATCCAAATTTCACCAGAATTGATTTTTGGGGTCTACTTGATATGCTTGACAGTGGGAGAAGTTTGTGAACGAGGATGTGATGTCGTTTGTTTACGAGTGGGCTAAAAGTGTTGACATAGTGAAATCTATCAGTGAGTGTCCATTTGATGCAATGAATGAGATGCTTGCACAATGGAATTAGGACATTAACACTCAAAATGTACAACACAAGGAAGGAATTTCATCAATTTTTTGTTCGCAGACTATCTTTGCAAATTTGGTCACAATTTTCAATCTAGTGATCCAAATCTTACCAAATTTGGTTTGTGGGCTTATTACAACATGGTAAAACTAGTGGTATGCTGACTTGGTCAAAAAAGTTGAAAAATGGGACAGATATAAATAATCGTGATTATTTACTTTTGGTAACTTTTTACATCTTTTTGGTCAGCTGAGCATGTACACATGTTTATCACATTAATATAAGCTTATGAATCAAATTTCAACAAGTTTGGACAAATTTTTTCCCAATTTACACTCAAGATTCAAAAAGTCAGTACAAACTTTAGTTTTTACCCAGTTTGGTGATCCAAATCTTTTGGGCCTTTACAAAAGTTGTTTGTACACATGCAATGAGTCAATGGAATGAACCTTGGTCAATTTGGAGCAGAAAGTTAATAATCACGATTATTAACTTCAGGCTTGAAATGAACACTTTTTTGCAATTTTTTTCAAAGACAGTCTTTATATGAGCTATTTTAAGCCTATGAATCAAGTAAAAACTTGAATTGGCCTAAAATGTCAAGAAAAAGTAAATACTCTGAGTTTTGGCCAACTCTCGAAATTTTTACCTCGAAGTGTCCTTGAGCTTACCAACTGGTTCAGACAACTTTTAAGCTTACTCTCCAGTCGCATTGAGTGGTTTAGAGTCTTTTCGTGCTATTTCTAGCCGTAGACCTGAAACTCTGCAACTTCCAACGACAACTCACACTTGATTCTTTCAGAGAGAGCAATGTTTTTCAATCCACTTCGGATCCTACTTACCCTACTCCTACATTCTCATGCAATGGGGTTATGGAAAGTGTCCACAAACACTCATTTTCTTGTCTTTTATGGTTTTCTGAGCACTAATCTTAAGACTTGTCTCGTCTACCAATCATCCTCAAAATCCTAATCTAATCCTACAATCCTAAAGGCACTCACCAAGCTACCTCTACACAGCAAATAGATGACAATCTTAAGCTATGTGGTTTCTAAAAGAAATTTTTGAACTCTATGCGATCCTAGAGGAAGTTAAAGGATAACTTAACAAGATGCTCGTGTTTTTCCCTAGTTTAGGTCTCTTCGATCCCCGACAACGGCGCCAAATGTGGGACGCATGTCTAACCTCACCGTCGTATCTTATTGCAGTATTAGCAAGAACCACAATTAATTTTTCAATCCATGGGATGAAGCTGACTCGACTAGTGCATAGAGGCTACAAGAGGTTGTCAATCTCTCGAAAAACAACTAACAACTTACATCTAGCTCAAGCTACTCAAGTGACTGAAATCACCAAAAGCCAATCGCTCATCGACGGCAAACAAATCACATCCTTTACAGCATCAAATGACATCCAAACGTAATGAAACTTCTAAGACATCTTTATAAGACCTAAGCACATATGCTTATGGTCTCAAACCCCACTTTAGGTCAAGTTCCAAAATCGCGATTATTAACAACAGTGGATTTTTGACGTAGTTGTTTTCGACCCAGAACGCATCTAAATGCTTAGCAATGATGCCCCAATACCCCACCTATGCTTAGTTTTCAATTTGAAAGTGTAAATTTCTAGTTATGATGAAATTAGGTCGTGGGTCGGCGACACCAAAAGCTACGAATTACTATGAACTGCTTATGTCAATGCGTTGAGCTCTTACCTACGGTTGCAATGCAACAAACATGATTGCAATGTGACAATCGGGGAAGGAGTAGGAAGCGCGAGAAGGAGAGGAGTGAGCGTCGTTAGCTCATGCTGTGTATTTCATTATCCAAAACTTTTTAAAAAACTTACAAAAATTGGCTTTTATAACTTAGCCAAGGTTTTTGGGTGGTCAAAACTAATAATCTGGAGTTCTACCAAAGATGGGTAATGACAGGCTGATACAATCTGGAAGTTTGTAGCCCCGGCTCATTAATTATAGAGTTTATTCGAGAAAATAGGAGTTACAATATTCCCGATTTATCAAAATAATAAGTGTTTTACAAAGAGAACTCCAAAAAATGGTATCTGTGTTAGTTTGCTGCTAACACCAAAAGCCATAACATGAAATGCGAACACTCTAAATTTGGTTATAAAAGTCGTTTTAGCTTGGTCCTCTAGTGCAATTGTGATTTGATTGTAGCCAGAACCCATCTAAAAAGCTATAAGCTTCCTTTCATGCAACTCTTTCAAGCACATGTTCTGAATATGGCAAGGGGTAATGGTCCTTCCTAGTGGCGGCATTGACCTTCTTGAGATCCACGCACACTCTGAGTTTCGCATTCTTTTTCGGCACAATAACTATTGGAGACACCCATTTTGAGTGCTCAATAGGGTATATGAATCCACATTTGACAAGCTTTTCAATCTCTTCTTGAACAGTCTTTCCATACTTAGGATTCATTGGGTAGGGTCGTTGTTGAATTAGTTTAGCCATGCTATTCATGGGAATTGTGTGTTGTACCATGGAAGGTGGAACACCTTTCATATCATGATATGTCCAAGCAAATATATCCTTGAATTCCTTGAGAAGTTTCTGAAGTACATACTTCTCAGTCTCTGTCATATCTTGGGCAATGAAAACAGGTTTGGACTCTTCTCCTGGGTCTGCTAACTCTATCTCCTTAACTATCAATGGACCATCATAGACTCCATTGCTTCCATCGATAGGTTTTCTCTGATCCTGTGTATACACAACCATAGTTCCTCTGTGGTGTAGGATTTGAAATGTCTAGGTGTGCAGGGTGTAAGTCTGTGGGGTCTTGTTGTTCTATGGACTGTGATTTCTCTTCTGCTTTCTTTTGTTGTTGAGCTAACTCTCGATTTTTTCGTCTCCTTACGGTACGGCTCAACTTTGGCTTCTCTATAGCCTCTAGCTATGCGATGTCACTGGGTTGTGGACTACACCACATAACGCTTTGAAGGTATTCACCCCAATTATCTACTAGGTTCCGATGAGCATCACATGCCCCTATATAATTAAGCCATTCCACGGTAGATTTATTTTCATTTATTCTAGCATGCACATTTTCTCAATATCGTCGCCTCTTATATCTTTTACTCTTCTTGTCTAATTTTTTATTATGGTCGATCTCTAGTGAAGAGTCACTAGATGACTCGCTACTTGTGTCTTCTGCTCTCCTGGATAGATTGTCATCTCGGGTACCAATGGGTCTTGAGTGGTTTGTCCCCACATTTGCACCAAGATTTTACTCATATTCTTCGTCTTCAGAGTCAATTTCAATTGATGATTTTAACTCCGAATCGTGTGGGCTATAGTCTTGTGAGTCGCTACTGGTTCCAATGTCATTCAAGCCTTCATCTTGTAGGTCATCAAAAGCTATATGCATTGCTTCCATCATATTTAAGGGTACGAGTTGTGGCATTTCATCCCCTCAGGTCTTACCCAGGTTGTCTCCCTATTTCCCCAAAGTATCTATGGTTGCTGCTAGGCGGACCCAATCCACATTGTCAGACTCAGTCATCCCAGGTAGGACATCCATATAAGGAGAATCTTACCCAACATCAGTGTCCATTTTACACGTGTAGCAATATTGCAATGGGGCCGAGTGAATTGTGGTGTCAGATCTATGATCAATTATAAATTTGTTCCCTAGAGGATGTCGCCGACCAGTTACAAGAACAACTCAAATGACAGAATCTTGGAACTGCAAGTAGACATGGTTTTTAGACCAGTCATGCACCATTTTTTCTTCCCTCATGAAAGGGCATCCTAAGATCATCTCAGATGACATAATGTGCTTGGATAAATCCATAACAATGAAGGTATTCCTTATTTTGTGTCCAAAGACCTTGATCTTGAGATCTTCTAGCATCCTAATAGACTTAACAATAGTCCCATTGGCCATCTTTACCACTATGTTTGTAGCCCCAAGGTGAGGTCTTCCCATAGTTTCCCATCAATTTTTAGTCACAGTGCTAACCCCAGTGCCACCATCAAGGATTCCGTTCACAGTTAATCCCTTGGTAGTGATTGGTATGGTTGCATTGGATTCACTGCCTTCAAAGTATTGTGCCAACTTGGTAACATGTATTTCAACAACAGAGTTCTCATCTAAGTTGGGTTCTGGATCTAAGTGTTCCTCCTCTATGGGCACCTCCCTAGCTCCATCCATCTGTGCAAATTGTGATAGCCCGACTTTCAGTTCTCCATTGAGGAAAGCTCGAAGAGCAAAGAATAGCTCAAGGTCTCTGTTGTGGTTCATCAACACAGAAAATACTAGTACATCACAAATCTTTCAGCAACTCATAACTCGGAAATAATACACAGAAGTACTAACATCATACTGAAGGTAAGAGATAGAAGAAATTGATAACTCAGAATTAAGATGACAAGAGTGCTTCATTGATCAAGAAGAGCTACAACATCTCTGAATACCACTGCGCTATCACAACTTCGACTTATATCCACCATACAAAACAGACTGGTAATAACAACCTCAGTCTTGATATATCATAACTGTTAAATATCCGATTTAAACAACATCCGACTAACTATGATCCGACTAACTATATCCGATGAACTATATCCGATGAAGCACTTCTGACTAACTACTAAATTGACATTCTGATATGCCTGTCAACACATGGCACAGCCCGGTGGTGGATTTCTCTGAAATCTGACTCGAATCCACATATCCCTTGATCAGTAAGAAATGGACAAAATAATTCTTGATCATCCTAAACTTGAAAACATATCTTTGAGAACTGTTTCAGTATCAACTTCTTGGATTGTAGTCACCACAGTCTCCTCATTCTTTGCTGCACTAAGTTCTGGCACTTCAATATTTGCAGCATCTGGAAGCTCCTTCTGATATTCAACCTCCATTGGCAAATCTTCTCCACTTGACTTCTGAATTTCCTCAGCAGCTTGTAGTGTTTGAACAAAAACATGCACTAGTTTTTTAAGTGCAGAACCACCTTGTGCCATAAATTCTTCATCCACCTGCAACTGTTTATCCTTGATCTCCTGAAGCTGCTCCTGATAAACATCTTTTTCTTTCTTCAGAGATTCAACTGTCTCTAATAATTTAGCTTCATGAGAACTGATGAAGCCTGATCTCACAGCCTCATAGGGATACTTGATAACTGATGTCAGCCTTTCTCTCATTGCTTTCCAAACATCTAGCATCCCCTCAACCAACTGTTGCCTTACCACATTGAGATCCCCTTCATCCATGAGTGCTCCAGAAACATTGATATCTTCTTGGGCTAATACCTACTTTTCCAAAGGTTTCAACCTTTGTTGTAACATTTCATTCTCCACCTGCAACTCTGTATTTCTGCTAGACACCTGATCCAACTCAAAATGGACTCTGCCTTCCAATTCCTTAGTCCATTCTTGAAACATTCCCAAAGAGAGCTTAACCTTTGCTATCTCTTGTTGATGTAGTTTTAGCTGATCCTGCATCTCTTGTTGATGTTTCTCCCTCTGCTCTACCAATTCCTGCTTCAAGGATTCCACTAACTCCGACTGTTGGTGCAGCATTGCTTTAGATATAACAGATTCAGCTATATTTTGTAATTGTTCCTCCATATTGTGCTGTTGATACCTTACAAATCCCTGTAATTCCTGCAACATCTTCAGAGCTGTTGGTACATCAGAAATAAGCAAATCAGATTTAGTAGAAGTACTAGGACCAGTTGGAGAGAAATCTAATGATTTGGCCACCTCATGCAAAGCACTATCCAGCTTCCTCTTTTTGGGCATTACAAAAGTTTTGCCTATAACCCTACTAGGATTTTGTGTCTCAACATCCAAACTCTTGAGCAAAGTCCCCATAAGCAGTTTTTGCTCATGACTAGCCAATGCCATCTTGGCCTCATCCTCCGTGTATCATGCTTCAATAAAATCCTGTATAATCCTCAGCTTTTCATCCACGCTTTTACTGAACTCTGCTTTGTCATATATTCTCCCCTGTTCCGGCCCAGGACTGACCACATTGATAGGAGTAATGAGAGAAACTGTGACCTCCCCTACATCAACTTTCTGAGCAAAAGCAAACAAAGCAGACAGAAATGCTGCTAATATGCTACTCAACTGGGTCTTTCTTCTATCCGAGGTAAAGACTTCTGCATGAATCCTATCATACACCCAATGTGCCCAATTGACCTTCCCCCCATTTTCAGCAAAATACAGTGGTGCCCAATTTTCCTTAGACATGTTATCATATTTAGCTAGAAAACAAACTCTTTCCAAAAACCATTTCAGTTGTTCTCTCCTCCAATACTCTACATTCTTCAACATAAAGTACTGCCTACCTCCTTCTCTTGGTCCAAATTCTTTTTTCAGATCTTCATCTGAACATTTTGGTACTGCAGTAACAGAGGTAAAGGGAAGCTAAAATACCTGAGCTACCACACCTGAACTAAGATGTACCTTCTCAGAAATGGCACCTTTGGATTTTCGTAATAGCTCCATTTGCATTTTTGCATAAATGTTCCCTTTCCACTGGCCCCAAGGTAGAGTAGCAAATTCATATAAACCTGTTGCCTTCAACCACTTCTCATTCCGTTCTGCCTGACAGTCAATTTCCACCCTGAAATCAATGAAAGGCTCCATTAAACTTTGTAGCATTTTGCTTGATGACGTTGGTGCTGATTCTTCTTCAGGTAGCACGTCGACCTCGTCTTCTGGGTCAGATACATCAACTGTGAGCACTACTCCTTTTCTGCGAGGGCGCAGCTTACCAACTTCTCCTTGCTCATCTTCCGGCGATGGTCTCATGACAGAAATAGGTTTAGGCTTAGGCATAGCGGAAGCAGAAGTAGGAGAAAGCTTAGCAAGTTGTGGAGTATGCATGCGCGCGCTACTTATGTGAATCGCACAAGCGCTAAGGCCTCTAAAAGTGTGTGAGGAAATGATGTCGTCCCTTACTCGTATGATGGTGTTAAGTGGAAGGAACTTTGCACCCTTTTCGATGCAAAATTTGAAATTTAAACATTGTTTAAGTAATCGGATCAGGTGAAATCCGACCCAGTAGACTCCGAGCCAACAAACTCCGATGTAGTACAATCCGATCCCTGACCTGAATGCAAAGCCTGTGTACACTGATGATTGATCAACAGTATCCTGGTCCATAGTACCTGAAGAGAACTCCACCATTTGACAAAATGCAACCTCTGGTGTAGTAGGTTTGAGCCAATCTAAATGGGGTGGCTTGCCCTGAAATTTTTTTAACCTGAATCCATTAATAGGTTTCTCTACCCTTGTGCCAAAAACATCTGCTACAATAAAAGTTCCTTGACCTAGGTCTGTGATAATCTGATATGGCCCCTTGTACCTTAAATTAAGCTCCCCAGGATGGGGACCTAACCTTGAGTTGTAAAGCATTACCCAGTCACCTACCTGGAAAACCTTAAACTTGACATTCATGCTGACCCAGGCTTTCCTTCTTCTCTGAATGACTTTCTGTTATATAGGAGCTGATCAACCTGTCTTCTTCTAGCTACATTAAATACTTGCTTCTATGTTGAACTGACAACTTTGGAGTCATCTTCTCAGCAGTAATCCTCAAACTAGGTACCACAAACTCCATTGGTACTACAGCTTCCAAGCCATACACCAATCGGAATGGGGTCATACATGTTGTTACCTTGAAAGCTGTTCTGAATGACCACAGGGCAGAATCCAGCTTTACATCCCAATCCCTCTTGTTCTCTTGTACAATCTTTTTCAGAATCTTTATAAGAGTCTTATTAGTACTCTCAGCCTGTCCATTAGCTTGGGGATGGTAAGCTGTAGATTTCTTATGCATTATCATGTGGGTTTTTGTTAACTCATAAATCACTTCGTTCAAAAAATGTGTACCTCTATCACTGACCAACTCTACTGGACATCCAAACCTGGTCATAATGTTGTGATACAAGAACTTTGCCACACTCTGAGCTTTGTTATCTTTCAATTCCACAGCTTCCACCCACTTTGTACAGTAATCAGTAGCTACTAGAATGTACTTGCATCCTTTACTTGTTGTAGGCTTGACTGGTCCTACAAAATCCATACCCCATTTTTGAAATGGCTCCAATGGCAGTATATGATGATCTGTCATTCTATCTCTAGAATCAGGTTGACCAAACTGTTGACACACCACACAGCTTTTTGTATAGGAATGAGCATCCTTCAACATAGTTGGCCACCACAAACCAGCTTGGAGTATCTTTTTTCCAGTAATGTCCCCTGAGAAATGTCCTCCTGCTGCTCCATAATGGGCTTCTTGCAACACAGCTGATTGTTCATAATCTGGTACACATCTTCTAATGACCCGGTCAATCCCTTTTCTATATAATGCTCCAGAAATCAGTAAAAAGGGTCTGCTTGTTAGGGCAAATTTCCTCCTTTGGTCTGTTGTAAACCCTGTTGGCATAACACCATCAGTTAGAAATACTAGCATTTAGTCATACCATGAATCAGAAATGGAACTCTGAACTTCAAATAAATCTGCATCTGGCAACTGATCCGAAATCCCTGTCGGTTGTTCCCCTGTCTCAATCCGACTTAGGTAATCAGCTATTGCATGTTCCTTGCCAGGTGTATGCACAATAAGGAAATCAAATTCCTGCAACAATAGCATCCACCTTGCCAATCTACCTGTAAGTAAGGGCTTTTTAATAAGATAAAGCAATGCTTGATGATCCACATGGAATATGACCCTATTGCACAAGAGGTAATGTCTAAATTTGTTTAAAGCATAAACCATCCCTAATGCCTCCCTCTCAGTCACTGCATAGTTTTTCTCAGCAGATGTAAGCACCCTACTAGCATAGTACACAGGTCTAAACCACCCTTGGGTCTTCTCCTACATTAAAACAGCTCCAATGGCTATATCCGAGGCATCAACAAACACATGAAATGGCAGTACCCAATCTGAAGGTTGTAATATGGGAGCAACTGAGAGCATCTTCTTGAGAAGCTGAAATGATTTTTCCTGTGGCTCAGACCAAACAAACTCTACATGGTTCTTGGTTAAATGGGTAAGAGGCATACAAACATTAGCCAAATATCTGATGTACCTGCTGTGCCACTTAACTTGTCCCACAAACCTGCTCAATTCCTTGATATTGCCAGGTGCTTGTGCTGATTGTATTACCTCAATCTTCTTCACATCTGTTGACATCCCTTCCTGAGAGACCACATGACCCAATAGCACACCACTCCTGACAGCCATTACACTTTTGTAGGGATTCACGGACAATCTGAACATCCTACATCTTTCAAAACATAATTTCAGATGCTCAAGGTGTAAAGCCTTTTGACCAAAAACTGAAAAGTCATCTACAAACACTCTCATGAAATCCTGCAAATAAGGTTCAAATGTCTTATAAGCTGTAAAATTGAAGGATGGTGGTCCATTTTTAAGGCCAAAGTTCATAACAGTAGATGCAAAGGCTCCCCAATCTGTAATAAAGGTTGTTTTATGTTGGTCCTCATCGGCAACCTGAATCTGATTATACCCTGAGAAACCATCAAGGAAACTATACATCTCTTTCCTGCTACTGCATCTAAGATAGCATCACAAAAGGGCATTGGGAAAGGATTTGTACTAATTGCAGCATTTAGCTTCCTGTAATCCACACAAACCCTAATCTTCCCATTCTTCTTTGGTACCACAATGATTGCAGATAGCCAAGTGACTTCATGAATAGGCTTGATGAACCCAACTGCCAGTAATTTATCAATTTCTTGCTTAACCTGCAGTGCAAAGTTGGGATTCATCCTATATCTCTGTTGGACAATCGGAATGGCATCTTCTCTAAGATTAATGTGATGCTGATGCAGTAATGGATCAATACCTTTTACATCTGCATAATCCCATGTAAAAACATCTTTGTATTCCAACAATAACTGCCATAAGTCTTGTAGGAATTCCCCATCCACATAAATGCTAACCTTGACCATTCTTGGTTCTTCTTCAGTCCCTAAATTCAATTCTTTTAGTTCATCCTGCTGAACCCTTTTAGATCCTCCAAATATTTTGTTGTAAATTTTCTCCACCATATCTCTGGCATCCTTCTCCTCCTGCTAAACTTCCTCTTTGACACTAGTTGATAGACTCTGATCCATCAGTTTTAGTATATCGGAACCCTGAATTTCCTGTCCCATGACAGGTTCATCAAAAAGCTCCTCTGTTTCCTGATCCTTCTGCAAAATTCCCTCAATATCAACTTCAAAAACAGGTATGACCGTCGGATTAGCCTGCAAAAAGTCTTGCTCCTCATCATCCTCTACTTCTTCAGCAAGACTGATTGATTGAGCAAACAAGGGTCTTTCTTTTCTAAGAATTTGCTTTCTTCCCAACATAGGTATTCTGATTATATGTTTCCCTTTGGTAAGCACCATCTGATTCTCACCCCAATTCTGTTTCACCTTGGCTAACCTAAACCAAGGTCTTCCCAACAACATCTCATAGGAAGCATCACCTTCTTTCATTCTAAGAACAACAAAATTAACTTGAAATTGCATCCCTGCAATCTGAATAGAAGAGTTCCTTAAAATTCCAATTGGCTGAACCCTCCTCTGATCAGCCATTTTCACTTGGAAAGGTGTTGGATCCAATCTCCCTAAGCCCATTGTGAGATAAACTTACTCAGGTAAGATATTGACACCAGATCCTCCATCCAGCAATACTTCCTCAAATATCATGTACTGTAAAGTCACCTTGATAACTGGAACCATGAAATCACATCAGAAGGATGAATGCTATTCACCCCAGGCTCCTCTTTCTGCTGTATGGAACTTTCATAGTGCTTACCCAGTAACTTATGTAGCAATCTCTTTTTAAATGCTGGAACTATAGAAAGCATTTGGTCTAAAGACAAGTGTAAAGGAGAGTTAATTAATACCTCAAACCAATCTGGTGCACGTACTTCAACCTGCTTTTTATGTTGTACTGGTATATCAGAAGATTCTGCATGATCCTCCAAGTGTTGACCTCGCTGCTCCTTCTGAACCTGCTTCTGTACCTGATCTCTAACCCCTTTTTGATGTTCCCAATCAATAGGACCTTTAGCCTTGGATCTAGTCACAACCAGCACATCAATTTCATCTTCCATATTATCTGGATATTGACAATCATTCTCCACATTGTCATACTCCTCAGTCGGAAGTACTGTGGCTGTTTTATTAGGAGTATCCTGATAAATCGGAATGTCGATAATAATCACATTTGCTTGTGCCTGTGGTTGATTTGGAGGTGGTTGTGGAGGGCCTGCTTTCTGGTTCTCTTGATTGAATGGAACAACAAGAACACCTCTCTCCTCACGATGTTTTACCCATAAGGCACAACAAAGGCCAATCCAATGTGTAGGGTCACCACAACATACACAAGGCATAACTCCTTGAGGCCTTCTTTGGTTATTATCCTAGTTTCTTCCAGATCCCCTCTGAAATCCCTGTCCAAGAGGTCTTCCTCTAAATGGAGCCACCTGATTTGCCGCTGCTGAAGTAGTACCCCGCCCAGCACTTGTACCTGTTTTACCCCTTTGTTTAGGGTTGTACCAACATTGAGCAGTGGTGTGTCCATCTCTTTCATAAATCTCACAGTACCTTTTCTCTTTAGGTGCTATGACTGAATAGCCAATACTCTTTAATTGCTGAACTATATCAACTTCACCCCCTGTTTTGTCCTTCTTCTTCTTCTTAGGACTCTTCTTTTTCTTCATTTCCTCCTCATCAGATGAACTACCAGTATCCGATTCTTCAGAAGAAGATGTATCTGATTCTGAACCTGTTTCCGATTCCTTGTCACCTCTCTTACTAGACTTTGTCATTCCCAGCCTCTTCTCAACTCTAGAAGCAGCCTGTACCAAATTATCAAAACCTCCTCCAATGTCAATGCTAGCCACTGCATTTTTAATACCACTCCTCAATCCTTTGAGAAAGTAGCCTGCCAACATTTCATTAGTTGGCCTTTCAATTCCCTGCAATCTCTCAACAAATATTCTAAATCTCTGAGCAAAATCTTCTACCAACATTGTCCCCTATTTGATGCTTCGTAACTTGCTTAAAATATCTGTAGGAGTTTTCTCCTTCCGAAATCTTTGTAGAAAAGCCAAACTAAGTGCAGCATAAGTAGGAAAGTGAGCCATTCCATATTGGCTGAACTAGCTCATGGCCTTGCCTTCCAAGGTAGCTGCAAATTGCTGTAATTTTATAGGATCTGGAAACATCACCTGGTATCCACTTGCTTGCCAGCGGGTTTCAAATTGTGCTACATGACAATCTGCATCCTCTTTGGGCTTCCCTCTGAATTTGGTGGATTTAATATGCGGATTAGGAGGTGGTTGAGCCATGGGAATGGGATTTGGGATTCTTACAGGTCTTTGCCTGCTAGATCCCCTCAATGGGTCAAATTGGAGTCGCCTTCTACTTCGTGCAGGTCCTCCTGTCAAGAGTAGTGCCCCCACAAGTTGCCTCACTGCCCTGTCCTCTGCTGCTCCAGAACCCTCTTCCCCAGAATTTACCAATCGTTCTTGAGGTGATGGATCAGTTTCTTCATCAACAATCACATCCTCATAGTGGAATGGATCTATATTGCCTGCTCTGGCTTGAGCCCGTGTGTAATATATGCGAGAGTGTCTTCTACCTCGCTCGGACATGCATTATCACCAGAATGAGATTCATGAACCGAAGAATAATACCTGATAACTGCATACGTCCTCAGCCACGAGAACTGAACCCGCAAGATCGCCAAATGTGTTGAGGTTCATCAACACAGAAAATACTAGTACATCACAAATCTTTCAGCAACTCATAACTCGGAAATAATACACAGAAGTACTAACATCATATTGAAGGTAAGAGATAGAAGAAATTGATAACTCAGAATTAAGATGACAAGAGTGCTTCATTGATGAAGAAGAGCTACAACATCTCTGAATACCACTGCGCTATCACAACTCGGACTTATATCCACCATACAAAACAGACTGGTAATAACAACCTCAGTCTTGATATATCATAACTGTTAAATATCCGATTTAAACAACATCCGACTAACTATATCCGATGAACTATATCTGATGAACTATATCCGATGAAGCACTTCCGACTAACTACTAAATTGACATTCTGATATGCCTGTCAACAGTCTTTATATAATTTGGACATGATGGTGGTTCTAGCTTTTGAAGCCATGAAATCCATCAATTTGGCAATATTTAACGGCACCTTTTCGGCTTCAGTCTCTTGATGTGGGGAAGATGGGATCTCCATTTCTTTCATAGGGTCAGGTAGTCCCTCTGTAAACATTCTCTCCAACAAGAAGTGAGTACGCCCACTTTCCCACGACTTTAGTCACTTTCTTCTTGGATGACATTGGGTATGGCTAGTGGTCTATGGTCTTTGTGAGGTTGATTTCTTGTAGGGAATACTGTGTCGGTAATTTGATATGCCTAGGTATTGGCTCTAGATCCCTTTGGGTCTCTTCTACCAAACTCATTAATTGCTTGACTCGCTCGATCTCCTCTGTAGGGTCTGGGTAAGTTCCTATATTCTTCTTGGGTCCTGGCCATTGTGGCTCGTGACAATCTTTCTTGTTTGTATCTTTCCTAGAGGTCATTTTAGTCTCCATGGTTTGTATCTTTCCTATTGGTCATTTTAGTCTCCATGGTTTCACCTGAATCAGAATCTTCTTCAGCGTCGTTCATATCATTACGGGGTCATCACCAGTCCCTATGTTGGTCTTTGAACTGGGGTCTAGCTTCACTGCTTTTTGCGATCTCTTCCTTCATGTTTTCTTCTTCTTTTGAGACTGACAATTGATGTTGTATCTCTTTCTTCAAGAGTATAGTTATGGTTTTGGAGCATCGATTGTGTGAGTACATTTACTGGTACCACATGTGTACTTTGTGTTGGCTCCTCAATAACCTCAATTAAATTCAATGGCGTTATCTTTGGTGCATTTGGATTATTAGGACATTGGGCAATCAAATGATCTATGCCACATCGATTACACATGAGTATCGGCATTGTAGATGTGCTCGCTTGATTGGTTACATTAGAGTGGAATTCTTTTGTAGCCTAATAGGACATTTGGTTACATGATGTGGACCTCCACACTCATAGCATTGAAGAGGTGGTCTCTTGACCGTGTAATTGATATTTTGGCCTCTTGCCGCAAGAGCAACTACTTGATAAACAGGTTTGACTTGTCCCCAATAGTCCTCCATGTAGTATTGTGGACTTTCTTTAACTGCATCAATCTCATAAGCCATATTAGGGTCTATATCTTCCTCACAGACTTCCAAACCAACAATAGATGATTCACAACCCACTTGATTCATAGAACTGATTCTCGGATGTGGTGGTTGCTATCCTAGCACTAGAGGTGGTAAGGGTGTTGTTTGAACAACATTTTGGACCCTAGGGACCATGTGTTGTGATGTTTGTTCAAGATGTGGAGCCGGCATCAATGCAGGCACTTGAGGTGTATCAGTCCATGCTAAGGTTAGTCTATTGGCCATCGCGCATTATACTACTATGCAATCCTTGGCTTGATGACCATACCTCCCATAGGAATTGCAATTCCCATTGAATTTTACTCTAAACGTAGGTATTCATTGATACTATACGGACCATAGCAAACTAAGCATCATTGTTGGATATGTATGATTGTTTTGTGGAGCACAGTTGTCTCTAAGACTCTCTTTAATGGCCTTGGTGAGGTCTGCTAAATTCATCTCAGATATCTTTGGCTCCTTAGCAATAGGCTTTAGGGTCATTGACTAATGTCTCGATGCTTGCGAGCTAGTAGATTTAGGTTCAACAGACACTCTTTCTCCTTAAATCATTAAATTATCCTCCAATTGGATCACATTAGTGGTGACTGCTTTCCAAGTGGCGATACCTCTAATGACTAAGCCATTGTAGATATCTTCATGTCATAGTCCCCTAATGAATATATCTAGCAATTGGTTATTATTGAAGTGCTCATTTGCATTACAACGAGAATTTAAATGCTTCAAGCCACTAATAAAGTATCTCACTACCTCTTCTTCCTCTTGTTGGGCCTTTTGGAGTTGAGATGCTACACCCCAAAGTACTCCCTCTCGTATGTCCTCTTTCAAGAAAAATCTCCTAAGAGTAGGGTAAATCATTTTCTCTTCCATCCTTAGGGTTCTATATCAATCCCCAGCCTTCCAACTCAAGGTCAGGCTTAAAGAATTACTCTTATGCAGGTCATTGTGTTCTCCTAGAGAATCGCATATTTGTTCAAATGCTTCAATATGCTTTCTCACATCCCCATCTCCACTAAATTTTTGTGTGAGCTTGGCTATTTGTACTGCCTTACTTCTAGGCTCTCTATCAGGAGTGTTACACATATTCTTATCAATAGATCGACCGACAGCTTGAGTAAAGGTTGCCAAGTCACCTAAGTGAACAGGTATAGTGGAGACAAACGCTCTCGGGACTGCATGTGGAACGGGGGTTGGCATTTGGTTTGGCGTATATGCCGCCCTTGGGTTCCAAGTTTGGTATGATGTCATGCCATGTGGTGGCCCAAAGTTCATATGTGTGACCCTAGGCCCAACAAACATGTTAGCTGGTATGGTCCCATTGAAATAAGAGCTTGGGTGTTGTGGTTGTGGAGTATAAGTTGTTGAAACGATGGGAGGGGTAGGAGCTACATAAGCATGAGGACCCATAGGTCCATATGATTGATACACACTTGTAGGTACTGTTGCAAGCATTGGGCTACCATGTACCAATGCTTTACTAACAAATGAGGTCCATGGCATTTTTCTTGGCATGCCCATCGCTGGGGTAGGCATGGTAGCCATGGTGTCATCAAGAGAGAGATGAGCTAGACTTGGAAAGATAAAGCTATCACTTGTGGGCTCATATTATACAAAGACCCCTGGAGAAACAACATATGGAGGATCCATCGGACTTATTGAGGGAGTCTCCATTTGCGATAACGTTGGTTGCTTAGCCTTCCCTGTATGCAAGAATCTCATGAAACCCGTTGAAGGCATGTGGGTCCCTTTGTTTTGCCTCTCTAGCTCAATAACCCTATGGATAACATCACAAACTCTTTGTTGTTGATCCTCTATACTAGTAGCACCATTGTGGATTGTAGGACATCTAACCAACCCACATGATAGGTATGACATGTGTATATGTCGGTTAGAGTTTTCGTTTGTAGTTTGTACTCCCATTTCTCATTTAGGAACGCTCTATCTAGGATTGAGGTTCTAGGGGTGTCCTTTGAACTAGATGCAATGTGGCTCTCTATGGGTTGACCCTTAGTGGTTGCTAATTATGGAGCACTTGATTGCTCGCCTAGCATGGATGTTGACGTAGGGACTTTTGCTTTTAACTCTCTTTGTTGTCTGCCCTACGTAAGCTCTCGGTTTCCTTTTTCCTAGCCGCAATGATATACCACTCAACCTCTTGCACTTCGGCAAGGCTTCTATCATCAGGTTATATAACCTCGGAGAGAAATAGCTCTAAAGAGTCACGAGGTGCAGTGAATGGAGTATTCACGTGCACACTCTTCAGGAGCATGGGGTCTACGTTGTTCATGAATGGAAAATATTACTTCCCCAACCCCCTCATTTACATCGTTAGCTCCATGTTCGGAGTGAGTGGCTCTACTAAAAGTTTCCTTCAAGTAGCTAAGCATGCTAAGCCTCGACCGTGGGTCCATGGCATGCAGGTCTTGGCTTGAGCTATGGGATTAGGAATTGGGTAATCCTACATGACGTTGTAGTCAGAGGAAGAGTCACTAGACGCAATATGTGGGTCCTGAGTGGTACTACCTTGGGTTCTCGTTGAGGGTCTAGAGCCTAAGGTAGAGGAATAATGAGTGTCCGCATAAACGTAGACACTCTCTATGTGCTTGTCTTCTAGCACATGACTAGAGCAGAGGTGCATGTGACCTTAACAATCTAGAAGCATTGGTGAGTGCCCATGAAGGCCGCTCACCTAGTCTTTTAGGTGTTTACAACCCAAATTTTTTATTATTTTTGGTCCTTTTTTTAAACCAAGCCATACAATATGGCTTGTAATAGCTTAAAACGAGCGTCTTGGCTAAAGAGATGTGTCGTGCTTTATAGCCCCCAATTCGGTTACGTATAGCCTCGAAATCCCAAAACTAGTCTTTTCCTAGGTTGGAAGAGGGCTAGAATTAGTAAGTCCAAAGGGTGAGTGTGAAGGGAATGGTGGAGGACTTGAGGAACTTGTCCCACACGCCCTCCCTTCACTTGAGGTCCTAGTCTTTATATATAAAGTAGTGTGTATAGTATATCATAAGATTGAGGCCTGAGCTCGCGGGCTCGGGCTCAGGCTCAGGGTCCGAGTTTTGGGTTTCGATCCTTCCTTTTAAGATAAGGTTTTTTTAATTTTCTTTTTTGTTTTGAGTTTTTGGTTTCGATTTTTTCCAAATATTTTGACGAGTGTTTTTTACAATTTTAATTTAATAATGGATAATGCTGCATGTGGACGTCGACGAGCTCACACGCACACAGCAGCTCTGTCTAACTCTGTCTAACCTCCTTGCAGCTAACACACAACTAATACAATTAATTAACACTACTTACCTCTACTAACACACTGTCTAACACAGAACTGTACACTCACAAACAGTAAACCTTCTCATTGTCTAGTCTACTGCTCTCTGTATACTACACATTACTGGTATATACACTAACTAACACACCTGCTAACCTTGCACATTACAGATCTAACAAATCTAACAAAAACAAGTACAATGCAGCACTTACAAAGCTTTCAGAAACCTGCTAAAATTCTGCATTATAGTCACTTAACAGTTCGACACAAACTCAAACAAAAGCATGAAAACAGATGGAAGAAAGGCTTCCAAAGGTAGCACTAAGTGCTCCTCAAGCTTAATGCAAGGCAGTCCCCAACAGCAGCGCCAAAAATGTGCACTTTGTCGCACATGTCGGAGGCTGGAAACTTGCATATGCATTGTCCGCAAGCCTTGAAAGGTTGCAAGCACACAACTAGACAATCCTAGCAAGCTCAAAGAAACAATGGTGTGTCACTCACCGCTCAATGCTTCCGTCGTGAAGGATCATGTGCTACAAAGAAGAAGGAGCCACTGCCAATGTCGCGCTCAACCACCTCGCCACCGTCGATGCCGCCACAATAACCAATCTCTCTCTCTCTCTCTCTCTCTCTCTCTCTCTCTCTCTCTCAAGCATAGACACGCACACATACACACATGAGCACACGAAGGAGAAGGAAACATAGATGGAGCAAGAAAACTTCTTAGCTTACACCTCAAAGAATCCGCATTATAGATCAAAATAGACCTTTTATAAGAGTTTGACCCATTCACACATGGGCGCCCATTCACACTGTGGGTGCCCATTCACACATGGGCGCCCACAGTGGCCGATCAAAGTAAAAATAGTATCAAATGAGATATATGGTGCGCCTCTCATCGATGATCACCCAAGCACCTATAGGACCGACAAGCCCATTCCCTGACTCAAAACAATGTGATATCCATTTTCCAAGGTCAGCACCAAGCGATGGGGAGCGTTGGGCAGTCACCAAGCCTCCTATTCGCTCGGTGCTGACTCCATTGTTGCTTGTAATGACTTTAACACCAAGATTAGCACCAAGAGATTGGGGAGCATTGGGTAGTCACCAAGCCTCCTATTTGCTCGATACTGACTCCACTATCGCTTGTAATGACTTTACCACCAAGGTCAGGATCAAGCAATGGGGAGAGTTGGGAAGTCACCAAGCCTCCTATTCGCTTGGTGTTGACTCCGTTGTCGCTTGTCATGACATCACCAAAAAGGGTCTCCGTCTTCAGTTAACAATTAACAATGCATCATGAGCATAACATAAACTTCATGGAAAGCATTAACTATCCCAAGCCTCAATCCCAAGACCTCAAACACCTTGAAAGGTGGAGAGAGCTAGCAGGGAATGAGGGTAGGGAAGAGAAAGAAGAAACATTTCATAGGAGAAAGAATTAGTTCCTCACTTATCATCACTCTTCTTGCTAGAATACATAATAGCATAGTAATGAAGATGGAGAAGGTGGAAAGCTTAAGCATTGAAGCATGGATCTTGGTTGGAATTGCATTCCACAGCTAAGAGTGTTGGTGTAGGCTCTCAACCTCTCTACTTGCTTGGAGAAGAAGAGGTAGCTTTTGTACCTTGCACGCAATGCACAATGTGTGTGTGTGTGTGTGTGTGTGTGTGTGTGTGTGTGTGCGTGCGTGCAGGGAGAGTATACCCCCCAAGCATGCCCCTAGCTTCCTTGGTCGACCCCCCCTTGTAGCTCATGCTTGAATCTCATTGGACCCTCCAGGCCTAGCCAATCGCAAACAAGAGGCATTACAAGCAACAAGGGTAGTCTTGGGACAAGTGTCCCCCTTTCCCCTTTGAAAGAGAGGACTTGATAAATGCAAAAACAATTAGTTAAAACTTCTAAATTATCATTGGACCCCTTGGGTGGTCAACGAATAGGCTTAGGCACACCGTGAGGTCAACATGAGTAGTAACTTGACAAGTGTCCCTTTTGCTTTCTTTGTACCAAGTTTGCCTTGTGTGAGGGTGTGTGTGTTCTCTCTCATCCCCCCTCTTCTAGGGCTTGCCCCCTCCTTGTAGAGATCATTGTTGAATTTTTCACACCTTATCCCTGAGCACCTTAGTCAGCAAGCATGACAAAGCACCTCAAGCCTGGGTAGTGTTCCCACAAGCACCTCAGGCTCCCTAGTCGACAAGCACAACAAGCACCTCAAGCATCTTAGTCATCAAGCACCTCAAGCACCTTAGTCATCAAGCACGACAAGCACCTCATGCACCTTAGTCATCAAGCATGACAAGCACCTCAAGCTTGGGCCGGATTCCCACCTCAAGCTCAGCCCTAGCTTACCTAAGGTCAAAGGGCTTTTTAACACTAACCTTTGGAGGCCTTTAATGAAGCTAACCCTAAGGTCTTTACACACCATTAGCTAGCCTTTTTCTTTGACATATGATCTCTCATTTGGACCCCTTTACCATTGGCCCCGTGTTTAGATAAATCTATAAGCACATGTTTATATCCTAACCCTTGTTCCCATTTATTCTCCCACATTAGATAATTAGTTTAATATGAGAAAATTAATTGGGTCAGTTAGATATTAGATTTTATGACATTACCTCTCTCTTGAAATCATAAAGGCCTCCCTATAGCTCAGGGCACTCACAACACCGCTATCCTCTCAAACACACCTTCAAAACATGCACTACTTGCTAGCAGAGCTCCACCTGCATGTCACCTAATCACACACACCCTTAGCAGTACCACAATCGAACACACCCATGCCACAATGCTCCATCCTTGCTGTTTCAACACAGACGACACCTCTCTCTCTCTCTCTCTCTCTCTCTCTCTCTCTCTCTCTCTCTCTCTCTCTCTCTCTCTCTGCAAGTTCACACACCGATGGCTCGAGGCGTACACACACACGTACACGACACCATGAATTGCACAAGAGCATAAGACAAGAGCAGGGGGGAAGGGGGAATGGACACCAAGAAGTGGGCAAAGTTCCTTCACTTTACTCAAGACGATCTAATACAACCGGCTTCGTCAGCACAACCTCGACGAGAACTAGAGGGAAAAAAGCTGATCTCGACGGCCTTCGTTGGCACCATCCCAATAGTGGAGCTTTTTCTTTGCTTCCTTGCCACCACACACGCACGAGAGCTTCCTCTCCTAGAGCTTCTAGCAGAGCTCCACCTGCATGTCACCTAATCACACACACCCTTAGCAGTACCACAATCGAACACACCCATGCCACAATGCTCCATCCTTGCTCTTCAACACAAACGACACCTCTCTCTCTCTCTCTCTCTCTCTCTCTCTCTCTCTCTCTCTCTCTCTCTCTCTCTCTCTCTCTCTCTCTGTGCAAGTTCACACACCTATGGCTCAAGGCGTACACACACACGTACGCGACACCGCGAATTGCACAAGAGCATAAGACAAGAGCAGGGGAAAGGGGGGATCGACACCAAGAAGTGGGCAAAGTTCCTTCACTTTACTCAAGACGATCTAATACAATCGGCATCGACAGCACAACCTCGACGAGCACTAGCGGAAAAAAAATTAATCTCGACGGCCTTCGTTGGTGCCATCCCAATGGTGGAGCTTTTTCTTTGCTTCCTTGCCACCACACACGCACGAGAGCTTCCTCTCCTCGAGCTTTCTTCTCTCCTCGATCCGCCAAATAACCCTTGAGCATCCAAAGAAAAAACCCCCAAAGCTTGTCTCCTTCACTTGCCAAAAACCCTCCTTCTCCCCCAAAAAAAAAACAGCCTCTCTTTTTTCCCTTTTTTTTCCTATGCATCCTCTTTTTCCTTGCCACCACACACGCACGAGAGCTTCCTCTCCTCGATCCGCCAAATAACCCTTGAGCATCCAAAGAAAAAACGTCCAAAGCTTGTCTCCTTCACTTGCCAAAAACCCTCCTTCTCCCAAAAAAAAAAAAAGTCTCTCTTTTTTTCCTTTTTTTTTTCCTATGCATCCTCTTTTTTCCAAAGGGGCAACGACGGCGCCGTCGTTGCTCCCTTTGGCTAAAAAATGTGTTCTCTTTTTTTTACTTCTTCAAACCAAGCCTTCAATTTCTTTTTTCCCAAAGAGGCTTTTACAGCGACACCTAGGTTACATATCTTTGTGAACTCACTTAAGCTTCTTTTATTTCCTTGCCCCTTTTAACTTTGGAGCTCCACCCCCTTTATTTTTTAGCCTTCACAAATAATAACCAAGGGGTTTTTTTAAACCCTCATTCCCCATATTGTCGGTGCTCTGTGCACTGATTCTTGAGCTACAAAAAGATACTGAAGATCGCCGACCAGGAATCCAAACTTGCCAACCTACGCCACACTTGAACCTTACTGAGGCCACAAACCGGGGCTGCAAAAAGCAAGAAAATCACCTGGTGCTGCTCTGCTGACAATTATCGTCAAATTCTCACCTAGCGGAACTCGATCGCTACAACTTTGATTATCGAGGTGTTGATTCATGTCAACTTCATGTGGCATGATCCACCATGTAAAACCTGGTCAAATCTCAAAACCCATCGGATGGCCTGTCTTTTGATGCTGCCAAGTGGGCACACACTCGACCCCCGTTTAATTTTTAACTGGCCAAAACTTGCCCGTTTGAAGCCCAATTGACAATCCAAAAAGATCGGCATGCTCCCCAGCTTGAGCCTTACACGCGTATCCACTGATCCCAATTTTTGGACACCTATATGTACCTACCTTGCCCGTCGAGGATCCGCAAAGCATTCCTTTTTTGAACAATCATAACTTTCACACCGAGACTCCGTTTGAGGAGCCGTCTGGACCAACTTGCATAGCATCTCAAAGACCATATTCTAGAGCACCAAATTAGCATCTTGAGCACCTTGACTTGTCACCCCAACTGGACCATTTTTGGGGCCTTTTTGACCCAAAAACCCGCGTTAGACATACACTTCTACTATCATTTGCCTACCCCGTTCCTCCACATTGGCCTTGGCCCTTTGTCCTGCACCTGCTAGCACCCATAGCTTGGCATAGAGCGCGTTCTCACACAGACCAACTTTGGATGCACCATCATTGTCCACCCCCCTATTGAACATTCATGTTCAACCAAAAGTGTCCTTATTGAACTTGAAACTTGCAACACTTTGCAAACACCCAAGCACATTGGAAAGCGCACAATCATATGCACAATATGTATAATATGTACAAAATTGTATATCTACTATTCTTGAGTCTCTTTAAGAGGGTTGCCCAACCCCCGTGGTCACAATCTGATCCACATCGGGCACCATTGCTCTATCAAAGTACAGCTTGAGCCGTACACCATTTACCCTATGTCTGAGAAGCTTACCATTAACTCTGACCAACTGATAGGTCCCATTCGAAAATGCCTTTTTCACTTTGTATGGACCCATCCATTTCTTCTTGAACTTATTTTGGAAGGTGAAGTCCAAGTAGCTCTCGTATTTCATTACCAGGTCTCCTTCCTCTATCTTCTTGTCTGGTAGACTCTTATTGACTTTGGCAACTTGTCTTTCATGCTGCTTCATGTAGTAGTCTATTGCTACTTTCCTATCCATCTGCAATGCCTCAAGGCCGACAATCCTATCTTGTAAAATAGCTTATGGAGTGGCATTGATGTGCCACATACCTTTCAAAGCACCCAGTTGTGCATGCACTGGCAGCACTGCCTCCTTACCATAAACCAATTCAAATGGAGTAAAGCTGGTTTCCACTTTGTAGGATGTCTTGTAGGCCCATAGACACTTCTCTAGATTGATCCCCCATTCCATCTCCTGCTTATACACATACTTCATCAGCATCTTGATGATTTTTCCATTGGCACTCTCCACAAGACCATTGCATTGGAGATGATAAGGCGAGGAAAATCGATGATGAATCTTTAGTTTTTCCACCAGTGCTTGCATAAGCTTGCTTCTGAAACCTTGGCCTCTATCAGAAATGAGTACCCACGGCACTCCAAAACGGCAAGAAATGTTACCAAAAACAAAGTGGGCTACAATCTGTGCATTTACCTCCTTTACAGCTTTGGCCTCGACCCACCTGGTGAGGTAGTCGATGGCTACCACAACATACTTCTTACCGCTTGTAGATTTAGGGAGTGGACCGATGGCATCCAAACCCCACTTCTCGAAAGCATTCTGAGCAACAATGGCTCCCTGTGATTCGGCTACCAAACGCCTCTCTCCTATAGTTTGACATTCATGGCAGGTCTTGCACCAATAGTGCACATCCCTCACTACTGAAGACCACCAAAAACCCGCTCTCAACACTCGAAACAGTACTTGACCTTTCCCCTAGTGTCCGCTCTCCTCATGACATTGTTCTAGCACCAAGTCAATCTCTTCTTTATAGAGCACTCTCCTCAGCACCCCATCTCTGCCGTAGGTCATTAAGTCTTCACCTACTAATGTAAATTTGTGAGCTTTTTGAACTATCCTCCTCCTCTATAGTTTAGACAAACCTTGAGGACATTGCCCTGTACTCAAAAAAATCTTCCACTTCCTTCAATGACTCCCTACCTATGTGTCTCGCCAGGGCCACATATATACCTGCGATGTGTACCTACACCTTACTGCTTGCTAGCCAATCTGCCTCTTGGTTGTGCTCTCTCTTCACATGCTTGAACTGGATTTCCCTAAAGAACTTCAACAACGTTTTGATTGCAAAGAACCAATGCTTTAAGGAATCTCGCTTTACCTGTCATTGGCCTAGCAATTGCTTGATGACCAATAACGCATCACCTTTGACCACTAACCTAGAAATGCTGAACTCAACGCATTGTTTCAAACCTAGATGGAGGGCAAGATATTATGCTTCATTGTTGGTATGAACATCCTCCAAATCATAGGCTTTTGAGAATATTACCTTGTCGTGTGGATCATGTATCACCACACCTCCACCAGCTTTCTTTATCACCCTCTTGTATGCACCATCAAACCACATGGTAAAAGCTCCCACCAGGTTTGGCTCCTTTCTAGCTTCATCTCATACCACTCTTGGATAAATTGGCAAATCTACGGCCTTGCTGACCAAAATGTCTGCCAAATTGGATCGACTTGTATAGTCAATCTTGAACTCAAACTCGTATTCCTGCAACTCTATTACCCACTTCATGATCCACTTCCCTGGCTTTAAGTGTAACACCACTTCAGGCAACAGATTATTAGTTGTCAACACATAAAGCTTACGCACAATGAGGTGCACTTTGAACTTCCTACAAGCAAAAACCAATGCCATGACCCACTGCTCCTCTTTAGTGTAAGTCACCTCTCCAATACTTATCACGCTGCTTTCAAAGTAGATAGGCTTATAGCTCCTTCCTACCTTTTGCAGTAACACCGCCCTAGTAGCCATTGTACCTATCGTCATTGCCACATAGAAATCATCCTCTTGGCTTGGAGGGCACAAAAAATTTCATTCACCCTGTCAAAAGCTTCTTGAGCATCTTCATCCCATTCAAGGCCATGCACCTGTTGGGCCCTCTTTTGGAGAGGATACACATACTGTGATAGCATCCAAAAAAAACGCAACAAGTACTTTAGCATAGGCATTCACCAAACCAAACGGCATCCTGCGATAGGCAAAGCATCCCCATGGAGAGATAAACATCAACTTCAATTGATCTTCAAGAGCAATCCCTATCTGAAAGTACCCTAAAAATCCATCCATAATAGAGTACCTCTCATGACCTGCCACCTGATTTAAGTTTCATCTTGGAATGGCAACGGGTACTGGTTTCTCTTGGTCGTCGCATTCAATGGCTTATAGTCAACGCACACTCACCATTTCCCATTCTTCTTAGGGGTGATAACCACCAGAGAAACCCACTCTGACTCTTTCACGGGGAATATGATACCTGCATCTAATAATTGGTTAATCTCCTGCCAAAGAGCCTCCTTTTGAATCTCCCCTAACCTCATTAGCTTTTGCGCCTTTGGTTTGCACCCTTCTTTAAGAACTATCTTGTGCTCTGCACCCTTTGCTCCTCGTAGACCTCATACTTTGTTGCAAATAAATTTGGAAAACAGGCACACAGCTCGACATAGCCTTCTCTTTCTTGCTTGGTCAAATCTTCACTTAGCATAGCAGTTACCTCCTCCGCGCCTATGCCATGAACCTGTGGTTGCACTTCTTCTTTTGCATGGGAGCCTTCAATAGTGACCCCAAACAAGTTGGCATATATCCTTAGCATATCATCCTCGCTTTCCTCTTCCTCAGTATCCATGTAGCCCTTTTCATAGGCTGTCTCAGTCTCGTATTCATAGCTTGTCGTATCATCTTTATCTTTTTCCACCACCACAGGGTGAGAACAACTCTCTTTGGTCTTCAAATCAAGCACCACCTGTCTCCCTCTCTCTTTGTTAGGCAGGATAAACACCCTACTCCCCCAATCGTGCTTAGCCCCTATTGCCAGTAGCCATGGCCTACCCAAGATGATTGGATAAGCATTGTCACCTACTTTCATCACAAAGAAATCAATTAGGCACTCAATGCCCATCACTTTCACTCTTACATTTTGAGCCATGCCCAAACACCTGGCTTTGGTATGGTTAGCCATTCTCATGTGCACATTTGATTTAGCTACTGCTTTGACACTTGTTTCCTTCATAGCAGCCTCCGTCATTATGCAAACCTGTGCTCCACCATCAATATAGGCTTGAACCTGCATCCTCTTTTCGATGACCGCATCCACTAGAGGAAGGACGTCTGTCTGACTACCCACTCTCATGTTTTGCACTGCATGCACATTTCCCTTATCCTTTGGCAACCTCGTGCTAACGCTTGTAGACCATTGTCTTCGCAGCTTGGGATTCAAAGCCAACAACTGACCAAAGGTAATGTTAGCCTTTTGATTTTGAACATCGCTTACCAGGTCGTATTAGGGGTAGCCACGCCCTAGCTGAAAGTCTGCTTGCTTGATTTTGCAACGCCTCCTCTTCTTGCTAGTTTCCTGCTGCTCCTTGCCTTTGTACACTTTCTCTTTACCTTTACAGGCCCTCTTTTCCCGCTTGATTTCTGCCTCCCTTTCTATCATTACTCTTTTATTGGCCAAAACTTCAACATCCTACTTATCCACTCCGATAATGTTCACCCTTGGGACTTCACCACCATCCGGAGAAGCTGGTTGCACCTGATTCTTGACTACCTGCTCCCTCGGGCCATTGAGCCGTGCTTGGCCTCTACCTCTGCCAAACAGCGGATACATACCACCTCTTTCTCTCTGAGGATGAGGGAAATCGGGCGTGTAGTGTCCTTCTTCACCACAATTGTAACACCTGCTAGGCAGTGGCCTTGCCCTACCTCTTGCTCCTCTTGGTTGACCTCTATCCATCAGGCTTAGCCACAATTCTTGCATTTGCTCAGAAAAATCTTGCACATTTCGCACCCAATTTTGTGGCACAATGGCCGCACCCCGATCCTCATGGTTCTCATCATGAACAACATCCCTCAGACCCTGGAGTTGGATAGGCACCACCGCTTCATAACCTGACACGCCCTTCTCAATCTTTTTTTAATTTTCCTGCTTTTTGCCTTTGCGATGGCCACTGCACCATTGTAGTTTTTTGGGCTCTCAAAATCCACTTTCTCCCTCACTTTAGGGTGTAGGCACGCATAAATTTATCCATTTTGAAGTAGTTACCATTGGCCAATTGCATGGCACCCGCTAACTCTGTCTAGCACACTTCAAAACGATCCAAAAACAAACTAAATTTTTCACTTACATCCTGCTTGAGCACCTTCAGTTTGGCATCCATCTCAACCGAGGATGCCTCTTTACGGAAATCATGTAGGAAACGCGCCCGTAGAGCCGATCAAGCATGTCTCGGCTCTCCTTCCAAAGCTTTGTACCATACCTTTGCTTTCCCACGCATCACCAAAGAAAATTTTTACATCTTGCTGTCCTTGTTTGGCATACACAATGACAACATATACAGCTCAAAGTTTACAATCCACTCCTCAAGATTCTCTTCACTGTAAAAATCGGCCCATAGCTTCAAGACGCCATGTCGACCAATACCCAAGACTTTTTCTCTTCACTTACCTCGGAGCAATCAATGTGCTTCTCAGTGGGGGCACCAAAAGATGGAAAGGGACAATGGGGACACGCCCAGCACACAAACAAAGGCATCTCTATAGCTCAGGGCACTCACAACACCCCTATCCTCTCAAATACACCTTCCAACACGCACTGCTTGCTAGCAGAGCTCCAGCTGCACGTCACCTAATCACACACACCCATGCCACAATGCTCCATCCTTGTCCTTCAACACAAACAACACCTCCCTCTCTCTCTCTCTCTCTCTCTCTCTCTCTCTCTCTCTCTCTCTCTCTCTCTATGCAAGTTCACACACCGATGGCTCAGGGCGTACACACACGTACACCACACTGCGAATTGCACAAGAGAATAAGACGAGAGCAGGGGGGGAGGGAGAATCGACACCAAGAAGTGGGCAATGTTCCTTCACTTTACTCAAAACGGTCTAATACAACCGGCTCCGTCGGCACAACTTCGACGAGCACTAGAGAAAAAAAAACTGATCTCGACGGCTTTCGTTGGCACCGTCCCAATAGTGGAGCTTTTTCTTTGCTTCCTTGCCACCACACACGTGCGAGAGCTTCCTCTCCCCAAGCTTTCTTCTCTCGTCGATCCGCCAAAAACCCTTGAGCGTCCCAAAAAAAACCCCCAAAGCTTGTCTCGTTCACTTGCCAAAAACCCTCCTCCCCAAAAAAAAAGCCCGATCTCTCTTTTCTCCTATGCATCCTCTTTTCCTAAGGGAGCCACGACGGCGCCGTCGTTGCTCCCTTTCTCCCTTTGGCTAAAAAATGTGTTTTTTTTTTTTTTACTCCTTAAGACCAAGCCCTCAATTTCTTTTTTCCCAAAGAGGCTTCCACAGCGACAACTAGGTTACAGATCTTTGTGAACTCACTTAATCTTCTTTTATTTCCTTGCCCTTTTTAACTTTAGAGCTTCACCCCCCCTTATTTTTTAGCTTTTACAAATAATAACCAAGGGGTTTTTTTAAACCCTCATTCCCCATATTGCCGTTGCTCTGTGCACTGATTCTTGAGCTGCAAAAAGATACTGAAGGTCGCCAACCCAAAGTCCAACCTTTTCAACCTATGCCACACTTGAACCTTGCCAAGGCCACAAATTGGGGCTACAAAAACCAAGAAAATCACCTGATGTTGCTCTACCGGCAATTATCGTCAAATTAAAACCTAGCAAAACTCGATCACCACAACTCCAATTGTTGAGCCATTAATTCCTGTCAACTTCACATAACATGATCCACCCCTAGAACCTGGTCAAAGCTCAAGACCCGTCGAATGGCATGTCTTTTGATGCTACCAAGTGGGCACACACTCGACCCCCGGCTAATTTTCAATCGGCCATAACTTGCCCATTCGAAGCCCAATTGACAATCCAAAAAGACCGGCATGCTCCACAGCTTGAGCCTTACACGCGTATCCACTGATCCAAGTTTTGGACACCTGTATGTACCTGCCTTGCCCATCGGGGATTTGCAAAGCATTCCATCTTTGGACAATCATAACTTTGACAAAGGGACTCCGTTTGAGCCGTCTAGACCAACTTGCAAAGCATCTTGAAGACCATATTCTACAGCACCAAATCAGCATCTTGGGCACCTTGACCTGTCACCCCAACTTGACCATTTTTGGGACCTTTTTGACCAAAAAAACCGCGTTAGACATACACTTCTACTATCATTTGCCTACCTCGGTCCTCCACATTGGCCTTGGCCCTGCACCTGCTAGCACCCACAACTTGGCATAGAGCGCGTTCTCGCACAAACCGACTTTGGCTACACCATCGTCCTCGACTATGAGGTAGAAGAGATAAAACCTTAGTCATTAGTCAATCTTGCTTAGCAAGTAGAGGATCCCTTTTTACCCTACGACATCTTTCCAAGATGGATGACTAATCCATTTGGTGCTTGGGAGACATAGCTACCGCAAGCATGTCTGCTCTTTAGTCCATTTTATTCTCCCAAGTAGCGTGACAAATTCTACTTGGTGTTTGAGAGCCGTCGTCATCACAAACATGATTTTAAGCATGCATACTATTTAAATTTGTGCATAATGAAAAGAGAATTAGTCTTATAAGACAAAAACATTGGTCATTTAAAAGAAATTTGTAATTTGCTTACTCTAATGTAGCATTGTAAGCATTGACAAGGTTCATACTATCCTTAAGCTGTATTCCTTGCATCCATCTAGCATCTTCAAAAGGATAATTTTTGAACTTAATAAGATATCGTCGGATAATCTTACCATGTCGTAGTACCTTGTCTTCATGCCAAAGGATAGCTTTGGGTTGTAGCACCTCATCTTGGTCTTCAACTTCGGGAGGGTCTTCAATAATTGGTTCACTTGGTAGCTCTGCTTTGTAGGGCTTAAGTAGGCTCACATGAAAAGCATTGTGTATGAGCCAATGGTTGGGCAACTTGAGTCGGTAAGCCATCTCATTGATGAGCCTCAAGATTTGGAAAGGAAAATAGTATCTTTTTACTAGGTTAGCATAATACTTTTAATGGCCCGTAGGATTTTTGTCCGTCGTTTGCCTCAATAGAGCCTTAAGTAAGACCCAATCATTTTATTTGAATGTTAAGGCCCTTTTGTGCTTATCAGCAGTAGCTTTTTGCCTTTGTTGAGAGATAGATATAGCCTCCTTAATCTTTTGAAAAGATTCTTGTAGGTCTCGGCTATACTCATCGGCAGCGAAGATCTTCCCATGTACTTTAAGTAGCAAGGGACTTTTAGGTCTTTCCTCAATTATTTCAAAAGGTGCTTTTCCCTAGAAGTATGTATAGTATTATTGTAGGCATACTCTACACGAGGTAAGTACTTTTCCCATTGTGAGCGTTGATCTACTTCTGTAACATAAGTCTTTAGTAGATTGAGTATCGTAAGATTGGCTATCTCACTTTGGCCATCCGTTTGTGGGTGATAGACCAAAGAGAAATTCAATCTAGTTCCTACATCTTCAAAGAGACCTTTCCAGAAATTACTAGTCATTCTAGGATCTCTATCTGACACGATGGATGTTGGTAATCCATGGTGTTTCAAAATTTGTCATATGAAGAGAGTTTCCATTTGGTGTGTCTTATTAGTCTATTTGACAAGAATTAAGTGTGCTTGCTTGCTAAACCTATCGACTATTGTCCATATCCCTGTATTCCCATGGATAGACTTGGGTAATTCAAAGATAAAATCCATGGATATACTCTCCCATGGTGAATTTTGGATAGGCAATGGCTGGAGTAATTCAAGTTGCTTCCCTCTATCATACTTGGTTTTTTGGCATACTACATATTTGGAAACATACTCTTGTATGTCCACTTTCATGGTAGGCCAATAGAAGTACGTTTCTACTCCTCAAAGAGTAAGTTGAATGCCTCTATGCCCCACATAGGGAGGAGCATGGGATTCATACACGAAGGGAGTGGGTAACACACAGCCTATTGCTGTGGAGAAGATAACCATCCTGCAAGGTGAATGGTTCCTCTTTCTTCCCCAAAGCAAGGGCTGACATTATGTCTCTATAGTCAGGGTTAGTAGCATACTCATTTATCATAGAAGATAGATCATTGTGAGTAGCTATAGACACTGCATTAACTTTTGGTCGTCGTGATAGTGCATCAGCCACTTGATTGTGCTTACCATCAAAGTGAGCAGTATGGAAATCAAATTGTGAAAGAAAATTTTCCCTCCTCATTTGTTTGTCAAAAAGTTTGGTTTGTGTCACAAAGTACTTGATACTTTGGTGGCATGTTCATAGAATGAATGGAGTCCCCAATAAGTAGTGCTTCCATGTGTCTAGAGCACGTAGTAAAACTAAAAGCTCTTTCTCATAAATGCCCAAGACTCGTTCATCTGTGTTGAGCCTTCGACTCTCATATGCTATGGCATGCCCTTCTGAAGCAAGACTGCTCCAAGGCAATCACCACAAGCATCACATTGGACCTCAAATGGCTTTGAGAGATCCGAAAGCATGAGGATTGGTTGGGAGGTAAGCTTCTCTTTGAGCTTGTCAAAAGAATTTTTCTCCTTAGCAGTCCATAAATACTTAACGTTCTTCTTTGTTAAGTCATGTAATGGTCCTGCTATTTTAGAAAATTTTGCTATGAAGCGTTTATAGTAAACCTTCTTAGCTCATGTAGATTCCTTGGATTAGGCCATGCTTTTATTACCTCTAACTTCGATGGATCCATACGGATACCATCTTGAGAGATAATATAACGTAGGTATTGAATATCTTGAGTGAAAAAATTGCTTTTCTTTTGGTTGAGAAAAAGCTTGTTTTCCCTCAATGCTTGAAAAATCACTTGGAGATGTTGCTTATATTCCTCCAAAGACTTGGAGTAGATGATGATATCATCAAAGAACGCTCCAGTGAATTTGTGGTAGGGTCTAAATATTTTCTCCATTAGATGGTTGAATAAGGCTGGTGCATTAGTCAAGCCAAAAGGCATGACTAGATATTCATAAAGACCAAAACGTTGTGCGAAACGCGATCTTTAGGATACCTTCATCCACTATCCTTATTTGATGATAGCCACTTTTAAGGTCAATTCTATTGGAGTAGGTAGAGCCTTGTAGCTTATCAAACATATCTGCTACCCTTGGCACGAGAAATCTATATTTGATAGTGATATGGTTTAGTGCTCGATAGTCCACACACATACAATATGTACCATCTTTCTTTTGCACCAAAAGGACTGGAGAACAAAAGGGAGAGGAGCTAAGCTTCACCATCCCTTTGTCAACCAATCCTTGTACTTGCCTCATGATCTCCTCTTGTTGAACTTGAGAAACTCAATAAGGAGGCTTGTTAGGCGGTGAGCTTCCTGGAAGGAGTTCAATGTGATGGTCATCATCCCTCATTTTGGAGGTAAGTCCATAGGGATATCATCGATGCCACATCCTGGAATCCTTTTAGAAAATTAGACAGGTCTAACTCTTCTTGATTCCTACCATTTACATTTAATGAAGCATTAGGATCTTTTCGGGACTCTTTGACAAAAATCATGTACGCAAAAACTGGGCTCTTCATTGATTTATCAAAAGCAGGAGGATTTACAAGTTGTATAGTACGACCACACTCACTAGCATCTATATACATGTTCTTTCCCCTGTAGGTGAAGTAGATTCTCCTTTTAGGGAACTTTATGTTGGCAACCATGCAATCAAACCATGGAGCCCCTAGGATACCATCCTCATGTTGGAGAGGAGAGATAAAAAAGACTTCTTTGTCAACATAGCTTTGGACATGAAGCCTCAACTTCCCAATCAAGGGAGTAACGGAGGCTTTCTGTCCCTTGAAAGTTGTGTCAACCGTTACAATATCTCCCATCTCGAAAGCTTGAATGCCCAACTTGGTGGCCAACTCCGTTGATATGAAGATGTGAGTAGAGCCAGGATCAAACAAGATGAAGGCATCATGCTCCCTTACCTTTCCCCAAGCATAGGAGAGACATGATCCTTTGCAATGAGCATCCTCTTTTGGAGCTTCAATGGTGGAAGCCCTAGGAGTCTCATTGCAAGCATTTTCCTTGGGGCAAGAACAATAGCCATGTCCTTGCTCCCCACACTTAAAACACTTATGGTCCTTGCAAAAAGCTGCAAGCTCTTTAGGAGAGAGTTTTTTTTTGCCTTTGTAAATTCCCTTCTCCTTGGACCGATTGTTGTTGTTGTTGTTGAAAGTGCCTTGGGAAGAATTTTGGGCATTGGTTTTCCCCTTTGCATCATTTTTGTCTTTGTTTTCCATGGTCTTGGCATTCCGTCTAGCCCCTTCTTGGAAATTGATGTGTGAAGCAACCATGGTATGATGGATAACTTTGGTGATAGAACTAGGCCGTTGAGAGTTGACGTATTTGACCATCTCTTCAGGTAATCCCACACAAAATTGTTGCTTTTGCTCGGCAAAGTCTATCTTTTGGAAGACAATAGCCTTGAGATGTAAATCCCAAAACTTGTCCACATATTTGTGGATAGACTCGTGAGAGAGAAGCTTCAAACTGCGCCATTTGGTGAGCACTTTGTCCTTTGCATTGCTTGCAACAAGGAATTGCTTCATGATGGAAACTTGTAGAGTTTTTCATGTCTTTGGGGCTTCACCGTTGCCACGAAGGCTTGCCCACCATTGACGAGCCGATTTCTGGAAATGCATAACTACATTGCGTAGTTTGGAGGACTCCGAGAAGCCCTCGTCTCCAAGGGCCGCATCAAATTTCTGGATGAAGGCCAATACTTTGCTGGTGGCACCAAAGGTGCCATCATAGGTGAGAAAAGAGATACTCTGTAATGGGGATGGTCTATGAACTTTGAGAATAGCCAAATTAAGAGAATTAGAGTGAGCATTTTTGTGAGATTACTTTGAGAACATAGAGGGTGACCTTAATCGAAGGTAGCAACATGAACATAGTACTTAGTTAACTCCCAGTTAACTTGGCATGAACAATGCTTTTGCAAGAGAGAGAGTATTAGAGAACATGACAATAGTTGAGGACCGGATTTATTTGGAGCCGGTCCCCCTTTCAAAAGGCGTTTGTATTATAGATTCTCTCATCAAGAGAGACTTGGTAAAATACAATCTTTGTGTTCATTGTGACCTTGGTAATGCTATGAAGATGGAAAGCTTCATACATCACGAGCATAACATAAACTTTGCAAAAGCATTAACTATCCCAAGCCTTAGTCCCAAGGCCTCAAACACCTTCGAAGGTGGAGAGAGCTAGCAGGGAATGAGGGTAGGGAAGAGGAAGAAGAATCATTCATAGGAGAAAGAAATAGTTCTCACTTATCATCACTCTTCTTGCTTAGCATAGCATAATAGCATGTAATGAAGATGATGGCAAGCTTAAGCATTGAAGCATGGCTCTCGGTTGGATTTGCATTCCATAGCCAAGATTGTTGGTGTAGGCTCTCAACTTCTCAATAAGCTTGGAGAACGAGATGGAGCTCTTGCACTTTGCACTCCACACAATGAGAGAATGTGTGTGTGTGTGGGAGAGTATACCCCCTCTCAAGCTTGATCCACCTCTCTCTCTCTCTCTCTCTCTCTCTCTCTCTCTCTCTCTCTCTCTCGCTCTCTCGTATTATTTAATTATATCATTTGGACATGTGTCCTCATTTTCTTCGAGAGAAAGAACTTAATTATTTATTTTTATGCATCTAAATTCTCATTGGACTCCTTTAAAGCCTATCCAATAGGATTCAAACACATCATGAGGACCCAAATGGAGGAAATCTTAACATGTGTCTTTTATGCTTCTCAAGTCATTTGGTTTGAATTGAACACTTCAAGCACTTGGTCATTTGTCATTTAAGCATGGAAACCATTTATGCCTCTTGAGAATTTATCTTTGAATTGAAAACTTCAAGAACCTTAGTCATTTAAGCATGAGAATCACCTCAAGCTTGGGCAGGGTTCCCACAAACACTTTAAGCACTATAATTAGCAAACCGACAAGCACCTCATGCTTGGGTAGGATTCCCACCTCAAGGTCAACCCTAGCTTGCCTTATGTCAAAGGACTTTTTAACACTAACTTTTGGAGGTATTTAATGAAGCTAACCCTAAGGTCTTTTAAGCTCCATTAGATGCACGTTGCTCTTTGATAGACTACCTCCTTCTGGATCCCTATTGAAATGTAACCATCACTCCTCTTGGTCCTTTGTTGAGGTAAATCTAGAAGCGCTTATTGCACATTGCTCTTTGGTGGACCGTTTCCTTTTGGACCTCTATTTAGATGCAATCATTTCTCCTTTTGGTCCCCTATTGAGATAGGTCTAGAAGCACATATCTATATCCTAACTCTTGTTCCCCTTTTATCTTCCTATATTAAATGATCTTTTTAATACGAGAACATCATTTGGTAAAGTTAGATATTATATTTTATGACGTACTGTTTCCTCCCCTTTGAACTTCTTGAGATTTTGTGACCTTCGCCATGCAGGGTATGATTTGCGATGTCCTCCCCTCTTGTATTCTCTAGGAGAATAGCCATAGCTTTTGTCAGAAGAGGAGGAAGGTGAAGAAGAAGGAGAAGAGGGTGACCTCTTTCTTGCCCTTTTCTTCCTTTGTTTCCTCTCTTCCCTTTTGGAATGACAAGAAGAAGGACTGTGTGTTGATCTTTTCCTCTTGTGAGGAGTTGGTGATCGTCTAGACCGCCGTCTACGTGAAGCCACATCTTCAAAAAAACTTAAAGGTTCATTGCTTTCTTGCTCTTTGGATTCCTCCTCTCGTATGGGAGAGAGTTTTCTTTTGGGGGTCTCTTCAAGAGGCTCTCTCTCTCTCTCTCTCTCTCTCTCTCTCTCTCTCTCTCTCTCTCTCTCTCTCTCTCTCTCTCTCTTGGAGAGGAAGGGAAATCCCATAAGCACGAAGTTGTTGAGTAACTTCGGCTTGCAAGGCAGGGTTGCCCATAGTTTGTTGCAACCTAGTAATGTGATAATTGACAAAGATAGAGGCATCATCATTAGCACCTTCATGTGCAAAATCAAAGCTATCAATGTTCATTCTACTCTCTTGGTTATTGTCAACCATGTTAACAAAATTTTTGAACTTACTTAGTGTATGCTTTGGCAATTCAAAACCTTAGTTGCTACTCCTCTCAACCTTTGAAAATTTGCACTTAAGTATCTACACCCACGGCTCGAAGTGATTAATTATAGAGAGTAGTGGAGTGGGTCTAATATTGCAGAATTGTCAAGGGCTAGCTCCTTTTGGACTTCTTATGGCTCAATAATGGTTAAGTCGTAGGCAAGTCTAAAAAGACCCCATTATTAAGTCCAAAGCTCCCGAGGTGTGCACCATATTCCACATAGTGGGCTCAACAAAAACAATAATAGATCCCAGTCCCACTTACCGTAATATAATTAACAAAATCAACCATTTATAGACTACTTAAGGACCTCTCTTCTTAAGCAAGAAAAGAGAAACCAAATGCTCTAATACCAATGTAATGGAAATGGCCTATTAACTTTATGAGTAGTGGAATTAGAGAAAGTACTTTTGGGAAATTACTTTGAGAGCTTTGTGGGTGAACATAAATGATGGTAGCAACATAAACATAGCATTTAGTTAACTTGGCATGAATAATACTTTTGTAAGAGAGACAGTTTAGAGAACATGAAAACATTTGAGGACCGGATTTATGTGGAGCAGGTCATCCCTTCAATAGGCATTTGTATTATAGTTTCTCCCATCAAGAGATGCTTGTTACAATACAATCTTTGTGCTACTTGTGACCTAGGTGATGCAATGAAGATGGAAATCTTCATGCATCACGAGCATAAGATACACTTCATGGAAAGCATTAACTATCCCAAGCCTCGGTCCCAAGACCTCAAACACCTTTGAAGGTGGAGAGAGCTAGCAGGGAATGAGGGTAGGGAAGAGAAAGAAGAAACATTTCATAGGAGAAAGAATTAGTTCCTCACTTATCATCACTCTTCTTGCTAGAATACATAATAGCATAGTAATGAAGATGGAGAAGATGGCAAGCTTAAGCATTGAAGCATGGCTCTTGGTTGGATTTGCATTCCATACCCAAGAGTGTTGGTGTAGAACTCTCAACCTCTCTACTTGCTTGGAGAAGGAGAGGTAGCTTTTGCACTTTGCACACAATGCACAATGAGTGTGTGTGTGTGTGTGTGTGTGTGTGTGTGTGTGTGTGTGTGTGTGTGTGTGTGTGTGTGTGTGTGTGTGTTGGGGAGGGGAAGTATACCCCCCAAGCATGCCACTAGCTTCCTTGGTCGGCCCCCCCTTGTAGCTCATGCTTGAAGCTCATTGGACCCCCCCAGGCCTAGCCAATCACAAGCAAAAGGCATTACAAGCAAGAAGGGTAGTCTTGGGACAAGTGTCCCCCTTTCTCCTTTGAGAGAGAGGACTTGATAAATGAAAAACAATTAATTGAATCTTCTAAATTATCATTGGACCCCTTGGGTGGCCAACCAATAGGCTTTCGGCACACTATGAGGGCAACATGAGGAGGAACTTGACAAGTGTCCCTTTTTATTTCTTTGTACCAAGCTTGCCTTGTGTGAGGGTGTGTGTGTTTTCTCTCATCCCCCCTCTTGTAGGGCTTTCCAACTCCTTGTAGGGATCTTGTTGACTTTTGCACAGCTTATCCCCAAGAACCTTAGTCAGCAAGCATGACAAAGCACTGGATAGTGTTCCCACAAGCACCTCAAGCTCCCTAGTCGGCAAGCACCTCAAGCACCTTACTCATCAAGCACGACAAGAACCTCAAGCTTGGGCCATGTTACCACCTCAAGCTTAGCCCTAGCTTACCTACGGTACAAGGACATTTTAGCACTAACCTTTGGAGGTCTTTGATGAAGCTAACCCTGAGATTTTTAAGCTCCATTAGCTAGCCTTGCTCTTTGACAGACCATCCCTCATTTGGACCCCTTTACCATTGGCCCCGTGTTGAGATGAATCTATAAGCACATGTTTCTATCCTAACCCTTGTTCCCTTTTATTCTCCCACATTAAATGATGAGTTTAATATGAGAAAATCATTTAGGTTGGTTATAGATTAGATTTTATGACACATCCCATCTCCCAAACCACTTCTTTATGTCTTGCATCCATCTCGTGCTCAAGATCTTGCTTTCATGCATCTTTTGAACTTTTTTGCTTGCTTTCCATGAAATTGTAGGAAGTCGATCTGAGGGGTTTTGACGCATCTTTATCATGTACTCCACAACTCTTTCCATGCCCATAACCTCAATTGGAAGAGATCCCGACTCTAGAAGTAGAAGCATGTATGGTGTTTTTGTCTTAACTTGTAGAAAGTTTGTAAGAAAACGCTTTTGTACATTCTCAAACTCTTTCCACGAAAACTTTGAGATGCTCCCGCTCCACACTTCAACTCCATAAAGAAGAACCGGTGTCAGCAATGCATCAAAATGGTACTTCTTGAGAAGCTAACACTTGATGTTTCCCACATTACATATGTTCTCAAATGCATAATATGCTCTCTTTCCCGCTTTCAAACGACGCATAGTACATTCATGCCACTTGTGATTGGACCAGAACCTCAAGGCCAAGGTACTTATAACTCTCAACAACTTCAAGTGTCTCATTGTTGTATACAATGCATGGCTTCTCCTTATGGTTGGTTTTCACAAGCATAACCTTTCAAATGTTGGGGGTTCCATCGTTGCAAAAGCTCCAATGACCAACAAAATTATCAATCTGGAGGGATGAGCTACCCAACTAGGGCATGGAAACACTCACACGATTAGTGAGCTAATCATGGAAACACAAATGGTTAACTCTACAAGGTGAGCTTCTTGGCCTATGGAAGAGCTAAGCCGCAATGAAGGGCAATCTCCACATCCACTTCTCTTCACATCTAATCAACCCATCACACACACTATGATTGTAAGACGCACACAACATTAGTCCTATCATGCAACACACTAATCGCAAGCACACACATATAGATCTATCAAGCACCACACTCCAATCAAACACGCATTCACACACAAGCAAAAGAGGTCAATCACACAAGATTAGAGAGGGACTAACCACTAATTAGTTAAGATCTAGCTAATCTAAGCATCATAGGAAATTATAAGAAGCATGAAAGAGGCATAGTGAAAGAGAATGAATCATTGATTAGTGTTAATCAAGTCTCATGAGCAAGGAGAAGCTCAAGGACTCCATAGCCACACACCTCAAGAGCTCTCACCAAAGAGTGCTCTCAACAAATGAGCTTGAGAACCCTAATTTCTTTTACACACTGCCTTATATACCTAGGGTAAAAATATGCAATGTCCGGGTGTCCAAGGCCTTTAGGGCTCCACCACTTACTGAATCTGCCACCTAGGCACAGTAACTGACCTATTCTTTATAGCTTGGAACTCCCATTGAGCCCGTAACACATTAAAATATTACAATGGCTTGAAATAAATCGAGAATTTACAATAGGTGACCATTTTGGAAAAACATGAAAAATGTGTAAGTCCAATCTTTACTGCTTCTTTGTATTCATCCTTGATGTGCATCCGTACGTCTTTAGTCTTAGCAGCTTCTGTTAACTGACATTGACTCAGTTAACATTCTCCCCTTCCAATTTTAGTGCCCGTCCTTGGGCACTGTTGAAAGGTGTCCGTGGAGGCAAGGAAAGGTTTTTGATTGGTTGTTGATGGGTTGATTGTCTTCATTTGTCATTGAATTTTTTGATGAGGTTCAATGTGCTCTAGTATCTTCATTGGTCCGAATATGTCTAATGTAAGAGATGATGTTGCATTTGTCCGTTGTTAGCATCATGATGAGGCTGTTGTTTATGTATGAAAAGTATGTACAAGGGAAGTAGAATGATGAGGTTCTAACTTAGGGTCTAATACATGGATGACCAAAGGGAAAAAACCCAGTGAGAAAAAAGTGTCTTTGGGATACGCACATTATCGGGGTACTTATTAGCATGGAAATTATTAATAAAGTACTCAAGGGATTATTTGCTGATAGATATAGAATTAAAAAGGCAGTAAATATGAGAGGGTAGCATGATGGAACATTGGTTTGCCTGTTGTAGTCCACTCAAGGTGTATGGGTGGAAGCAAAAAAGAGTGTCTAATGCATATGTCCAATGATGGGACATCATGTTTATACATACACAAAAATGCATGGTAAACAATATGCTGTGCAAGAAAGATTTTGAGGGGTTCTTCAGAAAGATGGTGTAGCTATCAAAGCACATGACATGGCTTTACAAGCTGGCACCCCTCTAAAGATGGTTTTCGTTGTCGAGGATATGTGCTCTCATCTTATTGTGCACTCTGTGTGAGTGTTGGACTCTACGACACTCCACCATTTGTAAGTTAATAGATTTTGAACAACATGACTTTAGATATGCTCAACTCTTACAACTTGAGCGTAAGCCTAATAACTATGACTCTTAGCACAAAGTTTAATATGACTTGAAGCTTTGGGACTAATGCTTTGCTCATTTAATGGCTCAGCAGCCCAACTTTGACTATGCCAAAGAGTGTTTTTTGCACCTTGGCAACTTTACTTTTTACATTCTTGTACTTACTACAAACATTTCTTCGGGTAAAAGTAAGCTTGAATCCTCAAAAAGAGGATTACTGAAGGACCAAGTTGGCATTGAAGGTTTCTTTTGCCATACCTATTTTATCATCTTTGAATCTGCATTGTCATTGGTTGGGTGGTCCTTCTTTGACTGTGAAGACTCCATTATCTATTTGATTCTCCAATTATGCATGTTGATAGGAGTCTTTGATGTTGTTGTAGGCCTCTCCTGACTATTGGCATTTGGCTTTTGACTAGGTTCATTGGAAGACTTAGGAATCCAAATCTTTTGAGGACCTTTGTAACTCCTTTGTTGACTTTGTTGAGCTCTAGGTCTTGTTGAGCTCTTGAGATCTTCATGAAGGTCTGGTGTAGTTGTAGTTGGATTGCGATTGGACTGGTAGCCAAATCTTTGTATACCATGTGTAGAATCCTTGTCTAAGAGGAATATTCTTTGAGATTCGTCTTTTTTTTTAATCCTCTTGAGGGTTGTGGTTGACTTTAGCATCTTTCGATGTTGTTCTATTGTATACCTGCTTCTTAGATATCCTAGGATATTGCTGAGATTTCTTGGGAGGGACTTGAAGTTACTTTATATGCTCTAACCTGCGGTTTTGGTACCCATATATGTATGTTTCCTCCATAGTACTCATGTTCTTTTAAGCTCCATTGTGATACTATCCATCCCATGTGTTTGTCTTTCTATGTTGATTTCCTGTCTTTAATACAAACCGGATCATTGACTTTGACTAAACTGCTCAGAACAAACACTTGCTTGACTTTCCTTTTCTTTTTTCAGTACTTTCATTGATATATCTTTGCTTTTCTGGGTGGCTCCTTAGAGGTTTTAGTTGGGTCAAAAATTGACTTGAAGTTTTTAAAGCCTGACTTGCTTGAAGAAGCTAATCCATGAGGGTTGTTTGATATAGAGGCATATGTTGCCACACCTTCATTGCTAATCGGTGGAAGTTCCACTTTAGCTTTACCTTTGTCTGCAAGATTTTTCTTTGATCCTTGTGACTTCTACAACTCTGAATCTAGCAAGATTTATCTTTGATCCTTGTGACTTCTGCAACTCTGAATCTAGCATTAATGGTACCTGTATCTGCTACTTGCTATCTCTTGAAAAGAGAGTATTAGCATTTTACCTTCTTTGTAGGCCTTGTGCTGGTCTAGCCATTGATGTCCAAGGATGACATATACATGCATGTCTTTTGAAGGCTTCACTTGAAACTTTACCTGCTCTTCATGGTTTTGGATGCTAAGGGTAGCAACCATTTCTTTTTGACCTGTATGAAAACCTAGCATTGTTTTTCTCTCATGTTTGCATGGAGTAATCTCTAGAGTGCTCTGGATGTTGTCTACAACCATATTGTACTTTGCTTCTTTATACAGCAGAGCATTGCATCTGGCACTTGATCCTTTTGTACTGCTGAGAACTATAGCTATTCTCATTGTTTGCTCTATTGAAGATTTATGTCCTACATTTGCCATGGTCTCATCTTGATCTAACTGTATCTCTTTGGAGGGTGACTTGGGACTCTGTCTTCCAATCTGACTTACAACAGCTGATTCGACTGGCAATGTCTTGATCTTTGGACTTCCTATACCTTCTTGGTTGTCTGCAACCTCGTTCTTCTTAACCTCTAGCTTCGGTGGCATTCTTTGCTCAAGAGCTTTCGTGGTTTCCCTTTGCTTTGTTTGATATGCACTTGCTATTGCCTAATTTTCTTTAAGCCCTTCTAAAGTTCTGCTCGATGGAGATCATCTTCAATAAGATTTTCTTTGATATAAGTCTCCATTTTAACTGTGCTTGAGGACTTTGTGTTGTCGTTCGCGAGTGACTAGTCTTGGTCTTCATTCTTGGTTGTCTCTGAAGACTGCATCTTGTTTGCATTCGGTATCTCTGACATCTTTTGAGCCATTGGAATTCCCATTATGATGTCGTGCGTCTGGCATATCCTTTACTGTGATCACGTGGAATTGACCAGTAATGTTCTGTAATCTTACTTCAATGGTGGTGGAGATAATTCCCCAGCATTTTGCTCGTTTGTTTCTTGATATGCTCACAAATCCATGAGCATCTTCCAACTGTGGTTGACCACATCTTTTCCAAGTGCGAAAAGACATAAGGTTCTTGTCTAGTTCAAAATCTAGCTTTACTTCTCTCGACAATTTTTCTTCATTCTCACCAATAATGTTGAAATTGATCATCTCAGTAGTGGTTGTGTCCTTTGGTTGAGCTTTATCTACAGTTTCTTTGCTTTGACCACATGCTTCAATTGGTGTTGACTCGTATGACTGTGATACTGCACTTTTTTGCAATTGTTGAGCATTGTCCTCCTGCATCTGAGTAACCTTTGGCCTTAAAAGATTCTTTGTACTTTTTAGCAGAATCTGTCTCTTCAGAGGAGATTTTGGTGGTGACCTTTGTGTATCCTTCTAGACTTTTTCTTTCATTGACTTTGACTTTTCTATCACCTGCTCTGGCAGCTTGAGGCTTTGCATCATCTTTAAATAGTCTTTGACTTCAATCGGGCCATCCGTAGGGGTTTCTACAAGATCATGATCTTGATGATATTCGTTACCATGTGCATCTTGATATGCATATGTGAGCTTGATCACATGTAATTGTTTGAACACTATTGTACTTGTCGGCTTTTGACTTTGACTTGTGGCGATCAGCTGAAACTATTGTCCCTGATGATCTTCATGTAAGCATTTGTCTACATATTTTGATAAAATCTGGGTCAATTGGAAACTTCCAACAACCATATGATCTTTCAATGGTTTCTACCTTGAAGGGGTCTGTTGGTTAGAAGCTCTAGGGCTTCTAATTGGTGTAGCATTTCATGGTACATAAGCTGAGCTTGATGGATTTACAGGTCCCCCCTTCCTAGGGTGATCACTATAGCGTGCTTCATTGTAAGAGTTAAAAATTGTTTGGCTCTAATTCAGTGTCACCTTTTGGGACTGTGAAGGCACACTTTGGGTAGCACTGTTGACATTTGGCATCTATAAACCTTTTGCATAGTTTCCTATGTATCTCCTTGAAACATGAAAAAATATTTCCCAAGTTAAGCTATAGATAGCATTATCTTTGCCTTGTATTGTCTATCCCATGGGTCTCCTATGATATGAGCTTATGTGGTTTCAGGACCCAATACATCATAGATGCTAGACTCTCGTCTATATCTACGACTGTTTAGGTCAAAGTATGTGCTCATTTGGTCACAACATCGAAGCTTGATTTCCAATGGAGGAGATTTTGGCTCTAAACAAATTTCTGGGTTCACTCGAGTAACATCCTTCAGCTCTAGAGAGGATGTGCTATAATAGATTCTTTCCTCTGAAATGAACCATCCTTTTTTATCTATCACTGGACTCACTTCTATGAGCTAGTATGTGGGCCATTCAAACACTAGTTGATCCTTTTTGTACAGTTTACCTTTTTGGTCTACATAGTGTGTATATGAATTATGTGTACCATACAATGCTAACATCATTTTCTTTGACGTGTCCCTTAGACTCCTGAATGAATGCACACTTGTGGCATTGGATGCAAAATCATTTGTAAACCTAACATTCTTTTCAATCTTCGGTGACATCTCGACACCTTGACCAAACTCATGCAGGAATTTGTTGTTCAAAGGATCAATTTTAAGCTTTTCAGGCGTCTGTGCATGTTTATGCTGATTTTGAACTTGGAGTGTTTTTACTGGTGCTTCTAATGGTAATGAAGAATCATCTAATTGCATTAAAAGTGATGAGTTAAATGCACTTACATCGATATTCGCATTTCCAATTTTCTCTGTACCTTGCTTGGCAGTTGATGTATCCCTGTTGTCTGGATTTCTTGGACAATCTTCATAAAAATGTCCATCTTTCTGTCCACAATCTGAGCAATATGCCATGACTGGTGGTATTTCATTTGGTTCTGACATGTCAAGCTCATGTTGAGGAGCTTCTGCTTCTATGTTGGCCAAGTTGTCGGCATCTTCTTTTAAAAAACCGAGCATCAAGCTATAGACTGCTCCGTCTTGACCTTTGTATCGTCTTTGACTCGGTTCTCCAACTAGATTGGCTTCTATTGGTTGATCTGTTGGATGTTGCAATTCTGGTTCTCAACTATAGATCTGACCACTATAATCCATGTACAATGACCCTGATTGCATATGCACTAAATGGATGCTTTGCTAGCTTGTGCAGATTTCTAGATAAACACTTGGGTTGATTTTCTATTTGCACTTCATCTTTGAGTTTGCAATACCTTGCTCCACTAAAGTCTGTGAACATCTTGGAGTTCTCTAAATCTAGCTTTACTATGATCGATAGGATCTTGGCTCCTGTGTTGCTTTTACTGCTCATAAGATACCTATGACCTTCTGTATCTGTGTACAAAACCTCATCCCCATTGTTGCCATATAGCTGTAAAATCTGGCATGTTGCAGTTGTGCATGTGTTGCCACTGCTACTAGCTTGCTCTGCTGTACTTGAATTCTTAGCTCGACTTGAGTCCATGTCGGCTTGATCTACCAAAATTGTCTCCTAGCAGATTCTGGTGTTGATTGGCAGAATTTATGATGCTCGGTTTGATTAAACTGCTTTAATCAAAGCACTTTTACAGTTGACTGCTCTTCAGATTCACATGAGTTGATTAACTCTAGCTCGACTGTGTCAAAATTAATTGCAACCTTTTGAAACGATGAAAAATTGAGCCTTTAACACATTAATCTGCAACCCACTGTGATTTGTGCATGTTCGTCCGATTGGAATCTAATTTGCACTGCTACACTTGCACTTGCTCGTTTCTCGCATGCAAAATTTTTGAAATTTGTTTACGCCTCTACTGCTTCGAATTGGTCGTTTTGCTCGCTTTTTTCGACTGATCTGTTTGCTCGAGTTGCGATGTTTGCTCGGTGTGCAGTACTCTTTTCGTCTTTGCTTTTTCCTTTTTGCTTTTTGCTTTTCTAGGTCTTTCTGATTTTTTCTGACTATTTCTTGCACTTTCTGGTACTTCCGACAAGTTTCTTTTTATTTTTCTTAATTTTTTGTGAAATTTTGAATTTTCTAAATTTTTTGGTCTTTTTATGACTTTTTACGATTTTTTTGGAAAAGTTTTGATTTTTTTATAATTTTTCTGTGAATCTGTGAATTTTCCTTTTTTTCGTGAATTTTTAAATTTTTATGGAATTTTTTAAGGTTTTATGATTTATTGGGATTTTTTCGAACAATTTTTTATTTTTTAATGATTTTCCAATGACTTTCTATAAATTTTTATAGTTTTTTTGAATTTCCCGTGGAGTTTTTGAAATTTTCATGACTTTCTATGTGTTTTTTAATTTCTAGTGAATTTTTTAAATTTTTTGTAAATTTTTAATTCTTTTAGAATTTTTTGTGTGTGTTTTTTCTTTTTTTAAATTCTTTTTTTGTGATTTTTATTCTTTTTTATTATTTTTTTTGTAATTATTTTTTGTAATTTTTTATTTGATTTTCATTTTATTTTAAATTTTATTGGATTTTTTGATGGTTTTATGTTATTTTTTCAAATCCCCTTTTTATTTTTTATTTTTTTTGTCAAAGATTAACTTGACTTACTTGGCAAGCTGGTTTGGCTTACCCGGTCGTTGACTGAGAGAACGCGGGTGGCGGGGCAGCATGGATTGGTGCGCAGAGACTGTGCCCGGATTTCAGGGGAGCAGGTGAGGAGTCTGTCCAGTTGACGTGGCAGTCGACAGGCAAGAGCAACGTGACAGCGGGCCTGGCGCGTGCTCACTTGAAGATAACTGAGGGTGTGAGTGTGTGTGGGGGTGTGTGTGTGTGTGTGTTGGCGTTCACGCGCGTGGGGAGTGGGCAGTCAGCAGAAGAAGACAAGAGAAGAGGAGAGAGAGAGAGAGAGAGAGAGAATGAGTTAAGGGGAGGTTAGAGAGAGAATAAGAGTGTGTGTGTGTGTGTGTGTGTGTGTGTTTGTGTTTGTGAGCTAAGCGACAAGGTAGAGTGTACGCGTGGTGAGAGAGAGCGTGCAACAGCAGGCGCCCACGCTTTGTCAGCAGGCAATATGGACCAGGGCTAGAAAAAATACATTTTTCCTAACCGAAGAAAACAAGGGCAAACTTGAAATTCTACAAGTGTTTAGGTCAAAATTTTGAACCTTTTGCCAGTAATTACACTAAACTTTGTGAAAAATTCCCAGTTTTTCTTCAAGTCAAGCTCAAAATCTAAACGGGATTTTAGGATTTTGGCCGGTTAAAAAACACTGGACCCCAGGTTTTTTTTTGACATTGGTCACGCGTTGGCAGTGAGAGAGAGGGGGAGTGTGACGGGAAGAGAGAGAGAGAGTTAGAGTGGGGTAGGTTCACCCAGAGCGGGAAGAAGAAGAAGAGAAGTATTTTTTACTGTCGGCGATAATTATCCCAGCAGATCGTAAGGATCTATCCGCCACGGAAGTTTGTACGCGGCAAGGCACGGTTTCGAAGCCCGAAAATTATTTTTTCTTATTATTTGATTTTCAATCGTCCGAAAATGCCAAAAATAGGCCGAAAATTAGCCGAAACTCCAAAAAAATCCCAAAATTTGTCAAAAAAATCCCGAAAAACCCTAGAAACCTTAGAAAATCATCATCATTTACAACCAAACATTTTCAATACGCAAAAGCACACCAAAAATAGTAGTTTTTACCGAAAACGCCAATTTCGACAAAATTGTCCACCCGATCCCCGGAAATAGCAAAACGCTCAAAACTCGACCATGGAGGGCACAAATGCGAACAAAAGATGCCATAAAGAATACGCACATACAAAACAACTCATAAAGATCGCAAAATATCAATTTTTTGGAATTAATCAAAAATTAATGCAAAAATTAGTTTTAAAATATCAAAATTTTATAAAAATTATCCAAAAAATTTTACAAATTCTCCACACAAAGGGGAGTAGTGCAGCCAAATAAAATTGCAAAAATCACATCAATTTAATTGCCAAACAATTTCATCAATAAAATCAAGACTATGCAATTAAACCGACAAAATTAGGTCAAAATTTGACACAATTGAAATGTTTAAATCCCTGTTTTGAGCACAAAAATGCAGCAAATTAACCATTACACACATCAATAATGCAATCAAAATATGAATCAATCATGCAAATTAAACACTTTTTTAGGCACACACACTAATAAAATTTACAGTTTTTACCAATCTTTAGGTACGCACACAAAAAGGTTAAACTTGTCGAATTTGCAATGTGACTTCACAAATCATTAGTTGGGCATGAGCAGAACACAAGTGAATCATCACAATTGAAAAATCATTAAGCACACATTGACTTCTAGGTGCACAAACATGGGCAAAATAGTGCACACACACCTAAAATTAGGCATACACACACTCAATTAGAATGCACATACACTTGATTTTAGTGCACACACGCTTGCAATTGACCATCCAAGCATGAAATTAACTCAATTAGGCAACCAATTAGCAACACACATTCACCAATTAGCAATTGAAACTTGTCAAATTCATGCACCACCAAATCTTTAAAATTTCGGCATTACGACGGCATGAAAATGAATAATCGGAAAATTTTCAATCCAACATAGCATCACATTGCATTGCATCAACATAGCATAGCATTACATTGCATCATCATGGTGGGATCTCTACATAATTCTACACATCCTTATATTCTAGGGAGGTTGAGAATACCACCTTGATTACCTTTCCATTGAAGATCAATTGAATGGTCGAATGCTCCAATCCTTAATAGCAAATTAGTAAGTTAGCAAAAATTAGTCAAATTAGCAAGGGGTTAGTGTGACATTAAAGTGTGTAAACACACAATTGGCAAGATACGGTGACACATTAGGGAAAAAAATCCACAAAAACAAAAACACACAAGTGAAATTAGTAGTGAAATTAGTGAGGGAACTCATTCGATTATGCCACAATTACACTAGCGTAGGCCATCGTCCCTGGCAGCAGCAGCAGGGTCAAATATTGGGGGTTCCATCGTTGCAATAGCTCCAATGACCAACAAAATTATGAATCCGAAGGGATGAGCTACCCAGCTAGGGCATGGAAACACTCACACGATTAGTGAGCTAATCATGGCAACACAAATGGTTAACTCTACGAGATGAGCTTCTCGGCCTATGGAGGAGCTAAGCCGCAATGAAGGGCAATCTCTACATCCACTTCTCTTCACCTCTAATCAGCCCAGTCACACACACTAAGATTGCAAAACGCACACAACACTAATCCTATCATGCAACGCACTAATCATAAGCATGCACATAAAGATCTATCAAGCACCACACTCCAATCCAACCTACATGCACACACAAGCAAAATAGGGCAATCACACAAGATTAGAGAGAGATTAACCACTAATTAGTTAAGATCTAGCTAATCTAAGCATCATAGGCAATCATAAGAAGCATGACAAAGACATAGTGAAAGAGAATGAATCATTGATTAGTGTTAATCAAGTCTCATGAGCAAGGAGAAGCTCAAGGACTCCATAGCCACACACATCAAGAGCTCTCACCAAAGAGTGCTCTCAACAAATGAGTTTGAGAACCCTAATTTCTTTTATACACTGCCTTATATATCTAGGGTAAAAATATGCAATGTCCGGGTGTCCAAGGCCTTTAGGGCTCAACCATTACTCAATCTGCTACCTAGGCACAGTTAACTGACCTATTCTTTATAGCTTGGAACTCCCATTGAGCCCATAACACATTAAAATATTACAATGGTTTGAAATAAATCGAGACTTTACAATACGTGACCATTTTGGGAAAACGTGAAAAATGTGTAACTCCAATCTTTACTGCTTCTTTGTATTCATCCTTGATGTGCATCCGTACGTTTTTTGTTAAATGGACAGCATATTTTACCCATGAGTGGATGTGTGATATTTTCAACCTTACTCCAATCATAAGGCATACCATGTTGAAGTGCAAGGTTGAAAATATCACACATCCACTCATGGGTAAAATATGCCGTCCATTTGATCATCTTCGGCTTGATACCTTGAAGATCTCCCGCTTTGCGAGTAGCCAACTTTGCAAAGCCCACTGCATATATCCTCAATAGTAAAAAAAGAGGGCATACATGGAAGTGAACCATAAAATGGATTTTTTTTCGCATTTTCTTGCTCATATAATTGCCTACAATGTGTGTACATATCCACAAGACTCAAGTTACAAAAATTCTCAACCTGCTTGCCCCTCAAGTTTCTCCAAAATCTTCCACATGCATGTGCCTTTTCTTGAACTTGAAAAAGTTATTGCTTTACTTTGTATCTTCTTCTCTTCTTTTGAATTAATGCTTTGTATGTATGCCAAATGACTTTGATAGTTGCCTTTGTCCATAGTTGCATCGAGCTTTATCTAGGACTTTTGAGCATCTTGACATTCTTTATCAAACCACCTTTTGCGTTATCTATCTTTGTTGATACCATGGATATGCTTTATGGCAAAGCATTCTTTGGCAGAAGAACAAATAACTTTCTCAAAAGCTTCCTATTTAGTTTCCAATTTTGCGTCATATTGAAGCTTTGTCATCCATAACTTTTGCTCAACCATTTCAATGTACATTGGTGCCCGTTTGAAATCCATACATAGTGATAATTTCTCTTTCCTTTGGCTGAGATTATCATGCTTAGCTAATTCTCCACATGAAAGGTCAATACATAAGGCTTGATGGTCGGATTTTGAGGTCCATTGGCGAAACAGAAAACTCTTTATGCAATGCATGATGGCTTTGGAGAGTAGCATATAGCCAATCACTTATCCCCATTATGTTTCCTACATGTAGATCCATTGGTTCCACTCCACAAAGATACACCATTAGCAATGAGCATACCCGTGCTATTACTGTTACCATATACATGTGGTAGTGATGTGTGTGAACACACTAGGACCGTCGGGGCATTTTTCCCTCTTTAGGAGGTTTTTCCCCCCGAGCATTGTATATACGCCCATCACTCTAGGGCTATCTATCTTTCCATTGCGCACTAAGTGACACACTCTCTATTGTGTGCCTTGAGCTTCCTTCGTCTTCTCCAAGCTGTGTGCGTTTCTCTGCAACCCTAATTCCAACAATTGGTATCAGAGCAGGTTACGTACTCTCGCGCTTAGTCGCCAGCTGCTTCAGCACACGCCTGCTCACTTTCTCCAATTATAGTGAGGTTTGGCGAGCATTCGCAGGTTGACAAATATTTTGGGAATGCATGTAGAGCTTAGTCTGCTCACATTTCTGATTCGGGCTCATTTCGGCCTCTGTTTCCACTACAGCTAGATCTGCACAGACAATTTCGTCATTTTGTGCAGAATTTCTGTCAGTGCCGATTTCTGCATACCAGGTGCCTTACAGTCTTCTACGGTTTGTGCTATATAGCACGTGTTGTTCCCGCTTCGTTTCTCCTATTTTTGAGCAGTTTTCACATCCAGTGCAGCATTTACTATGGCTGACAACAACACAGATGTCTTCAAGATGTTTGCTGCTGAGGACAGGTTGGATGGGGACAAATACCCTATGTGGGCTTATATGATGCAACACGTTCTTGTGTCAAAGGGCGTTTGGAATATTGTGCAGGGCATTGATGTACGTCCTGGTTCTGAGGATGTAGGCGATGTTGAGGATGTTGCAGGTCTTGCTGCAAGGATTACTGCTATTAGAGTTGTTTTGCCTACGGCAGAACAAGCTCGTTGGGATGTAAAGGATGTGCAGGATCATGCATTAATTGCATTGTCTGTGAAGTGCACCATTGTGTTAACCCTCGTGGCTCACGAACACCCTATCGCCTACGACAGACGCTGTATTATTTATTTAGTAGAGTCAGGCACCTGGCTTGTCGGTCCAATAGGAAAAGGGTAGAGTGATCGCAGATGAGAGGCGCACTCTAACTGGAACACGCAAGGGTTAGTTGGCTAAGCATGGGCGTCCAAATGTGAATGGGGCGAGCTCCTATAAAAGTCACCTAAACCTAAAATTGACCTATTCTCTCAGTGTGCAATAGAAGAAGTGCTCTTGCCCTATCTCCATCCCCATCTCCATTGTGTGCTCACAGGTGTGTGTGTGTGTGTGTGTGTGTGTGTGTGTGTGTGTGTGTGTGTGCGCGCGCGCTTGAGGGAGAGACGGAGAGAGTGTGTGTGTGATCGAGCATTGCGACTGCACCTGCGAGACGGCGAGGCGGTTGAGCGCAATATGGCGGTGGCTCCCTCTTCTTCGCAGTGAGGAATCCTTCACGGCGACAAGCACAGGGAGGTGAGTGACATACCCTTACTCTCTGTGAGCTTGCTAGGCCTGCTAGTTGTGTGCTTGCAGCCTTCGTGGCTCGCACACGGTGCTCGGCAAGTCCCTAGCTCCGACATGTGCGGCAGACGTGCACATTTTTGGCACAATTTTCGGGGAGTTGCCCTGCACCAAGCTCCGGGAAGCACTCTGTGCTGCCCTGTGGAGACACCAAGCTTAAGTAGGAAGGTTGTGTTGTGTCGTGGGTTAGCTCATTTCATTTTCTGCACAGTTAGCTCATTTCGGTTTTTGCACAAAAACAAAGAATATTTGTTCATTTCGTTTTCTGCACAGCTAGTTCATTTCGTTTTCTGCACAAAAACAGAGAATATTTCCTCATTTCGTTTTCTGTACAGCTAGACCATTTCGATTTCTGCAAAAAACAGAGAATATTTCGTTTTCTGCACAGAAAACAGAAAATAAAAAACAAAAATGATAGAAAACGTAAAAAATGCAATGGCTAAAAAATAAATTTGATTTATTGGCGGGGGAAATATTTTAAGTTTGTCCAAAAAGGTAGATCGGAATTATTTGATGAGCTTGAGCTTAGGCTTGGTCTTGGTCTTGGTCTTATGATATAAGGTAAAATGCTATTCACTATATATAGGCTAGTGCTCAAGTGAAAGAAGAAAGCATGTGGGGCAAAGCCTTCACCTTTCCCTCCACAAGTCACCCTTCAACTTTCTATTTTAAGCCATGTGCCCAAGTAGACACTAGGAGAAATTGATTGTTTTAGTGACTTTGGGAGCTTTCAATAGTCAAACAGTGTTCTGTAAAGTGCACCTAGATCTCTTAAGCGATACGCTCGTTTCGAGCTATCACACGTCCCAATCCGTTTTTCGAACCTCAAAAAACATCAAAAACAAAAAAAAATCAAGTAGAAAATGGGGTGCAAAACACCCACAAAACAAAGCAAGTAACCTTTGAGGATACTTGCCGACACTTGTAGGGCGCCCAAAGCACATGTATCTATGCTCTGGTCGTGTGCTAGAGTCCGAACAACTAGCTAGTGCTTCGATTTACGGGGGTACTCACTATCCTTCCACGCTAGGGTCTACGCCCTCGGCGAGGACCCAAGGTAGTGCAACACAAGACCCAAATATAGCGGCTAGCGACTCTTCCTCTGACTACGATATTATGGAAGAGCATCTTACACAAAGCCCCGGGGGAACAAATGAAACTGTACCTAGCTGGGCCCAACAACCTGGAACTAGTGTTTTTAGCCGTTTGATGGAAACTTTTAGTAGAGCTACGCGCTCTGAACCTGCGACTAGTGAATTAAACGAAGGGGGTGGGGAAGTAGAATCACCATTCACATCTCCTATAGACCCCACACTCCCTCAGAGTGTCCACGTGGACATTCTACCTACCTCATTTAATGAGGGCCCTACCGAGCTACCACCGTCCAAAGTCGCCTCTAAGGTAGCCGTGACTAAAAGTCAAAACACGGGAAACAACATTGCATCCCCCTCACGGCAACCCTCTAGTACACCAAGTTTGGACGGGGTATTTCTCAATGAAAATTGGGAATATGACCTACACATGGAGACTTTGACCGATGTATACATGGGCTACACATAAAATGTGGGTTGGTTAGAAGTTGTACAATCCACATCTAGTGCCACTAGTCTAGAGGAACAACAACACATGATCTGCAATGTCATCCATAGGATTATCTAGTCCGAGAGGCAAAATCGAGGAATGAACATATCTTCGACGGGTCCTATGCGATTTTTAGACACGGGCAAAGGGAAACAACCCACTCTATCACAAATGGAGACTCCCCCAGTGAGTCCCATCGATCCCCCATATGTTGTTTCGCGAGGGGTCTCAATGCAATCTGAGCCCACAAGTGATAGCTTTACTTTTCCAAGTCTAGCTCATCTTTCCCTGGATGACACCACGGATACCATGCCTACCTCAATGATGGGCATGTCAAGAAACACACCATGGACCTCGTTTGTTAGTAAAGCACCGCTACATGGAAGCTCAATGCCTGCAATGGTACCTACAAGTGCGTACCAATCATATACACCTATGGGTCCACGTACTCATGTAGTCCCTACCCCTCCCAATGTTTCAACTACCTATGCTCCACAACCACAATACACAAGTTCTTATTTCCATGGGACTATATCGGCTAGCATTAGCATGTCACATCCGACGTCTGCTATGCCTAGGGCCACTCATATGAACTATGGACCACCACATGGCACAACATCGTACCCAACGTGGAACCCAAGGGCTTCCTATGCGCCAAGCCCAATGCCAATACCTACTCCACATGTAGTCTTTGGCGCGCCTTCACCCACAGTGCCTACTCACTTAGGTGACTTGGCATTTGCTCAAGCTATTGGTCGATCTATTGCTGAGAATATGTGTAACACGCCTGATAGAGAGCCTAGAAGTAAGGCAGTACAAATAGCCAAGCTGACACAAAAATTTAGTGGAGACGGGGATGTGAGAAAGCATATCGAAGTGTTTGAACAAATATGCGATTCTCTAGGAGAACGCAATAAGAGCAATGCTTTAAGCCTAACCTTAAGTGGAAAGGCTGGGGATTGGTATAGAACCCTAAGGGTGGAAGAAAAAACGATTTACCCTACTCTTAGGAGACTGTTCTTAAAAGAATACATACTAGAGGGAGTGCTTTGGGGTGTAGCCTCTCAGCTCCAAAAAAGCCCAACGAGAGGAAGGAGAGTCGGTGAGAGACTTTATAAGTTGCTTGAAGCATTTTAATTCTCGTTGTAATCCAAATGAGTGCTTCAACAATAACCAATTGCTTGATAGATTCATTAGGGGATTACGACATGAGGATATCTACAATGCTTGATAGATTCATTAGGGGATTATGACATGAAAATATCTACAATGGTCTAGTCATTAGAGGTATCACCACTTGGGAAGCAGTCACCACCAATGCAATTCTATTGAAGGATAATTAATGATTCAAGGAGAAAGAGTGTCTGTTGAAACTATATCTATTAGCTCGCAAGCATCAGGGCATCAGCCAATGACCCTAAAGCCTATTGCTAAGGAGCCAAAGATATATGAGATGACTTTCGCAAATCTCACCAAGGCTATTTAAGAGAGTCTTAGAGACAATCGTGCTCCGCAAAACACTCATATGTATCCAAGAAGGGAGCAACAATGGTGTTCAGTATGCTATGGACCGCATAGTACCAGTGAATGCCCTACTTTTAGAGTAAAATTCAATGGCAACTGCAATGCATGTGGGAGGTATGGTCATCAAGCTAAGGATTGCATAGTATTTAAGCGTGCGATGGCCAATAGACCAACCTTAGCATGGACAGAAACACCTCGAGTGCCTGCATTGATTCTGACCCCACCTCTTGAACAAACATCACAACATATGCTCCCTAGGTGTTGGGGTTAAGGCCTATGTGCCTTGACCGGTCGCCCAGGTCATGGGCGCCCGCCCACTGTTACCCTATACTTATAGTGAGTATACTGTATAGGGGGAGCTGCCACTTCACAGTCTCCCCACCCACATTGTGTGTGTGTCTCCTTCTCTCTCTCTCTCACTCTCCGTCTGTGGTGCTCCCCGATCCCCTTCAATTGGTATCAACCTTTGCCGACTGACTCTCGATGAGCTAGTGCATCCGGCTCTATTGATAGACAAACATCCCACTGCAGAAGCCACACAGAGCTAGCTCCAAGCTCTACAAAGAGTCCACAAGAGCTCATGCACTCCTGCAAGTATCGGTCCAATACCTGCAAACCTCCCCTATGCTCTATGCCGAGATCAGTCATCGAACAACTAATCAACCCTACTGCAAATGCTCCCACTGCAGCTGTTATGTCGGGCCTTGAGATCAGCATCTTGTACATGAGGACACCGAACGTTGATGCAACCCTGGCAACCTCTGCCACCTCCAACTCAGAACTCAATTCATGGCAATCTTGTCCCCTATCATAGAGACCATGGCACTCTGACTCCGAGCTCTGGAGTGACTCCTCGTGCCCACCACATATCACATGTGTACCAAGAGTATCCATCTGTCCTGAATTTTCATCAAGCTCTGGCATAAGCATATCAAGAAATGACTGCACAATAGCCGACATCTCAGCATCCATGTGAGTCATCTCTGTCATCACCTCTGATGACTCATCCTGTTGTGACTCACTAGAGCTGTCCCGCTCTACCTGTGCATCCGTAGACGCAACCTGCACAACAAGGTCACTGCTCTACACTCCATGCAAAGCATCCTGCAACCCACAAGCAAAAGAGACTCGCCTGCTCTCTCGCTGTCTACCTGGCTGCATGATCACAGAGACAACATCGTCTCTCCCGTGATCCACATGCAATGGGTAACCTGTACCACTCCTGGCACCTCTCGCAATCACTAGCGAACCCAAATGCATCACAAAATCTCGCTCTCGTAGCGAAATCTGACATCCACAATCTCTAAGCTGACCAATCGAGATCAAATCCCGTCTCAAATCTGGCACATAACGCACATGACGCAGGGTAAATCTCATACCACTGGGCAAGGACAAACATACGTCTCCTGCACCTTCAATGTCATACACAACACCATCAACCATGTGCACACAACCAAGTCTCCCACTAGAAAACGTGCTAAACCACTCACGATGCGACGTGACATGGAAAGTAGCATCTGAATCTAGTAACCAATGTGAAGACAATGTGCAATCCGATATGCAATCCGTAGACATAAGATCGTCTGAAGACAAGCTAGATGTAAATGTGACATCGCCGTCACAAGCATACTCAGTAACCACCGTACTGATCTCGCTAGCATCTGTCATGCCCAAATCTACATCACGCATCTGTCATCTCCGTTGTCTCAAATGCCTGAAACATCGACGCCTAATGTGCCCTCTATGTCCACAATGCCAACATGTCAAGTCTCTATGCCGTCGAGACTTGCATGTGGGACCAATCTCTCCCATGGACATAGAAGTGGGACTAGACTCCCCTGTAGACATGGATGTCGCGTACATAGCATGTAAACTCTGCCATAAAGAATGAGTTGTAGTCTCCCTCGAGACCTGCCAGTAAACAGACTCAACCAGATGCAAACGAATCGTAGACATTGCTAACTCATCAAGATCCTGCCAATTATCATCACGCATAGACTTGGGCTTCGCCGATAAACCACACAAGGGTTTATCCTGCCCCAAATCCGCCAATGCAACAAGCATATGCTCCTTCCAAGCAACAAAATCTGCACCATCAAACTGTGTCAGACCATAATGCTGGAAGTCAAGTGAAAAATCAACCATAATGCTCACAAAAGAGCAACCAACAATGAGTAGAAAATGTCAACCAAATCAGCCCTAAACTGGCTCGAATCGCATCAACAAAAGTCTGCAAATATGGCTGTAAATCAGCCCCAAAATTCAGCTCTTAAACAGCTGCATAAACAAGTCACAAACGTGTCCCAGATCAGCCTACAACTGAGCCATACATGGACACCTGCAAAGAGGAGACAATGGCTGAAAATTCAGCGCCCAAATAAGCCCTCAAACCTATCTGTAAACTTGTAAACCTGGAGCTGAAACCTGTTGAAAAACCTCAAGCCATTAGTGCTCGATTCCAGCTACCTAGCTCGTAGCCACACAAGCATACATCACAACATTCACTCTTGTGAGTGTGGCAAGATAACTGTACGCCTGTCAAACCGTGAGCTAATCACCAAGCCCACACTGTGCGGTATCGATGCATATACACACACAAATCTCCCACCTGTAGAGAACACCGCACGCAAATGCTGAGTGCAACCCGCAATCTCTACCTAGATCGCATAAATGATACGCATAAAACACCTGGGAAAATTTCGCCAGAGTTTCGTCAGTAAAACGGCCACAAAACCAGTAACCAAACTAACTGCACGCTTAAAACCATGAGCAACCAAAGCGCATCAAACCGCACTCCAAATGATTGCACCAATCTCCACACTTTGCATACATCATTGCAAACACCTGCAAATCTAGTACACAAATATTTGCTCTACCTGTGACTGCCAAAAAACATGCTCGAGGCATACATTGCCGAGCTCAAAATGCAATCACATTAGTCTCCCTGAGCATCAAACCACATAAGGCATACATCGTATCCTCCCACCTATGAGGAAACTTGCAGCAGATATCACTCTCACAGCTGAGAGCAAACCATGTGTGGAATCCTCGACACACAATAAACAACTCCTGCTGCAAAAAATTCAGCGTTCAGAATTTTAAAATTCTGATATGACGAGCGCGTCTGGAGCATGCCAAAACCCCAAGGTAGACTTTTGGATCACATGTATTTGAGTCCGGGTGTGAAAGCTATGCCAAAAACCTCCATTTCGATCCAAAAACACAGCATAAACTGCCAAAAGAGGGCTGAAAAATGCAGCTCCTCAATCGTAGCTCGAATGAGGTTTCTGATGGCTCGAATGGCTTCGAAAGGGGGGTAAAACGTCACGACGCCTGAAGGAAACGCTCTCGGAAAGCTGAATTTGCCGATGCCGAAGTCGAAACCCTGTTTGCACTCTTGAAAGTGCACGCACGCGGACGCGATTTCAGGAATGAAACTGGCTCTCCGCTGTCGTCGTGACTGTGCACACACGCGCTCCCTCCGCACCTATGCTTTGATACCAATTGAAGGGGATCGGGGAGCACCACAGACGGAGAGAGAGAGAGAGAAGGAGACACACAACACGATGTGGGTGGGGAGACTGTGAAGTGGCAGCTCCCCCTATACAATATACTCACTATAAGTATAGAGTAACAGTGGGCGGGCGCCCATGACCTGGGCGACCGGTCAAGGCACATAGGCCTTAACCCCAACACTAGGGACCAAAATGTTGTTCAAACAACACCCTTACCACCTCTAGTGCTAGAACCGCAACCACCACATCCGAGAATCACTTCTATGAATCAAGTGGGTTGTGAGTCATCTATTTCTTGTTTGGAAGGCTATGAGGAAGTTATAGATCCTAATATCGCCTATGGGATGGATGTGCTTGAAGAAAGTCCACAATACTACATGGAGGACTATTGGGGACAAGTCACACCTGTATATCAAGTAGCTGCTCTTGCGGCAAGAGGCCAAAATATCAACTACACTGCTAAGAGACCACCTCTTCAATGCTATGAGTGTGGAGGTCCACATCATGTAGCCGAGTGTCCTATTAGGCTACAAAAGAACGCCACACTAATGCAAACCAATCAAGCGAGCACGTCTACAATGCCGATACTCATGTGTAATCGATGTGGCATAGATCATTTGATTGACCATTGTCCAAATAATCCAAATGCACCGAAGATCATGCCATTAAACTTGATTGAAGTTACCGAGGAGCCATCACCAAGTACACTCGTGGTACCAATAAACGTACTCACACGATCGATGCTCCAAAAACAAAATTATATTCTTGAGGAAAGAGACACGGCATCAATTGCCCAATCTCAGAAAAAGAAGAAAACACGAAGAAAGAGATCGCAAAAAGCAGCGAAGTCAGACCCCAGTTCAAAGACCAACATAGAGACCGGTGATGACCCCGTATATATGAACGACGCTGAAGAAGATTCTGATTCAGGTGAAACCATGGAGGCCAAAACGACCACTAACATAGAAACCGACAAGGAAGATCTTCATGAGCCACAATGGCCAAGATCCAAAAAGAAGATAGGAACTTACCCAAACCCTACAGAGGATATTGAGCGAGTCAAGCAATTAAGGAGTTTGGTAGAAGATACCCAAAGGGATCTAGAACCAGCACCTAGGAAGATCGAGATTACAGACACCGTGTTCCCTACGTAACAACAACCTCACCAAGTCCATAGACCCTTTGACATACCTAGTGTCATCCAAGAAGAAAGTGACTTAAAGTCATGGGAAAGTGGGCGTACTCACTTCTTGATGGAAAGAATGTTTACAGAGGGACTGCCTGATCCTATCGAAGAAATGGAGATCCCATCTTCCCGACGTCAAGGGACTCAAGGCCAAAAGGTTCCGTTAAACATTGACAAATTGATGGATTTCATGTCTTCAGAGGTTAGAACCACCATCATGTCCAAACTATATATAGACCCCGAGCTAGTCTCAACTCTTCGAGCCTTCCTCAATGGAGAACTGAAGTTTTGGCTACCACAATTTGGGCAGATGGATGGAGCTGGGGAGATGCCAATAGAGGAGGAACACTTAGATCCACAACCCAACCTAGATGAGAACATTGTTATAGAAATACCTGTTAACAAGTTGGGACAATACTTTGAGGGTGATGAATCCAATGCGACCATACCAATCACTACTAAGGGATTAACTGTGAAGGGAATCCTTGATGGTGGCGTTGGGGTTAGCATTGTGACTAAAAATTGCTAGGAAACTATGGGAAGACCTCACCTTGCGACCACAACCATAGTAGTGAAGATGGCCAATGGGTCTATTGTTAAACCTATTGGGATGCTAGAAGATCTCAAGATCAAGGTCTTTGGACATAAAATAAGGATTACCTTTATTGTTATGGATTTCTCCAAACACACTATGGCATTGGAGATGATCTTAGGATGTCCTTTCATGAGGGAAGCAAAAATGGTGCATGACTGGTCTAAAAACCATGTCTACTTACAGTTCCAAGATTCTGTCATTCAAGTGGATCTTGTGACGAGTCGAGCACATCCTCTAGGAAACAGGTTTATAATTGATCATAGATCTGACACCACAGTTCACTCGGCCCCATTGCAGTATTGTTACACGTGTAAAGCAGACACTGATGTTGGGGAAGATTCTCCTTATATGGGTGTACTACCTAGGATGACTGAGTCGGACAATGTGGATTGAGTCCACTTAGCAGCAACCATAGACACTTGGGGAAATAGGGGGACGACCTGGGTAACACCTGAGGTGGATGAAATACCACCACTTGTACCCTTAAACATGTTAGAAGCAATGCATATAGCTTCTGATGATCTACAAGATGAAAGTTTGACTGGCATTGAAACCAGTAGCGCCTCACAAGACTATAGCCCACACAACTTGGGGTCAGAATCATCAGACGAAGAATCTGAGTTAAATCTTAGTGCAAGTGTGGGAACAAACCATTCAGGGCCCAGTGGTAACCTAGATGATAATCTATCCAAGGGAACAGAAGACACAAGTAGTGATTCATCTAGTGAGTCTTCACTAGAAATCGACCGTAATCGAGAATTAAACAAGAAGAGTAAGAGATATAAGAGGCGACGATATCGAGCAAATGTGCGTGCTAGAATAAATGAAAAGAAATATACCTCAGAATGGCTGAATTATATAGGGGCATGTGATGCTCATCGAAAGTTGGTAGATAACTGGGGTGAATACCTTCAAAGGGTTATGTGGTGTAGTCCACAACCCATTGACATCGCACAACTAGAGGCTACAAAGAAGCCAAAGTTGAGCCGTACTGTAAGGAGATGACAAAATCGAGAGTTAGCTCAACAACAAAAGGAATCGGAAGTGAAATCACAGTCCACAGAACAACAGGACCCCACAGACTTACACCCTGCACCTGAACATTTCAAATCCTATACCAGAGAGGAACGTAAGGTTGTGTATACAAAGGCCCAAAGAAAACCTATCAATGGGAGCAATGGAGTCTATGATGGTCCAGCGATGATAGTTAAGGAAATAGAGTTAGCAGACCCAGGAGAAGAGTCTAAACCTGTAAGGTTTCCAGTATCTGAAACCTTAAAGGTTTTATAAAGCTTAATCAAACTGATATGATTATTGAAAAAGCAATGTAGAATTGTCCGACCATGGAAAATATTGGTATTTTTGGAATCTTAAGCACAGCAAACCCCGGGCTAGAAATTTTCAGAATTAAATTCCGATAAAAACTGGCATAATTATGATCCCTGGAAGTTTACACTGTAAATTGAATAAAATAGGTAAAATTGAAGGGTTGCAGTAATCATTTAAGCATAGACTTTATTAAAGGCCTCCTAGATATTTACAAGATATTTACCAATTAAGTAAAAATAGGTCAAAATATAGCATAATTGATATTTTAAAAGCTGGCAGGTAATGGGAGGGTCATCACTGACCTGCCAGGGACTCATTTAGCAGTAGGGGTCGTTTTTTGACTTGCTGGGGGCTGCTTGAACTTCAAGCAACTGCCTTTTTCAGCCGGTGAGAGCTTATGAGTGCCAGAAAACTATAAATAGGACCCCTAGCTTCACATTTTAGACAGACTCGGAGCCTTGCTACTCTCTCTCTCATCTAGAGAGAACACTACGCAGAAATCATTAGAGTTTAATCTCTAATTGATTAATCCTAACGGTAATTAACTTAATCCTTCTTAATTAACAAGGTTAGATTAAGATAAATTGTTAATAAATCAAAGATTACGCCTATGCATGCTCTTTAAACCTCTTTAAATTAATTAATCTCTGTTGATTATTGTAATTAAGCTTAGTAATATTAAGCTAATTAATTATCCTATCATATTATGGCTGAAATTAGCCAAATTAACCATGAATTAATGATAAATATATTAATTAAGCTTAGATTAAGATGAGGTAATTATCAGAGTTGAATTAGACAGTCATTAAGCTAGGAAAATTATCCTACAATTTTCTGAGTAATTTTCCTAATTAATTATGCAGAATTACTCTGTTTTTTGAGCTATTTAAATAGGGGAAATTAGTAAATTGATTTCAATTGCTATAATATATTTATCAGTGGTTAATTGGGTGCTAAGGAACCCGTGATAATTAGGAAAAACACAGATAATGAATCTAGCTAATTAATTATGCAGAATTACTCTGTTTTTGGAGCTATTTAAATAGGGGAAATTAGTAAATTGATTTCAATTGCTATAATATATTTATCAGTGGTTAATTGGGTGCTAAGAAACCCGTGATAATTAGGAAAAACACAGATAATGAATCTAGCTAATTAATTATGCAGAATTACTCTGATTTTTGAGCTATTTAAATAGGGGAAATTAGCAAATTGATTTCAATTGCTACAATATATTTATCAGTGGTTAATTGGATGGTAAGGAACCCGTGATAATTAGAAAAAGCTCAGATAATGAATCTAGCTAATTAATTAGGCAGAATTACTCTGATTTTTGAGCTATTTAAATAGGGGAAATTAGTAAATTGATTTCAATTGTTGTGATACATTTATCAGTGGTTAATTAGGTGTTAGAAAACCTGTGATAATTAGGAGAAGCTCAGAAAATTAGTTTAACTAATTATCTTAGTGGAATTATGCTGTTTTTAGGGGTAAATTAAAGGGGGAAATTAGTAAATTATGTGCTATAATTACATGCTATTTTTAAGAGCTGTATTATAAGGTAAAAAGGCCGTGATAATTATGCCAAGGTTAGAAAAGTAGTATAGATATTTATTTAAGTCAAATTATACTAATTTTGGTGGAAATTTCAAGGGGAAAATTAGTAAATCATGCTATATGATTACATTCTATTTATCACAATTATTTTATATAATAAAGAGGACGTGAAAAATATTTCAAGGTAAAAAAAAGTAGTATAAGTATTTATCTAAGTCAAATTATCCTAAATTTAGCTGAAAATTGAAGATGGAAATTATATAACTAAGTTGGAAAATAATAAGATAATTACCAGAGGTCAAAAATATCCTTATCTACTTGTGGTAATTATACCATAGGTAGTAAATTATAATTGACCAAAAGTCCTATTTTTAGCGAATGATTAATTAAAATAAATAGACTTTGTGGTCAAAAGTTTTAGAAAAATTATGGTAAGTGTAAAACTATGATATCAAGGTGAGAAAATGAAATCTTTAAGAGAAATTAATTACAATAAATATTAAGCCCAAAATAAGTAGATTATTAGCTTAAAAGTCAATGGAAAATTTAGAGAAAAAGATATAGAAAATTATAATAAAATTAGGAGAGCTTAGAAAACCCTTAGGGAAGCGGTGGAAGAATTTATCATACCTATATAGACAAATAAGAAATTACTAGGTCAAGAATTTACCAATTAAGACTATATATTTAACCGTGGATGTGTTACGGTTGAATACAAAGGTTAAGTTTAGATTTTGAACTATTTACCTAATGATTAGACGTCCTTTTTATAAGGATAATGAGTTATGATACTAAAAAGGACCCGAGCAAATCCTACATCTGATGATGAGGACGTAGCTCCAAAATGAACTAGAACGTCGCACGACGACGAAGCCGGGTCTAGTAGTAGGCCTACGGAGGAGAGTCTTCAGGCGCCAGCGCAACAACAGATGGCCAATCAATCCCAGGTGGGTTCCCATTATTCAATTAAGTCTTTAATTAGTTTAAGTTCTTTTATAAGTTAGCATTGCATACGTAAGAAGGATAAATTGGCTGAAAACGGAAGGTAACTTCCAGCGTGCATTTGTTTATAATATAGGAAAGAATTGTTTGGGTTAAAACTGATTGAATTAGGAAAGATATGTTTGATCATCCTTAAGACAGCTTGTCTCAAGACACCTCCGACTTCTTGATATAAATTGATGATAATAATTGGCTTTCTAGCCACGGTTAAGTCGGTTACCCCCATGAACGATGAGTTTCTACTCCGTGTCATGTCTTGATGTTTCTACATAAGTTAGGATACCGTTTTTATCCTTGGGGAGCCGCCCGGTTGTATGGGCAACTGGTTTGGTGTATGGGCACCCGGAACCTTGGGTGGGGGTTTATCCACTCCGGATTTGAATAAGGAATGGGTGCCGTTTTTCACCCTTAGGTGGTCTTGAGACAAGAAGAGTACTGGTCATGGTTATTATAGACAATGTTTTGATTGACAGTACCCTGTCTTAAGTTTAAAGATGCTTGTTTTCTGAAAGAATGCTTTCAATGATGTCTTCAAGGAATTACTGTGATGGAAAGTTAAAAGAAACCATTATTTTAAATGTTTAAAACAATGTGATAGTAAGATAAATGAATCAGGTGTGAGTGCGGGGTGGTAAGTGGGGATTGACTAAGGTTGTCAATCATGGACGGGTGGACCTGATTAGTCAGGTAACTATCCATCCCTGCGCACTAAAACGTTTAGAAAACTTCTTCACTTGGAAGAGAAGTCCACCAGCGGCTGTGCCCTCACATCTGTTAGGGGGAAAAAAGCGTTGGTTGAGGATACCTTAGCCCAACTGTGGCAGTTATAGGGCCGAAATAGTTTTTTTGGACTTTTAATACATTGTCCCGTTTCCGCTGCGAGACAGGACTAGGTCTACTTCTAAGGCTATAGACCCAAGCCATTGTCAATGGTAAAGGTCTATTCCTTGGATTTTTCTTGTTTAGAGATTCCGATTTTTACAAGGCCTAGAGACCTGTCAAGGATCCCATCCCGATCTCGGTATCGGCGGGTTGGGGACGTTACAAAACCTGTCTTCATTGCCCAAGATCTGACAGCGACTGAGGAGTGTGTACTTAAAGAACTTCTCAAGGAATTCAAGGATATATCTGCTTTGACATATCATGATATGAAAGGTGTTCCACCTTCTGTGGTGCAGCACACAATCCCCATGAATAGCATGGCTAAACCAGTTCAGCAACGACCCTACCCAATGAATCCTAAATATGCAAAGATCATTCAAGAAGAGATTGAAAAGCTTGTGGAATGCGGATTCATATACCCTATTGAGCACTTAGAATGGGTGTCTCCAATAGTGATTGTGCCAAAAAAGAATGGGAAACTCAGAGTGTGCATAGATCTCAAGAAGGTCAATGCCGCCACTAGGAGGGACCATTACCCCTTGCCATATTCGGAACATGTACTTGAAAGAGTTGCACGGAAGGAAGCTTATAGCTTTTTAGATGGGTACTCTGGCTACAATCAAATCACAATTGCGCTAGAGGACCGAGCTAAAACAGCCTTTATAACCGAATTTGGAGTGTTTGCATTTCGTGTTATGGCCTTTGGCTTAACCAATGCCCCTGCTACCTTTCAAAGATTAATAAACACTGCTTTTAGAGAATATTTGAGGGAGTTTTGCGAAGCTTTCTTAGATGACCTTTGTGTTTGGAAAGAATATCTATCATGCTTACGAAAAGTGTTTGAGAAGTGCAGATTGTATCACATCTTGTTAAATCCTTTCAAATGCCAATTTTGGATTAAACATGGAGTCATTTTAGGGCATATAGTGTCCAAAAATGGGATTTCCACAAATGAGAGCAAAATTAAAGCCATTGTTGAATTCCCACCACGTACAAAATATAAGGGAGTTCAAAGATTCATGGGCCATGTTGGTTATTACCGACGGTTTATTTTAAACTTTGCCGAGATAGCTCGTCCTTTGTACAAGCTTCTTATTGAGTTCCACTGGACTGCGGAGTGTGACTATACTTATGAGTCATTGAAAAAGACCTTGACTAGCGCTCTATTCTACGAGTGCCCGATTGGAATGTAATTTTCCATGTGCATATTGATGCATCAAACTTTGCTATTGGGTGTGTTCTAGCTCAACCAGGAGAACATAAATTGGACTACCCCATCAGCTTTGTAAGTCGTCAATTGAATGATGCCGAGAGAAACTACACCACTACAGAGCGAGAAGGTTTAGGTATGATTTATGCAGTGAAGAAATTTCGCTACTACCTTCTGGCCAACAAGTTTGTTTTCTATGTTGATCATCAAGCCTTGTTGTATTTCGTAAATAAACCTTGTTCCACGGGAAGAATTACACGATGGTTACTAATTCTCCTTGAGTTTGATTTTACCATTGTGGTGAGACCTGGTAAAAGACATGTCATGGCGGATCATTTGTCTCGCATACCCAATGGTGAAGCCCCTACTGGAGTCCATGATGAATTGCCTGATACTTCTCTATTCCTAGTCGAAACCATACCTAAATGGAGTGAGAAGATTGTGAACTTTCTAGTTAATGGTTTTCCACCCAAAGAGCTTCGTAAGGACATAGCTCGAAAACTGTTAAAAGAATGTGAACCTTACTCTCTCATTGCAAGAACTCTCTACAGGCTAGGGAAGGACGATATTCTGAGACGTTGTGCCCGTGAGGATGAGTATTTGTACATACTGCAAGAAGCCCACATGGGTATAGCCGGAGGACATTTCTCGGGGGGACTAACAGCTAGGAAGAAGTTGCAATCAGTCTATTGGTGGCCAACCTTATTTAAGGATGCATCACTTTTTGCGAAAGGATGTGATGAATGCCAATGTTACAAGATCACTCAACGAAAGGATAGGATGCCCTTACATCCTGTTAAAAGTGACTCAACCATCTGAAAAATGGGGTTTGGACTTTGTAGGCCCAATTAGTCCGGCAGCTCGTAGCACTTAATCTCGATATATTATCGTTGCCACTGACTATGTAACAAAGTGGGCGGAAGCCAGGGCGACACGAAAGGCTGATGCGAGGTCAACTGCCAAGTTTCTCTTTGAGAACATTATTACAAGATTTGGTTATCCCTTTGAGATTGTGAGTGACAATGGTACTCGTTTTATAAATGGAGTAATCAAAGAACTCACTACTAACTTGATGATAGCTCACCATAAGTCCACACCTTATTATCCGCAAGCAAATGGCCAAGCTAAGAGCACCAATAAAACCTTAATTTCTATCTTGACCAAAACGGTGGAAGCTCATCGCACAGATTGGGATTTAAAGTTAACTTCAGCTTTATGGGCTTATCGTACTGCGTACAAAGTTGCCATTAATTGCACACCGTTTAAGATGGTGTATGGCCAAGAAGCGGTTATGCCATGGGAGTTTGTCGTTCCTAGTCTTCGAGTAGCTTCTCAAGAAGGTTGGGATGGTAACCCTTTAGTTGAGCGATTATATATCCTTGAAAGGCTAGATGAAGAGAGGCAATTAGCCGTGCAAAATGCACTTGTGGAGAAAGATAGGAGGAAGAAATGTTTTGACCATCATCTAAAGAACAAAGATATCAATGTTGGTGATAAAGTCCTTATGTATGGAGTGCGTAACAAAAAGAAAAAGTTGAAATATGCGGAAAAAGGACCATATAGAGTATGTGAGATCATCCCACAAGGAACCATTCATCTGGAGACTCTTGATGGAGTTGAAACCATTGGATTCCTCAATGGGAGCAAATTTAAAAGATACTATGATCCTTTAAGCCAAGAGGAGCTATGTGCCATCCATACGAAAAAGACAGCCAAGACTCAAACAGAATTGAAAAAGATACAAGCTCAAGCTGAGGCGAAAGAGTGCCAACAACGCATAAGACGCCAGCGAGAGGCTAACCTTGGAGTTACACATGCATTCCACGTTGAAACAGAGGATGATTGGTTGGACTCTGACATGCCTCTACGATACCCTATTGAGTTAAATAGTGCCTATAGAAAAGTGCTATATAACGCCTTATTGGACACGGGTGCTAAATATAATCTGCTATCATATGGGGTGTGGTGTCAGTTAGGGAAGCCACCTCTATCTGAGAGTATTATCCAAGTCAAGGGTATCAACAAGAAAAAAACTACGGTTTTTGGAATCTGGCACACTTTTGTCAGTTATGACAATGGGGTTGTAGCTCAAGACTTTTTGGTCATGCCTACTGGAACTATGGAGGGTAATATAAACCTAGGACGCACGTGGATGATAGCCACCAAATGCACTATTGATTGGGGGACTGGGGGTGTCACAACACAAAAACCAACTCTTATCCCTACCACTCAAGCCATAGTCCCTGAGATATTGCCTAAGGAAATAAAACCCAAGACATTGCATGTCCAGGAGGTTGAACCATACGTCCCCATAGCCCAACTCTCTAGAGCTTCAACTAATGTAGTTGAAAGAAAGCTTGAGACACACAAGAACCATCCTAATATAACAAAGAAAACATACAAGTGGGTCCCTAAAGCTTCTTTAGTGACCATGGCTGATGCTCAAAAACGGAAGCCTCGTAAAAAACTTCCCACTCACTCCAAGAAATGTAAAGAAACATTGCGTTGGATTCCTAAACGACTATTGGAAGCCCAAGGATACTATGAAGGAAATGATCAAATCTGGGTGCCCAAACGTAAATTGTACTCTTACCTATCACCTGGCCCATGTAAACCCAATCATGTGGCTCCAAAACAAATTGAAAATCGTGGAAAGGAAAAAATCACGGAATGTTACACACCCGCTCTAGAGCTAGTTTGGGTACCAAAGAAAGAACGATTTGTTCCACCTAGCTCAAGAACAAGGAGTCAAATGAAGCTTCTTGCTCTTCATGTAGTTTCTATACGCAAATAGAAGCTTCGACAGAACCTCCACCTACCATTGTACATATCCATACAAGCAAGAAAGAGTTTGCACCTCCCGTTGTAGGTTCACCACCTACAACAATGTTGTAAATAAAATCATGGGAGAGTACCTTACCACCCTTGCAACTAGATGAAACACATAGGGAGATCGAAAACTATTGGTTAAAGCATTCACCCATAACAACTTGGAACAATTGGTTTCAAAAGGTGACGACATCATTCCAAAAGGTATGATCTACCCAAGGAAGGGGGAATTGTTTGCTGACATCCATCATTCACTTGCTTCCCTCTCAACCTTCCTCCCTGACCTCTCAATCTCCAATCCTAGGGAATGTATATATAAAGCCTTATACTAGTTCTAGCAAACAAACAAACCAAAAAATTTAAAAAAAAGAAAAAAAAAAGTAAAAGAGCAAGAGCGACTAGCAACGAGAGAGCACCCTATCAGATCCTACACATAAGTCTAAATTCACCATGTCACATCAAGCAGCACACAAAAACAACTCATGTTTTAAAGACCTAACCAAATCTATCTGTATTCTCAGAGATGGCTAGTTCACCAGAGGCATGCGCTTCTATTTTTTATGAAAGGTACCCTTTTTCTTTTTCTCAAGTGTTTCACATCTGCTACCCTGTACTTTCTTGTGAATGGGATTTGGTAGAGAGACTTGCGCGTGAGCGAAATTTTGAGGAGTTAGAATGGCTGATACATCTATGGATAACTAGTGATCCCTACCCAGTAGCGAATGTTTCTCCGGTGGCACATGCTTATTCTTTTGCACAAGATGAGTATCCAGGCATCGCGAGGTTCTTGATTAACACGCTTGCGCAAGAGGATGATGAAGAAGAAATAATAGAGACCGAGGAAGACTATGGCCTCACGAAAAATGATTTCGTTTATCTAGATGATGAGGATAGAGGCCTAGCCTTAGGGTGGCCTCCCGGTTTATATAATATCCTCTTTCCTTGATTCTAAAAGGGATGACAGATAGGTAGGTTAGGGGTCTGGATTGTGTTTTGAGTTTGTTTTCTAGGAGTTTTAATTTTTTCACACTGACATGCCTCCTAGAGGTATAGTGCTTGTTTTTTGGATGTGTTAGGTAGGACTTGTATGGATTTCCATCCACATGGCTGAGGACATCTGCTTCGACGAAATGAGCAACTCCATACCTCCATGTGTACTACTTTCCATGATTCATGTTGGTGGATATGTATAATTGCTAATAATGATTTTTCATGGTTTGTTTGAGTGCAATAGTTATGTTTGTTATCTGCCATTATAGATGTATAAATTTGTCTTTGCTTAAGTTGATGGAACTAGAGTTTAATCTTATGGATGAGCCTTGAGATTAGGAGACCGTGACTTTAGGTTAACTCAATTACTTGACCACTAGGCGTAGCTGATAAAATTATCTGAGTATTTGAGACCTTAGGAATGTTTAAGGCATAGAGAAGCTTGCTCACTTAAACAACAAAAACACTAGTGAGAATACAAAGGAAATGGAAGCAAAAAACATAAGTGCCACAAATGAAAAATCTAATGCTGGAAGAGAAATCCTGGCTTGATTTGGTACTTCACTCACATGTATTGTCTATGGTACTAGAGCCCTAGAGGTTCCAAGTGTGGGCACTTTTCTTTGACAAGCAAAAAGCCCCGGACATACAAAATAAGCACACACGTCAAATGATTGTGAACCAAAGAAAAAAAGAAAAAAATGAATGACGTTTAAAAGACTTTCATCGAGCTTACAGTTAACATTTCAAGCTTTTGTTTACAGTTGTGAGAGCTAGTTGGCTAATCAAAGCTGAAAAGCACAATTAGGGAATCTTGCATGTAGATAATCTTCTTAGCTTAGCTAGTACTAGAGTAGTTGTTTTAACCTTAGTCATAGCTAACTAATTGATAGACTCACCCATAAGCCCAAAACTCTTGATTAATTAATTTACTCAAAGTGCAATTTATTTGTCCTTAATGGCAGTCTAACATTTCATAAATCTTGCATTTAGTCATTTCCACATGTACTTTACATTCCCCTCATGATTTATGGCCATATAATTCCGCTTGTTGAAACAGTGACTTTGCCTTGCAGATTCAAATCCAGATGCTCTACAACATGGACATAACAAGCTTCAACTCAATAGCTTCCGAGGACGGAATCTACATCACGAAGGGGGGCATGTTAACCCTCGTGGCTCACGGACACCCTATCGCCTATGACGGACGCCGTATTATTTATTTAGTAGAGTCAGGCACCGGGCTTGTCGGTCCAATAGGAAAAGGGTAGAGTGATCGCCGATGAGAGGCGCACTCTAACTAGAACAGGCAAGGGTTAGTTGGCTAAGCATGGGCGCCCAAATGTGAATGGGGCGAGCTCATATAAAAGTCATCTAAGCCTAAAATTGACCTATTCTCTCAGTGTGCAATAGAAGAAGTGCTCTTGCCCTATCTCCATCCCCATCTCCATTGTGTGCTCATAGGTGTGTGTGTGTGTGTGTGTGTGTGTGTGTGTGTGTGTGTGTGTGTGTGTGTGTGTGTGTGTGTGTGTGTGTGTGTGCACGCGCTTGAGGGAGAGAGGGAGACAGTGTGTGTGTGTGATCGACCATTGCGACGACACCGGCGGCGGTGAGGCGGTTGAGCGTAGTACGGCGGCAGCTCCTTCTTCTTCGCGGCGAGGAATCCTTCACAGCGACAAGCGCAGGGAGGTGAGTGACACACCCCTGCTCTCTGTGAGCTTGCTAGGCTTGCTAGTTGTGTGCTTGCAGCCTTCGTGGCTCGCACACGGTGCTCGGCAAGTCCCTAGCTCCGACACATGCGACAGACGCGCACACATTGTTCCTCACATCCGTTCAGCAAAATCTACAAAACAGGCTTGGGATATATTGGTTGGTCTTTATGCAAGTCGCAATGAGGCTAAAATTGCTTTGCTGCATAAAGAGCTGGAGTTGAAGATTATGCATGAGGAAGATGATATGGATACTTTCCTTGCTAGTGTCAAGGATATCAATGAGCAGCTTATTTCTGTAGGTGAAGTCATTTCAAACAGTTCCCTTGTGCAGACTGTTCTTGATGTTTTACCAGATTCCTACCAAACTTTTGCTAGTACTAGGAGATTGATGCTCCAAGGAAATCCTGAAGTTGTCAAGTTTGATGCATTATGCACATTGCTGTTGCAAGAGTCACTTTCCAGAAAAAACAGGACTAGCTAGCATGCAGTTGAACATGCTTTTAATGACTCTCAAAGAAAGGGTGGTAACAGCAATGCAGCCACTTCTTATGATTCTGCTGCTGTGAGTGGCAAAACTTCTGTTCCTAATGCTTCTGTTGGCAGCAATTTCGTCTGGAAATTATGGTGATCATGGAAAAAAGAAGATGCGTTGCCATTATTGTAAAGCTAATAATCACTTGATCAAGTAGTGTCCTAAGTTAAAGGCCAAAGAGGCTAAGAAGAAAAAGGGTGGTTCCACTGTAACTGCTCGTTCCACTACAAATGCAGCCATTGTTGAGTCTTCTGTAAAAGGAGACTGTAATGTTGATGTTGATGCAGAATGGGCTTTTAGCGCAGAGTGCACTTCCAATCCTGCTGTCCATGATGCATGCTTGTTAGTTGTGCTGTAGATTCACATGTGTGGTATTTCGATAGTGGTGCTACAAATCACATTACCTCACATCGTGAATTGTTTACCTCTCTCGAGTCTGTCCCTCATGGGAATTTTGTCACTTGTGCCAACAATGCCTCTTATCCAGTTCAGGGAGTTGGAAAGATTGTGCTTACTGCTTCTAATGGCAGTTCTTTCACACTTGTTGATGCACTTTATGTACCTGGGATCAAGAAGAATCTCTTGTCTGTATCCGCACTTGCTAGACCTGGACTTGTAGTCAAATTTGTGGATGACAGATGTACAGTTCATGATCTCAGTTTTGGTGATGAAATTGTTGCATATGGCCTTTTGTGCCGTGGGCTGTATAAGATCACTTTGTATGACAAGTGTGGAAAAAATTTTGCAAATGCTGTTGCAGATTCAAGGGCTACTTCAGATGCAAAACTTTGGCATGCACGTTTTGGTCATCTAAATTTTGCAAGTTTGTTGCGTTTGCCAAAATTCGATATGGTTTCTTCTTTGCCGCCTCTTGAAACACCTGTCAAACATGTTTGTGAAGGCTGTATTTTTGGGTAAGATGCAGCGTTCCAAGTTTCCAAAGGTTGGTTCAGTTCGGGCCACATGCAGGTTGCAGCTTGTGCATAGTGATGTTTGTGGGCCCATGCAAACTCCATCCTTGGGCAATTACCTTTACTTCGTGACTTTCATTGATGATTACCCTAGGCATACATGGGTATTTCCACTTAAAGCTAAAAATTTCTCGAAATGTACTATGGGCACCCTCCGTTCCGATCGAGGGGGGGAGTATATGTCTCATGAATTCAATGTATTTCTGGCTAGTCGTGGGATAAAACACCAATGTATAGTGCCTTATACACCTCAGCAAAATGGTGTTGCTGAGAGGAAAAACAGGTTGCTTACGGCAATGGCACGATGTAAGGTCAAAAGTCAAGCTTTGCCGCATTCTTTTTGGCTTGAGGCCATCATGTGTGCCACTTATGTACTAAACAGGTGCCCCACAAAAGCTTTGCAGTCTATTACTCCATATGAAGCATCGCATGATAGAAAGCCTTTTATTGAGCACATGTGTGTTTTTGGTTGTTTGGCATATGCTTTGGTGCCGCAAACACAGCGCAAAAAATTGGATAATAAGGCTTTCAAATGTATTTTTGTTGGTTATAGTGCTGAAAGCAAAGGTTACAGGTTGTATCATCTGCAAACAAAATGAATTCTGGTTTCACGGGATGTAGTGTTTGTAGAAGATTCTGTTCAGCCCTTGCTGTCATGTACTAGACACAATAATGTAAGCTCACAGGACATTTATGACACTTTGTTGCCTCTTTTCAGTGGTGGAAATACGAAGTAAGTTCCAATGAGGTAAATGTACAGCCTGTGGGGGTTTTCGAAAATGTTACAGATCAGCCTATTACTGATGCAGATGTACATGATGTAATTGATAAGGAAAGGGCTGAAAATGAGCAGGCTAGAGGTATGCCAAAATGGCTGGTGCACACTTTGCGTAACAGTAAATTGGATGCACCTTTGTCTATTCGTACGCGTTCAGGCTCTCGCCATGCATCTTATGCATCAGATTGTTATGCTTTGGCTGTGTCTAGCTTACATGATGTTGAGAGCCTCTGTCTTTCGATGAAGCACAGAATTCAAAAAATTGGATGGCTACTATCAAATCAGAATATGATGCACTTATAGAAAATGACACATGGACTTTATGTGATTTGCCTCTGGCAAAAAGGCCATTGGTACAAAGTGGATTTACAAGTTGAAACGCAAGCCGGATGGTGAGATCGATCGCCATAAGGCTCGACTTGTTGCAAGGGTTATGCACAGCAAAAAGGCATAGATTATGAAGAGAATTTTGCTCCCACTTGTCGTGTGACTACTGTGCATTTTCTATGTGCATTGGCAGCTCATTGTGGTTGGGATGTACATCAATCAGACATCGTCACTACTTTCTTGAATGGTGACATATTTGAGGAAGTTTATGTAACGCAGCCTCGTGGTTTTGTCATAAAAGGACAAGAGGACAAAGTTTGCAGATGTAAGAAGGCTTTGTATGGGTTGAAGCAATCTCCTCATGGTTGGTATGAGAAAGCTAACACTCATTTGGTCAAACGAGGCTTTTGTAACAGTCCAACAGAAAGCACATTCTATGTAAAGCATGAGGGTGATGTACTTCTCATTGTGGTTCTTTATGTCGATGATTTGCTGATCACTGGAGCAAATGAGGGACATATTGCTGAATTTAAGGCTGATTTGAATGCTACTTTCAAGGTGAAAGATTTGGGGCTATTGCATCATTAGTTGGGTATACAGTTTAAGTAGTGTGATGGTGGTATTGCCTTGTGTCAGAAAAGTTACATAGAGACATTGCTATGTAAGTTTGGACTTGAGGATTGCAAACCTATTTCCACTCCCATAGAAATAGGTTTGAAGTTGAGCCTACATGATGCCGGCGATCCTGCTGCTTTCACTCTTTATCAAATTGTTGTTGGCTACCTCATTTATGTATGCAACACGAGGCCGAATATTAAGTTTGCAGTCTCACGGGTCAGCAGATTTATGCATAGCCCAGGGTCTAAGCATTGGCAGGCTCTCAAGAGGATTTTCCGCTACCTTAGTGCCACTTTACATCTTGGCTTGTTTTATACCAAGGGGGGATCATTGCCGCCAGACTTACATGCTTTTTCGGACTCAGATTGGGTTGGTTGTTTTGACACACAAGTGTCCACAAGTGGTTTTTGTTTCATGCTTGCTAGTTCATGTATGTCATGGTTGATGAGCAAGAAGTAACCTACTGTGGTCAATTCAGGTTGTGAGGCTGAGTACAGGGCAGTCTTCACAACTACGATTGAGTGTGTATGGCTCAGACGCCTTATGGTTGATTTGGGTGTTGGAAAGGACACTGCCAACACTATCTACATTGATAGTCAGAGCGCATTGGCAGTTGCGAGGAACCCAGTTTTTCATGCTCGCACAAAGCACATTGAGGTGCATTACCACTATGTCAGGGAGAGGCTCTCAGCAGGAGAGATCAGCTTGGCTTATGTGCCAACACAAGACAACCTTACAGATATTTTCACAAAGGCATTGTCTCGTAAGAAGCTTGAAGCTTTTCGCAAAGCTTTGGGTTTACTCCCCTTTTGTGGACTGATCATGTTCTCACAGCATGGCACTTTCCTGTACTCATGTGCCAGCTCTCGTTTACCGCATCACTCCAGGGGGCATTTGTTATCACATACATGTGGTAGTGATGTGTGTGAACACACTAGGACCGGCGGGGCCTTTTTTCCCTCTTTAGGAGGTTTTTTCGCCCGAGCATTGTATATACGTCCATCACTCTAGGGCTCTATCTTTCCATTGTGCACTAAGTAACACCCTCTCTATTGTGGCCTTGAGCTTCCTTCGTCTTCTCCAAGCTGTGTCCGTTTCTCTGCAACCTTGATTCCAACAATTACACGTGTGTAAAAGTAACTTTTCATAGTGATCCAGCTCTTTCTCATCCATTGAAGTACGATCATCCAAGTGAACTTCCTCCAACTCCCTTGAAATGTATGGCATATCAAATTGTTGTGTATCATGTTGCAATGTTTTTGTGCGAGCATTCATATCCCAAAATACAATAACATCACCTTCACCTTCGAAATAAGCAATTTCCTCTTCTAAACCAAAAATTGGATGATCTTGATCCATGCAAGCATAAAAGGGGGAATCGTGATGAGGATTCTAGCAACCGGCTACAAAAATGGGTGTTTTTTTTGTGTCATAATTTTCAGCCATACGTAACGTTTGTACTTGTCATCTTTCACAATTGATACAAAGTCTTCCAATCCTTTCTTAACCATACATGCTACCCCTCCTTGTCCTCTTTGTTGCTTGAGATTCTTTGACCACATCAATGAATGTACATTGTAATCCTCCAAGCCGGCTCATGGTGTCAAATTTCGCCTCTTTTAATACATGATCATGTTGTACTTTTATCATGCTCTCCTTCTGTCATAAAATATAATATCTAACCAACCCAAATGATTTTCTCATATTAAACTAATAATTTGATGTGGGAGAATAAAGAGGAACAAGGGATAGGATATAGACATGTGCTTAAAAATCTATCTCAACACGGGGCCAATGGTAAAGGGGCCCAAATGAGAGATGGTCTATCAAAGAGCAAGGCTAGCCAATGGAGCATAAAGACCTTAGAGTTAGCTTCCTTGAAGACCTCCAATAGTTAGTGTTAAAATTCCTTTGACCTTAGGTAAGCTAGGGCTATGCTTGAGGTGGGAGCCCGGTCCAAGCTTGAGGTGCTTGTCATGCGTGATGACTGAGATGTTTGAGATGCTTGAAGTGCTTGAGGATTGAGATGCTTGAGGTGCTTGTCATGCTTGAGATGCTAGGGTTGTACTTGAGGTGAGAACCCAGTCCAAGCGTGAGGGGATTAAAGGCCAAGCTTGTGGTGAGAACTAGGCCCAAGGTTGAGGGGCTTGACGTGGCACAAAGGTCAAAGCAAATCCCTACAAGGAGAGGGCAAGCCATGCAAGAAGGGGGGGTGGTTGCTTGACCACTCTCTCTCCCAAAGGGCACCCCTTGCCCAAGAGACAAGTAGGACACATGTCAAGCCCCTAACTAGGTTACCCTCATGGTGTGCCTAAAGTCTATTGATTGGTCTTCCAAGGGGTTGAATTTAATTAATTGTTTTAGCATTTATCAAGCCCTCTCTCTCTCACAGGGGAAAGGGGGACACTTGTCCCAAGGCTACCCTTGTTGCTTGGTATGACTCTTGCTTGTGATTGGCTAGGCCTAGAGGGGTCCAATGAGCTTCAAGCATGAGCTACAAGGGGGGGTCGACCAAAGCAAGTAGGGGGCCTGCTTGAGGGGTACTCTCTCTCTCTCTCTCTCTCTCTCTCTCTCTCTCTCTCTCTCTCTCTCACTCACACACACACACACACACACACACATTGTGTATTGTGCAAAGTGCAAGAGCTCCCTCTCCTTCTCCAAGCAAGTAGAGAGGTTGAGAGCCTTACACCAACACTCTTGGCTATGGAATGCAAATCCAACCAAGAGCCATGCTTCAATGCTTAAGCTTGCCATCTTCTCAATCTTCATTACTATGCTATTATGTATGCTAGCAAGAAGAGTCATGTTAAGTGAGGAACTAGTTCTTTCTCCTATTGAAATGTTTCTTCTTTGTCTTCCCTACCCTCAATCCCTGCTAGTTCTCTCCACCTTTGAAGGTATTTGAGGTCTTAGGACTGAGGCTTGGGATAGTTAATGCTTTCCACAAAGTTTATGTTATACTTGTGATGCATGAAGTTTTCCATCTTCATTGCATCACCTAGGTCACAAGGAACACAAAGATTGTATTGTAACAAGTCTTTCTTGATGGGAGAAACCATAATACAAATGCCTATTGGAGGGGGGACCGCCGGCTCCACATAAATCCAGTCCTCAATTGTTGTCATGTTCTTTAAACTCTCTCTCTTGCACAAGTGTTGTTCATGCCAAGTTAACTACATGCTATGTTCATGTTGCTACCATCAATTATGTTCACCCGCAATGCTCACAAAGTAATTTCACAAAAGTACTATCTCTAATTTCCGCTACTCTCAAATTAATAGGCCAATTCCATTACATTGGTATCAGAGCATTTGGTTTCTCTTTTCTTGCTTAAGAAGAGAGGTCCTTAAGTAGCATATAAATGGTTGATTTTGTTAATTATATTAGGGTAAGTGGGACTGGGATCTATTATCAATTTTTTTGAGCCCACTATTTGGGATATGGTGCACACCTCGGGAGCTTTGGACTTGATAATGGGATCTTTTTAGGCTTGCCTGTGGCTTTACTATTATTGAGCCATAATAAGTCCAAAAGGAGCTAACCCTCGGCAATTCTAAAATATTAGACCCACTCCACTACTCTCTATAATTAACCACTTCGAGTCATGGGTGTAGATACTTAAGAGCCGATTTTCAAAGGCTAAGAGGAGTGGCAACTAAGGTTTTGAATTGCCAAAGCATACACTAAGTACGTACACAAATTTTGTTAACATGGCTAACAATAACCAAGAGAGTAGAATGAACATTGATAGCTTTGATTTTGCATGGTGCTAATGATGATGCCCCCATGTTTGTCAATTATCTCATTATTAGGTTGCAACAAGCTATGGGCAACCCTGCTTTGCAAGCCGAACTTACTCAACAACTTCATGCTTATGGGATTTCCCTTCCTCTCTAAGAGGAGAGAGAGCTTAGGAGGCCTCTTGAAGAGACCCCCAAAAGAAGACTCTCTCCCATACGAGAGGAATCCAAAGAGCAAGAAAGCAATAAAACTTTAAGTTTCTCTGAAGATGTGGCTCCACGAAGACGGCGGTCTAGACGGTTGTCAACTCCTCCCAAGAGGAAAAGATCAACACACGGTCCTTCTCCTCGTCACTCCAAAAGGGAAGAGAGGAAACAAAGGAATAAAAGGGCAAGAAAGAGGTCACCCTCTTCTCCTTCTTCTTCCCCTTCCTCCTCTTCCAATGAAATCTATGGCTATTCTCCTAGAGAATACAAGAGGGGAGGACATCGCAAATCATACCCTGCATGGCGAAGGTCACAAAAGCTAGAGAAGTTCAAAGAGGGAGGAAAGAGTATCTCTTTTCTCGCCTATGATTGCACCTTTTGTACTAGCGACAAAGTGTTGGCCTTCATCCAGCAATTTGATGCAACCTTTGGAGATGAGGGCTTCACGGAGTCCTCCAAGCTACACCATGTAGCTATGCATTTCCAAAAATCGGCTCGTCAATGGGGGGTATGCCTTTGTGGCAACAGCGAAGCCCCAAAGACATGGAAAACTCTACGAGTTTCCATCATTAAGCAATTTCTTGCAAGCGATGCAAAGGACAAAGTGCTCACCTAATGGCACAGTTTGAAGCTTCTCTCTCATGAGTCTCTCCACAAATATGTATACAAGTTTTAGGATTTACATCTCAAGGCTACTATCTTTCAAAAGATAGACTTTGCCAAGCAAAAGCAACAACTTTGGGCAGGATTATGTGAAGAGATGGTCGAATATGTTAACTCTCAATGGCCTTGTTCTATCATCGAAGTAATCCATCACACCATGTTTGCTTCATGCATCAATTTCCAACAAGGGGCTAGACGGAATGTCAAGACCATGGAAAACAAAGATAAAAATGATGCAAAGGGGAAAACCAATGCCCAAAATTCTTCCCAAGGCACTTTCAACAACAACATCGGTCCAAGGAGAAGGGAGTTTACAAAGGCAAAAACAAACTCTCTCCTAAAGAGCTTGAAGCTTGTGGCAAGGACATGGCTATCATTCTTGCCCCAGGAAAAATGCTTGCAATGAGACTCCTAGGGCTTCCATCATAAAATCTCCAAAAGACGATGCTCATTGCAAAGGATTATCTCTCTCCTATGCTTGGGGAAAGGTAAGGAAGCATGATACCTTCATCTTGTTTGACCCTGGCTCTACTCACAACTTCATATCAACGGAGTTGGCCACCAAGTTGGGCATTCAAGCCTTTGAGATGGGAGATATTGTAACGGGCTGACACAGCTTTCAAGCGACAGCAAGCCTCCGTTACTCCCTTGATTGGGAAGTTGAGGCTTCATGTCCAAAGGTATGTCGACAAACATCTCTCCTCTCAGGATGCTATCCTAGGGGCGCCATGGTTTGATCGCATGGCTGCCAACATGAAGTTCCCTGAAAGGAGAGTCTACTTCACCTACAGGGGAAAGAACATGTATATAGATGCTAGTGAGTGTGATCGTACTATACCACTTGTAAATCCTCCTACTTTTGATAAATCAATGAAGAGATTTGTTTCTGCGTACATGATTTTTGTCAAAGACTCTCTAAAAGATCCTAATGTTTCATCAAATGTACATGGTAGGAATCAAGAAGACTTAGATTTTTCTAATTTTCTGAAAGGATTCCAAGATGTGTTCATCGATGATATCCCTATGGACTTACCTCCAAAACGAGGGGATGATGACCACCGCATTGAGCTCCTTCCAGGAAGCTCACCGCCTAACAAGCCTCCCTATCAAGTTTCTCAAGCTCAAGAAGAGGAGATCAGGAGGCAAGTACAAGAATTCCCTAGCTCCTCTCCCGTTTCTTCTCCAGTCCTTTAAGTGCAAAAGAAAGATGGTATATACCATATGTGTGTGGACTATTGAGCACTAAATCATATCACTATCAAAAACAGATTTCTCGTGCCTCGGGTAGAAGATTTGTTTGATAAGCTACAAGGCTCTACCTATTACATTAGGATTGACCTTGAAAGTAGCTATCATCAAATCAGGATAGTGAATGAAGATATCCTAAAAACCGCGTTTCGCACAACGTTTGGTCTTTATGAATATCTAGTCATGCCTTTTGGCTTGACTAATGCACCGGCCACGTTCAATCGTCTAATGGATAAAATTTTAGACCTTACCGCAAATTCACTAGAGTGTTCTTTGATGATATCATCATCTACTCTAAGTCTTTGGAGGAACATAAGAAATTCACTAGAGTGTTCTTTGATGATATCATCATCTACTCTAAGTCTTTGGAGGAACATAAGAAACATCTCCAAGTGATTTTTCAAGCATTGAGGGAGAACAAGCTTTTTCTCAACCAAAAGAAAAGCAAAATTTTTCCTTCAAGAGATTCAATACCTAGGTCATATTATCTCTCAAGATGGTATCCGTATGGATCCATCAAAGTTAGAGGTAATAAAATATTGGCCTAATCCAAGGAATCTACATGAGCTTAGAAGCTTTATTGGTATGTGTGCATACTATAGACGCTTCATAGAAAAATTCTCACAAATAGTAGGACCATTACATGGCTTAACAAAGAAGAACGCTAAGTATGTATGGATTGCTAAGGAGCAAAATGCTTTTGATAAGCTCAAAGAAAATCTTACCTCCCAACCAGTCCTTGTGCTTCCTGATTTCTCAAAGACATTTGAGGTCCAATGTGATGCTTGTGTGGTGATTGCCTTGGAGCAGTTTTGCTTCAAGAAGGGCATACCATAGCATAGAGAGCCGAAGGCTCAATACAGATAAGCGAGTCTTGGACATTTATGAGAAAGAGATTTTAGCTGTTCTACATGCCCTAGACACGTGGAAGCACTACTTATTGGGGACTTAATTTATTCTACAAACCAACCACCAAAGTCTCAAGTATTTCATGACGCAAACCAAGCTTTCCGACAAACAAATGAGGTGGGAAAATTTTCCTTCGTAATCTAATTTCTATATTGCTCACATTGCTAAGCACAATCAAGTGGCCGATGCACTTTCACAATGATCAAAAGTTAATGTGGTGTCTATAGCTACTCACAATGATCTATCTTCTATGATAGATGAGTATGCTATTGACCCTGACTTTAGAGACATAATGTCAGCCCTTGGGGAAGAAAGAGGAACCATTCACCTTGCAGGATGGTTATCTTCTCCACGGCAATAGGCTATGTGTTACCCATTCCCTTCGTGAGAAATTTATGTATGAATCCCACGCTCCTCCCTATGCGGGGCATAGAGGCATTCAACCTACTCTCCGAGGAGTAGAGACGTATTTCTATTGGCCCACCATGAAAGTGGACATACAAGAGTATGTTTCAAAATGTGTAGTATGCCAAAAGACCAAGAATGATAAAGGGAAGCAACCTGGATTACTCCAACCATTGCCTATCCCATATTCACCATGGGAGAGTATATCCATGGATTTCATCTTTGGATTACCCAAGTCTATCCATGGGAATACGGGAATATGGACAATAGTCGACAGGTTTAGCAAGCAAGCAGACAAGGTTCATAATATCCTTAAGCTGTATTCCTTGCATCCATCTAGCATCTTCAAAAGGATAATTTTTGAACTTAATAAGATACCGTCGGATAATCTTACCATGTCGTAGTACCTTGTCGTCATGCCAAAGAATAGCTCTGGGTTGTATCACCTCTTCTTGATCTTCAACTTTGGGAGGGTCTTCAATAATTGGTTCACTTGGTGCTCTCCTTTGTAGGACTTGAGTAGGCTCACATGAAAAGCATTGTGTGTGAGCCAATGGTTGGGCAACTTGAGTTGGTAAGCTATTTCATTGATAGGCTTCAAGATTTGGAAAGGACCATAAAATGTTTTTGCTAGCTTAGCATAATACTTTTGATGGCCTGTAGGATTTTTGTCCGTCGTTTGCCTTAATCGAGCCTTAGGAAACTTAAGTAAGACCCAATCATTTTCTTTGAACGTTAAGGCCCTTTTGTGCTTGTCAGCAGTAACTTTTTTCCTTTATTGATAGATGGATATAGTCTCCTTAATCTTTTGAAAAGATTCTTGTAGGTCACGGCTATATTCATCAACAGTGAAGATCTTCCTATGTACTTTAAGTAGCAAGGGACTTTTAGGTCCTCCCTCAATTATCTCAAAAGGTGCTTTTCCCATAGAAGTATGTACAGTATTATTGTAGGCATACTCTACAAGAGGTAAGTACTTTTCCCATTGTGAGCATTGATCTACTTCTATAACATAAGTCTTTAGTAGATCGAGTATCGCAAGATTGGCTATCTCACTTTGGCCATCCGTTTGTGGGTGATAGGCCGAAGAAAAATGCAATCTTGTTCCTCAATTTTCAAAGAGACCTTTCTAGAAATTACTAGTCATTCTAGGATCTCTGTTTGACACGATGGATGTTGGTAATCCGTGGGTTTGAAAATCTATGATATGAAGAGAGTTGCCATTTGGTGTGCCTTAATAGTCTTTTTGACAGGAATAAAGTATGCTACATTAGAGTAAGCAAGATGTACAAATTTCTTTTAAATGACCAATGTTTTGTATGATAAGACTAGTTCTCTTTTAATTGTGCACAAATTTAAATAGTATGCATGCTTAGAATCATGTTTGTGATGACGACGTTTCTCAAACACCAAGTAGAATTTGTCACTCTACTTTGGGAGAATGAAATGGACTAAAGAGCAGACATGCTTGCGGCGGCAGCTATGTCTCCCAAGCACCAAAAGGATTAGTCATCCATCTTATAAAGATGTCGTAGGGTAAAAAGGGATCCTCTACCCGCTAAGCAAGATTGACTAATGACTAAGGCTTTATCTCGTCTACCTCATAGTCAAGGACGAGTATGATTTCAAGAGAGAGGTAATGTCATAAAATCTAATATCTAACCAACCCAAATGATTTTCTCATATTAAACTGATCATTTAATGTGGGAGAATAAACAAGAACAAGGGGTAGGATATAGACATGTGCTTATAGATCTATCTCAACACGGGGCCAATGGTAAAAGGGCCCAAATGAGAGATGGTCTATCAAAGAGCAAGGCTAACCAATGGAGCATAAAGACCTTAGGGTTAGTTTCATTGAAGACCTCCAATAGTTAGTGTTAAAAGTCCTTTGACCTTAGGTAAGCTAGGGATGTGCTTGAGGTGGGAACCCGGTCCAAGCTTGAGGTGCTTGTCATGCGTGATGCTTGAGATGCTTGAAGTGCTTGAAGATTGAGATGCTTGATGTGCTTGTCATGCTTGAGATGCTACACATGTACTTGAGGTGAGAACCCAGCCCAAGCTTGAGGGGCTCAAAGGACAAGCTTGTGGTGGTGAGAACTAGGCACAAGGTTGAGGGGCTTGAGGTGGAACAAAGGTCAAAGAAAATCCCTACAAGGAGGGGGCGAGCCATGCAAGAAGGGGGAGTGGTTGCTTGACCACTCTCTCTCTCTCTGAAAGGGCACCCCTTGCCCAAGAGGCAAGTAGGACACATGTCAAGTCCCTAGCTAGGTTACCCTCATGGTGTGCCTAAAGCCTATTGGTTGGCCTTCCAAGGGGTCCAATGATAATTTAATGAATTTAATTAATTGTTTTAGCATTTATCAAGCCCTCTCTCTCAAAGGGGAAAGGGGACACTTGTCCCAAGGCTACCCTTGTTGCTTGGTATGACTCTTGCTTGTGATTGGCTAGCCTTGGAGGGGTCTAATGAGCTTCAAGCATGAGCTACAAGGGGGGGGGTCAACCAAAGCAAGTAGGGGGCCTGCTTGAGGGATATACTCCTCCCCCCCCTCCCACACACACACACACACTCATTGTGTATTGTGCAAAGTACAAGAGCTCCGTCTCCTTCTCCAAGCCAATAGAGAGGTTGAGAGGCTACACCAACACTCTTGGCTATGGAATGCAATCCAACTAAGAGCCATGCTTCAATGCTTAAGCTTGCCATCTTCTCCATCTTCATTACTATGCTATTATGTATGCTAGCAAGAAGAGTGATGTTAAGAGAGGAACTAGTTCTTTCTCCTATGAAATGTTTCTTCTTCCTCTTCCCTAACCACATTCCCTGCTAGCTCTCTCCACCTTGAAAGGTGTTTGAGGTCTTGGGACTGAGGCTTGGGACAGTTAATGCTTTCCATGAAGTGTATGTTATGCTCGTGATGCATGATGCTTTCCATCTTCATTGCATCACCTAGGTCACAAGGAACACAAAGATTGTATTGTAACAAGTCCCTCTTGATGGGAGAAACTATAATACAAATGCCTATTTGGAGGGGGGGCCGGCTCCAAATAAATCCGGTCCTCAATTGTTGTCATGTTCTCTAAACTCTCTCTCTTGCCAAAGTATTGTTCATGCTGATGGCCGGCTTTTGAAAAGCTTTGGCCGCAAGAACAAACCTTGAATTGGGGAAGCATTATATGAAAAATAATAATAAAAACGCTTCGTCTGTATGCTGTCTCTACCCCACCTCCCCTCCATGCTCGCATGTAGGAGTGGGCCACCCCCCCTTGGTACCACCCTCTCCCTCTCCTCCATTATCTCCCACCCTCTCTCTCTCCTCCATTATTGCCAACCCCCTCCCTCTCTTTCATGTGCAAGTGGCCAAAGACTCCCTCTCTCTCCTTCTCGTTCGTCAACCAGGGGGCGGCAATGAGTAGTTCTCTCTCTCTCTCTCTCTCTCTCTCTCTCTCTCTCTCTCTCTCTCTCTCTCTCTCTCTCTCAGCTGTCTCTCTCTCTCAGCTGCAAGTGTTTGTCAACTCGCAGCCAGGTCTGCTCTCTCTCTCTCTCTCTCTCTCTCTCTCTCTCTCTCTCTCTCTCTCTCTCTCTCTCTCTCTCTCTCTCTCTCTCTCTCTCTCTCTCTCTCTCTCTCTCTCAGCCGTTTTTTGACCTAGTAGACAGCAGTTCACTCTTTTGACCATAACTTGCTCATCCGAACTCCGATTTAGGTGATCTATAGCCTCAATCGAAGAGCACGAAGCCCTCTACGCATTGATGTAAAGATAGAATTTTTTAGTGTAATGGAAGGCTTTGCTGTAACAGCATCTCAGAACTGAAAAAACTGTCAAAACTTTGCGTTTTTGTTGCCGACTTGAAGCAATGTCAGACAAAACTCGCAAGGGTGGAAAAGCCACACTGGCCATGGAGAATGATGCAAAATCTCCAAGGAATTTGGATGCTAATCCAACCACATCGTCTACAACAACGGAAGCAATGATCATGGCTTACTTGATCTCGTTACAAGAAACCGTCACCAAGCAAGGTGAAGAGTTGCGCGCACTTGCAATGGAGAATGGTACTTTAAGAGTTCTCGTTGTGGAGAATGAGCACCTCAAGAAGGTTCTTGAAATGCAAACAACACGCTTGATTCATCTTGAGAATGAAGTTCAAGAATGTAAACGCTCTCTTGTTGACATGAATGTAGTGAAAGAGCGCTTGAGCAAAGTTGAAAGTGATCATGTATTGAAAGAGGAAACGATAGATACAATACGACATGATGTATGTGAGATGAAAAATGCATCCAAATCATGGGCTGATATATGTAAGGATAATGTGGTTTCTACATCTCCTATCACGCAAGCCGTTGTCCAAGCAAAGAATGTAGAGAATGTGGACACTCAAGAATTGCAAGAACGACAAAAACGCTCAAAGAACATCGTCATTCGTGGAATCAAGGAGGAAAGCATGGAAACGCCCCAATCTCTTGCAGTTGCTATTGAAGAGTTTTTTGCTACACACTTTGGCATGTCAGGAATCATGGCTTATGGTGCACATCGAGTTGGAAAACAAGGAGTCCCTCGCTCGGGAGAAAGACCTATTGTATGTACCATGGCTGATGAGGTAAAGAGAAAGATCATCCTTGACAATGGTTGGATCTACCTCAAAAGAACGGGTTGTAATGTATATGAGGATCACACTCTTATGCAACAAAATGTACGTCGCAAAGCATACGAGGAAAGAAGCAAGAAGGTTAAGGTATCATCTCAAGAAGAAAAACCACTTGAGGAGGATGCAAGTCCACCCAACAAATAGGGACACATGATCTATGAGACCAACTCACGCTTGCGAATAAGCTTTTGGAATTGTAACGGGTATCCATGGAATGCGGGAATTGGCATTGATGAGCTTACCAATGACTCCGATGTGATACTTCTTGTCGAAACATGGGAGCATGATGCGCAACGAATTCTTGGATTTGACAAATACGATGTGCATTCTTTGATGTGGGCCAAAAATGCAAAGCAACGAAGAGGCCAAGGACGCGTAGCATGTATGACCAAAAAGGGTTTGAAAGATGTTTCCATTGTCAAAGAAGATAAGTATAAACGCTACTTATGGCTGAAAATCAGCCCACCAAATGGTCAAGTCATGTTTGTGGCCGGTTGTTACATTCCTCACTATGACTCCAACTTTTATGCTCGCTTGAATATGGATAGAGATCAGCCTTTTGTTGAACTAGAGGAAGACATTGCTCATTACAAGGATCAAGGTGAAGTCATTGTTTTTGGAGACATGAATGCTCGCACAAATACGTTACAACACGACACACAACAAGTCGACATGCCGCATATCTCAAGAAGAGTGGATGACTCATACATGTATAATCGAAGTTCTAATGATGCAAAAGAAGTGGATCACTATGGAAAGTCATCTCTACATATCTGCAATAGTACAAGAATGCTCATTGCAAATGGTGTATCTCTATGGCAAGGCACCAATGACTTTACATGTAGACAGCACAATGGTGCTAGCGTGATTGACTATATGTTGTTCTCAGAAGCCACTTTAGATTGCATACAAAGCTTTACACTTGGTGAATGGAATCCGGAATCGGATCATAGGATGTTATGTATTGACCTCAAGTGTGGTAAATGGCCCGAGTATGTAGCCTCCAATCATGATGTAAATCATTTGTACCTACGTCTAGACTTCAAACGAGCACTTATATATGCTGATATGGTGGACCAAATTTTAAGCGTGATAGAGCATCAAGAGAGCCCAACATTAGAATGCAAGTGGAAAGTTTTCAAAGAAGTAATTTTCTCTTGTGCGAAGGAATGCTTTTCGGTGAAACACATGTCTTGCAAAAGGTCTAAGAAGGGTGGCACCAAAAAGAAATGGTTTGACATGGAATGTAGTCAAGCCCGAAAACACTTGCTAAGATTGGATGCAATCAAAGACAAGAAAGTTTACTTGGAATGTTCACACACATACAAAGCACTTGTTCAAAAGAAGAGGAGAAGGTGGGAAGTCGAAAAACAACTTCTTTTAGCACAAGAGAAAGCACATGCATGTGGCAAGTTTTGGAAAAATCTAAAAGGCAAGCGCGTTGACAGCTTTGGTGACTTGACTCTTGAGGATATGTATATGCATTGTAAGAACCTCTATGAGCAACCCAATGTTGATAAGATGGAGGGTTGTAGATCCCTTCCATTTATGTCTCCCTTCTTTACCATTGACGATGTATGCCGCGCGCTTGAGAAACTTGCTACTCGCAAGGCAGGTGACCTTCAAGGTGTCAAGGCTGAAAAGATTAAATGGACAAGCAAGAAAACACGATATTGGATATGCGATATGTTTAACCTTGCACTTCAGTATGGCATGCCTCATGATTGGAGTGCAAATTGGATCAAACCTTTGCACAAAGGAGGAGATGTAAACAATGTGAACAACTATCGCACTATAATGGTTGGTTCTTTAATGGCAAAATTATTTGGATGTATCATGGAGATGAAGATAAGTGAATGGGCTGAAAAGAATGGCAAACGTGCACTTGGCCAAGCAGGTTTTCGAAAGCATCATAGCACTATTGATCACCTTGTCACTCTTCGATTTCTTATGGAAGCGTCTCGATTGAAAGGAAAAAAGTTGTATTGTTGCTTTGTGGATTTCAAGAAAGCTTTTGACATGGTACCGCGAGGAAATCTTTGGAGACGTATGCAAAGCCTTCAAGTGCCGAGAGAATTTATGCATGCAGTATTTGGCATCTACCAAAAAGTGATATGTCGATTACGTATGGGAGATGGAATTTCAGAACTTTTTGCAAGCACTATTGGTGTCAAACAAGGATGCCCACTTTCCCCAACCCTCTTTGGGCTACTCATTGATGAATTGGAATGCATGGTTCTTGATTTTATGCAGCAAGAAGGCATAGAAGAGGTTAAGATCAGAAATGCGGTGATCATGCTTTTGCTTTATGCCGATGATGTAGTGCTCTTGGCACATACCTTAGAAGATGCACAAAAGCTTATGAGTGTCTTGGAACGCTTTTGCCTACATAGCGGGCTGATCTTGAATGGATCCAAAACCAAGGTTATGCTTGTAAAGACCCTCAATGACGAAAATACATGCATTGTATATAACAATGAGAAACTTGAAGTGGTAGATCACTTCAAGTACCTTGGCCTTGAGGTTCCATCCAATCATAAATGGAAGGATTGTGCAATGCGTCGCTTGGAAGCCGGAAAGAGGGCTTATTATGCATTTGAGAACATGTGCAATGCAGGAGAGATCAAGTGTTGGGCTCTCAAAAAGTACCTCTTTGACACATTGGTGACACCGGTGCTTCTTTATGGAGTGGAGGTGTGGGGTGGAAGCATCGGGAAGTCTACTTGGAAAGAATTTGAGAATGTCCAAAAACGTTTTCTCACCAACTTTCTCCAAGTCAAGACACAAACACCCTACATGCTCTTACTTCTTGAGTCCGGATCGCTTCCCATTGAGGTCTTGGGCATGCAAAGGGTTGTGGAGTACATGCGTAAGACACAACGTAGCCCTTTGCATCGACTTCCTAGAATCGCATATGAAGCAAGTCAAAAGGTTCAAAAGACATGCAAGAGCAAAATACTAAGTCGATGCATCTCCACAGTAAACACCCGTAGGGTAATTTGATTTTTTGTTTTCAAGCCAAAACCTTGTAAAATAGCATTTGTATATTGCCACCTCTCTCTAGGTGATGGTCACAAAGGCCCACCTAGGAGATATCATTTTAAAATTCTCCTAAAACAAAGCAAGCCTCAACCATCAAGCAAGGGTCAACCATCTGGGACCCGGCTCCTTGCTTTGTCTCTCCTGATTAGGGCCTAAACCTACTAATCATATTATCCTAAACTAATGCAGTCTACACCTATAAAAGAACACTAAGAGGTCACTATCTGGGGCAGTACTTGGGGAGTCAGCACTTGAGAAGGAAGCCATGCACACACACTAACTCCAAGGGTTACCACACACGAGTAGCATCTCCGTGCATATGAAATTTTTCCTAGAGAACGCACTATACTCTCTCTCTCTCTCTCTCTCTCTCTCTCTCTCTCTCTCTCTCTCTCTCTCTCTCTCTCTCTCTCTCTCTCACCACGGTCTCCATCTGGCCGAAACTATGTTTTTTGTAAATACAACTTTGAATCACGATTGCCCTCACATCCTCAGGGGTTTTCATCATCTACGTCTACATTTCTCTCTCTCTCTCTCTCTCTCTCTCTCTCTCTCTCTCTCTCTCTCTCTCTCTCTCTCTCTCTCTCTCTCTCTCTCTCTCTCTCTCCAGTGTGTTGTATTAATATTATTTGTACCACTGTTTTTTGCGTCCTAGCCGCTCAAAGCTAGGTGGTGTCCCCCTGTTCACTCCCCGTGACGCGTTCGACGTGCATGGTCCTTGCGTAGAGGCCCTTGGGGTCCGTTTTGCGCTTGTCACTTGGTGTCCCCACTGAGGAGGGCTTCTCGAAAATCTCCAGTTTACAACGCTGAAAACGATGCATGTCCTCGACCATGGACGAGTGGCTGCGGGAATTCTCCAATTGGAGAACTGAGGAGGAAGAAATTGAAGCACTGACCGCCTTCATCAAAGTGTTGTTGCTGAAATACACCATCGTTAACATCAAGGAAGTAAGTTCTCCGTCTTGCATATCTCATTCTAATTGCAAATCAAGAGCCACCAGAGGGAGGGCTGTAGGCTACTCTCATTGTCGTCGCCCACCACACTCTATCAATGAGTGCCATCATCAACGGAGGTAAAGGAGAAGCAAAAATCCTCTACATCAACGTCCACCGTGAAGAAATCATCGATATTAAGGAAGGAAAGAGGTTAGTGAAGTCTCTCTTCCCCAAGGAGTCCGAAAATAAAAGTGTAGCATGTGCTCCTAAGTGGCCTAAAGGGACTGCTCGTGCGAAGGGAAAAGGAGGGCTAGGCCAATCCTAAATCACATGACTCCCAAGGAAGGAGAAACACTTGGCCATGCGAGTGCTTCAAGTTCGGAAAGCAGAATCGTGCCTAGGCTACTAAAAAATAAGGTCATCCAAAGCAAAGTGGTGGAAATCGCTTATCAATTTGTGGTGCGCATGAGAGTGCTACTAGTTTACTTCAACAACCGCGAAGCAAAGGTGGTAAGGCGGTTCCCATGCCTTAGAGAGGAGCTGTTTTGGAGGGTGGGTAGAGGGCCTTACTCCTCTCCTCGTACAACTCATCTTGAAGAAATTGTCTACCAGTGGTGAACTGCAATTAAATGGTGTGGAATTCATGCAAGGAGCCGATTACGGTAACTACTTGCAACTGTTGCTAGCTAAGAGGCTAGGAGTGGTCAAATGTGTCCATACGTGTTAATGAAGGGAAGGTGGAGCCTATGAAGTGCGATGACCTCCTGTGGATGTCCCGACTTGTAACACCGGCATGGTAACGGACCAACCGCTTTTCCGTTTAGGTTTCTGCAACACATGGACATAAATATATATGTAGATAGGAAGATCTTCTATCAGCAGAAGATTGTGACCTGTTTGGTGCTACGGTGCTAGGAGAGATCCTTAGCTCCCCAAAAGGGAGTGTGAAGGGGCACCCGATTTCCTAAAGAAAGACCGGTTTGTGGGTGGCTTATGGCCAATTCTTAAAGAGAAGGTGAAGGGAAGGTTTCCTACTATGTATGAGGTAGCAGTTGAAGTAGCGCGCCTTAAAGATAATAAGTTGCATCTACAAGCCAGAACTACAGAGGAAGAGGAACCGAGAAGGGCCCGACCACACCTAGTTGCACCTGTAGAGCAGTTGTCCAGAGGAATCAGCCATAGAAACTGGCTGAAGATCAATAAGACCTGCTCAACCGAATCACCAACCAGTTAGAGAATCTTTCAGTACATCTGGTGCAGCAAGTGCATGCACCTATCAAAAATCTAGAGCAAGGAAGAGGGCAACGAAGACAGAATCAAGACTACCATTGTTACAATTGTGGAGAGGACAACCATGGCATGTACTACTGTCCTCATCCAAGAAGGGAGAACTTCAATAGAGGAGTAAGGCAAAATCAGATCTCTCCACCAAGGGCGAAACCACCACCACCCAAGCAACCATAGCAAATTGCATCGGTCAAAATCCTTTGACCGCCCGTAAAAACCACCACCACCGCAACCTCTCATTCCACCGCTACCTCCACCACCTGCTGGAAACCAAGCAGTGAGTGTCATCAGTCTTGAAGCTAAAGGAAAGGCAAAGGTAGAAGAGCGTGTCAAAGAGAAGGACAAAGGAAAAGGAAAAGTAGAAGAAGTGGATGTCATGGGAGTGAAGCATGCCAAGCATGAAGAGGTCTCTCAAAGGGAGGAAAAGATGAAAGGAAAAAGAGAGTCTAGCAAGCATGCATCTAAGCTTCGGTGGAAGAATGACATCATGGATTTTTCGTTCGGTGAGTATGCTAAACCATATGACCTAGTTCAAGATGTTTTGATACAGGGTCCGAAAATAACCTGGCTCCAATTACTCCATCTTGCACCAAGGATGAGGAGACAATGGACGAAGATGGTAAGTACTAGAAAGTCAAGACTGTTAAGTATGGAGCCTGATTTACCCTTTGTAATTTTCTGTGGTAAAAGCGCACATTTGTAACGCCCCCATTATGAGGAGAAGCCATCGTGCGTGAAGGAAAATCACTCACCGGAAACCAAAATTTTGACGGACAAGAATTAGGGGCAACTTTAAAGGCCTCGGGGGCGGAGGCCCCGAGACTTTTTTTTCGCCGGAATATTATGGCCGGACGGCGGCCGGAAAGTGGTCGGAAAACAACCGGTCGGTTGGCCGGTGGCCGGTGGTCCGAATTCAATGGCCGGTGGCCGGTGGCCGAATTCAAAAGCGGACTTGTCTTCTCAAGGGCGGCCACACATGGGCGGATTGGAGGGTCCGATTTGGACTTATTCGCACAAGGGCGGCTACACATGGCTGTCTCTCATAAGAGAGGGCAACCCTTTTGGCCTATAAAAGGAGGCCATTTCTACACACATTTCATAGTGTGAAGTTGATGCAACAAGGTGAGTGTGAGGTGGTGAGAGTGAAGCAAGGCGGGAGCTCCATTAAGGGTATAATCCCTTTGTAAACTACTTCTTGTTTTGAAGTACTAAAGCCATTGAGTGGCTGCTTTCCCGTGGACGTAGCCCACATTGGGTGAACCACGTATATCGTGTGTACTCTCTCTCTCTCTCTCTCTCTCTCTCTCTCTCTCTCTACTCTATAATCTCGTGTATATAAATCTGTCTCTCTCCATTAAGTAATCTACTCAATTATCTATTTAGCTACGTCTTATTTCCTAACAACTGGTATCAGAGCAAGGTTTGCTCGTAGCTAAATTATCTCAAGGAAAGGATTCCTTGAATTGAGTGGGAGTTATGGCGGAGGAAGGGAAGCTCAAGATTGAGAAGTTCAACGGCAAAAACTACCAACATTGGAAGATGCAGATTGAAGACTATCTCTACCAGAAGGACCTCTATTTGCCACTAGGCGGTCTTGCAAAGAAGCCCGCAACAATGGCAAATGAAGCATGGATTGTCCTTGATCGAAAGGCACTGGGAACAATCCGGTTAAGCTTGGCGTCAACGGTGGCCTTCAATGTTTCGGAGATGAAGACCACGGAGGACTTGATGAAGTCACTTGATGACTTCTACGAGAAACCATCGGCATCCAATAAGGTATTTCTTATGAAGCGCTTGTTCAATCTAAAGATGGCAGAGAATGGTTCAGTTGCAGAACACCTAAATGACTTTAACACAAACATAAGTCAACTTCGATCAGTGAAAATCAATTTCGATGACGAAGTGCGAGCTCTCCTTATACTATCATCTCTACCGGATAGTTGGGACAGCCTTGTGATGGCTGTAAGTAATTCTATCTCTAGCACAAATACTCTTAAGTTTGATGATGTTGTGGGTGTTCTCCTAAGCGAGGAAATGCGAAGGAGAAGCACAGGAGAATCATCAAGTGCTGCACTATCAGTGGAAACAAGAGGAAGGCTTAAGGAGAGGTTCAAAAACCAAAAGGGTCGTGATCGCTCAAGGCGGAGCAAGTCACGCACAAAGTCAGTTCTTGAATGTTGGAACTGCGGCAAGAAGGGCCACGTCAAGAAGGATTGCTGGTCCAAGAAGAAGAAGGAGACTGAGTCTCAAGACAACAAGCCAACATCGGAGGCCAATGTGGCAGGTAAAGTAGAGCAAGATGCTCTAATTCTCTCATTAGACAATGTGTCTAATTCCTGGATAGTAGATTCCGGGGCTTCATTCCATGCGACACCGCACAAGAAACATTTCCAAGACTACACCAAAGGTAATTTTGGGTATGTATACTTGGGAGATGATGAAGCTTGTGAGATTGTCGACAAAGGTACAGTTTCTGTCAAAACTGCTAACGGAAATGAATGGAAGCTTAAAGATGTTAGGCATGTTCCTTCTCTTCGCAAAAATTTGATCTCTACAGGACAATTGGACGATGAAGGTCACAATATTGCATTCGGAAACAAACGGTGGAAGATCTCAAAGGGATCTTTGGTGGTTGCCAAGGGTGAAAAAGTCGGTACACTTTACATGTGTACTGTTAGCACGCAACCTTCAGCTTGTGCAGCAACTACAGAAGTTGACAGTGCGGTGTGGCACTATCGACTTGGGCATATGAGTGCCAAAGGAATGCAAATCCTTCAAACAAAGAAGCTTCTACCAGGTTTGAAAGAAGTGGACTTAGAGTTCTGTGAAGATTGTGTTTATGGTAAACAAAAGAGGGTAAAATTTCAAAAATCAGGAAATGAAAGAAAAAATAAAAAACTTGAGTTGGTTCATTTTGATGTTTGGGGTCCTGCAAGTACACCATCACTTGGTGGCTCATTGTACTATGTAACATTCATAGACGATGCGAGTAGAAAAACATGGGTTTATGTCATGAAGAATAAATCCGATGTATTTTCCATGTTTCAAAGGTGGAAAGCCTTTGTGGAAAATAAAACAGGTACCAAGGTTAAATGCCTCAGATCCGACAATGGAGGCAAATATTGCAGCCAAGCTTTTGAAAGATTTTGTGCTAGTAATGGCATTCGGAGGCAAAGGACAACCCCAAGGACACCTCAACAAAATGGGATTTCGGAAAGGATGAACAGGACAATCATGGAACGAGCACGAAGCATGCGGCTACATGCAGGCCTACCGCTTGAGCTTTGGGCGGAAGCTGTAAGTACGTCTGTGTACTTAATCAATCGGTCACCCTCAACGACATTGGATGGGGGAGTTCCAGAAGAGGCATGGACAGGTGATGAGTACGTGGAGCTTGAGGACGGTGAAGACTCAAGGACTGCAAACGGTGACAATGTGCAACAACGTCAACCAAATGAGGAGCCTCAACCTATTCCCCGAAGATCTACAAGAGCAAGTAGACCTCCAGAAAGGTTTGTTCCTTCCTTCAACCATCTCTTGATCTCAGATTCTAAAGAGCCGGAATCATATGAAGAAGCTATGCAACATGAATCCAAAGAAGAATGGACGAAGAGCATGCAAGTGGAGATGGACTCACTACATCGCAACCAAACATGGGAGTTGGTTGAGTTGCCTAAAGGTAAGCGGGCACTTCAAAACAAATGGGTGTACAAGCTAAAGGAAGAAGAAGGTGGGAAGAAAAGATACAAGTCTAGGCTTGTGGTAAAAGGTTTTTCTCAAAAGAAAGGTATTGACTTCAATGAAATATTTTCTCCTGTTGTAAAAATGAACTCAATTAGGCTTGTCTTAAGCCTTGTGGCTGCTCATGATCTAAATCTCGAGCAAATGGATGTAAATATGGCATTCCCTCACGGTGACTTAGAGGAGGAAATCTACATGCTTCAACCAAAGGGGTATGAAGTAAAAGGTAAGGAGAAAATGGTTTGCAGATTAAAGAAGAGCTTGTATGGTTTAAAGCAAGCATCAAGACAATGGTACTTGAAGTTTGATCGATGGATGTTGGATCATGGATTCACAAGATGCAACTCGGATCACTGCATCTACACGAAGAATTTGGGAGATGGGAAATTCATCATCCTAATGTTGTATGTTGATGACATGTTGATTGCAAGTGCTAACATGCAGGACATCAAAGACCTAAAAGAGGAGCTGTCCAAATATTTTTCAATGAAAGATTTAGGTGCTGCAAAGAGGATACTTGGTATGAAAATATCAAGGGACAGGACGAAGAAGACAATAAAGCTATCTCAAGAAGATTACATCAAGAAGGTACTAGAAAGGTTTGCAATGCAAAATGCAAAACCAGTTTCTACACCTTTGGCTGGTCATTTAAACTAACGAAGGATATGTGTCCAAAGACACAAGAGGAGATAGCCTATATGTCTAAAGTTCCATATGCTGCAGCGGTAGGTTCTCTAATGTATGCTATGGTCTGGACAAGGCCAGACATTGCACATGCAGTGGGAGTTGTGATTAGGTTCATGGACAACCCAGGTAAAGAGCATTGGCAAGCTGTGAAGTGGATACTTAGGTATCTAAAAGGGACAACAACAAATGCTTTGTATTTTGGAGGAACTGATATTTTTCTAGAAGGGTATGTTGATGCAGATATGGCAGGTGACAAAGATACTCGAAGGAGCACTACTGGCTATGTGTTCACGGTTGGAGGCACAGCAGTAAGCTGGGCTTCAAAGCTGCAGAAAGTGGTTTCACTTTCTACCACGGAAGCAGAGTATGTAGCAATGACGGAGGCAAGCAAAGAAATTCTGTGGCTTCACAGATTCTTAGAAGAGCTTGGATTCAAACAAGACAATTGTGTCTTGTACAGTGATAGCCAAAGATCTATCCATCTTGCGAAGAACTCAGCCTTTCATTCAAGGACAAAGCACATTGAGGTGAGATATCACTTCATACGCACTCTTTTGGAAGAGGGACAGCTAAAGCTAGCAAAGGTGCATACAAGTGAAAATCCTGCAGACATGTTTACAAAGGTGGTCAACAAGGAGAAGTTGAGCTTTTGCTCATCTTCAATCGGCATTCAAGGATAAGAAGCCAGAATGGAAAGCAGTCACAGGTTTGGTTTGGAGATCAGTCTCCAAGTGGGAGATTGTTAAGTATGGAGCCTGATTTACCCTTTGTAATTTTCTGTGGTAAAAGCGCACATTTGTAAGGCCCCCATTATGAGGAGAAGCCATCGTGCGTGAAGGAAAATCACTCACCGGAAACCAAAATTTTCACGGACAAGAATTAGGGGCAACTTTAAAGGCCTCGGGGACGGAGGCCCCCGAGACTTTTTTTCGCCGGAATATTATGGCCGGACGGCGGCCGGAAAGTTGTCGGAAAACAACCGGTCGATTGGCCGGTGGCCAGTAGTCAATGGTCGGTGGCCGGTGGTCGGAAGTCAATGGCCGGTGGCCGGTGGCCGAATTCAAAAGCAGACTTGTCTTCTCAAGGGCGGCCACACATGGGCGGATTGGAGGGTCCGATTTGGACTTATTCGCACAAGGGCGGCTACACATGGCTGTCTATCATAAGAGAGGGCAACCCTTTTGGCCTATAAAAGGAGGCCATTTCTACACACATTTCATAGTGTGAAGTTGATGCAACAAGGTGAGTGTGAGGTGGTGAGAGTGAAGCAAGGCGGGAGCTCCATTAAGGGTATAATCCCTTTGTAAACTACTTCTTGTTTTGAAGTACTAAAGCCATTGAGTGGCTGCTTTCCCGTGGATGTAGCCCACATTGGGTGAACCACGTATATCGTGTGTACTCTCTCTCTCTCTCTCTCTCTCTCTCTCTCTCTCTCTCTCTCTCTCTCTCTCTCTCTCTCTCTCTCTACTCTATAATCTCGTGTATATAAATCTGTCTCTCTCCATTAAGTAATCTACTCAATTATCTATTTAGCTATGTCTTATTTCCTAACAAAGACCAAGGATAGTTGGGGCTATCTCTGGGAGGAATCTTGACGACATCCTACCTATCATGGATGCCCACATCAAGGGGCAACACATCTCAAACATCTGCGTAGATGGCGGTGCACAAATATGTGTCATGAGTGAGAAAATGATGCACCATCTAAGCCTAGAGGTAAGTAGGCCGGCACCCTACCGAGCTAAAATGGCAAATAATGTCAAAGTGAAGTGCGTAGGCATTGTGAATGCAGTCGACGTGAAGGCATTCAACACAGAAGTGGAGGTAGACGATTTTTGTCATGCCGCACAAAGGGGAGGGCTACCCTATCATTCTTGAAAGGCCACGGCTCATGGCTATGGAGGCTAAGCAGGACTGGAGTACCGGAATGATCCAGATGAAGGATGCTTAGGGAAAGTCCATATTCTATGACATGAAGACTTGGAGCAACGCAACATGATCTTGGAGGCATCGGAAGATGAATTCACCAGTGACTCTTCGACCACTTTGAGAGAAGAGACGACAACAATTGAAGAGAGCAACAATAGCATCGACGTGATGGGAGTCATCCTCAGAGATCCAAAGAGATTGACACAATTTGAAACACCACCGGGGAACCAAGAGGGACCATCATGTACACAACCCTTGGTGGATACAAGTAAGTTACATCGGATTCTCTCCAGTGAGTTAGCTAGTGAAGAGAGAGAAGAATACATCTCAATGCTAAGGTAACTTCACCACACTTTTCATTGATGGTTATGACAAGATCATAGGCATCACAGTGGTGCAGCACCGCATAAGACTCAAGGAAGGAAGTAAGCTTGTAGTGCAAAAGCTCAAAAGGCTTGGGGTAGTTCAGCAAGAGGCATTGCTCAAAGAAGTAAGGAATTTGCTATAGGCAGGTTTTATTTACCCCGTCGAGGACTCGGAGTGGGTCTCTCCGGTGGTGGTCACGCCAAAGAAGAACAGTAAGTGGAGGGTTTGTGTAGATTACAAACCTCTCAATGCGGCAACAAAGAGGGATCATTTTCCACTCCCATTCCAAGACGAGATTCTCAACGAGGTAGCAGGTCATGAGTGCTACACAGTATGTGATGGCTACTCAGGCTACTTTCAGACTAGCATTGCAGAAGAAGACCAGAAAAAGACAACCTTCATAACATCGCGGGGATGTTTTGCTTACAGAGTGATGCCTTTTGGCTTCACCAACGCATTGGCCACATTCCAACACTATGTAACTTTTGTCTTCCATCCATACTTTGGTAAGTCAATACGGGTTTTTATAAATGATTTCTGCATCTACAACTCTCGCTCCCTCCATTTGAGCAAGGTCTATGATGGCATGGCTAGACTACAAACCTTGGGTGGGCAGCTTAACATAGATAAGCATCACATTGGTGAAAGCAAGGTCACTCTTCTCGGCCATGTAATTTCAACCAAATGGAATAGAGGCTGACCCAAGCAAGGTTCAAGCTTTAGTATCTTTGTCATCGCTTACAACAGCTAAGCAATTGGTCTCTTTCCTTTGAAGGTGCCGCGGGAAGTGTGTGCAAGTGCAAGTGCAAGTGCGAGAGCAGAGAGAGAGAGAGAGAGAGAGAGAGAGAGAGAGAGAGAGAGAGAGAGAGAGAGAGAGAGACCTGCTTTGGATGGAGCGCACATCAACGTTATCCACTTGCAGCTCCTTATTCTATTGTATTAAAGAATAAGTGTATAATGGTTAAGTTAGTAGATGGGTTAGTAGTAAGTGGGATGTCCGGCCAGTTGGCCTGAATCCCAACAAACTCCCACTTACAGGCCAACGCAGCCCAAGTGACCTGGTATGTACAACCGTGAGCAATCTAGTGGCTTAAACCTATACCCATCAACTCACTGCAATGTGTAAACCGCTCCAAAGCTAAGCCTTTTGTCAAAGCATCTGTTGGGTTGTCGTCAATGTGTACCTTGTCCAAATCAATGAGCTTTTTGGCCAAGAAATCTATCATGAGATGATACTTGACTTCAATGTGTTTCGATTTGGAGTGAAACCCGGGATTTCTTGCCAATGCAAGAGCACTTTGACTATCACAATATATCACTGAAGTCTCATCAATGCCAAGATTTTTGGCTAAGCAAGATAACCATACAGCCTCTTTACTTGCATTTGACAATGCAACATACTCTGCTTCCGTAGTGGAAGACGATGTGCAATCTTGAAGACATGACCTCCAAGATACTGCTGCTCCAGCAAATATGAAGACATAGCTAGATGTCAATCTCCTATTGTCGACACAACCCGCATAGTCTGCATCCGCATAACCCACGATGGATTTGCCACATATCGGCTCACCACTCCCACTGCAAAAGCAATGTCTGGTCTTGTGGCCACCATAGCATACATGAGACTATCCACTGCCGAAGAATATGGTACCTTAGCCATTTCAGCTCTCTCAGCATCATATTTGGGTGCATCTTCCTTGCTGAGTTTCAAGAATGTCTGCATTGGGGTACTCAATGCTTTCCCCCCCTGCATATTGAAACGCTACAAAACTTTCTCAATGTATGTTTCCTGAGATAACTCAAGAATACGATGTTTGCGATCTTTTTTGATTCGCATGCCAAGAATGTGTGTAGCATCCCCCAAATCTTTCATTGAAAAATTATTGCTAAGTGTTTTCTTCAAGTTGGCAATCTTCGCAATGGATTTCCCAGCTATAAGCATGTCATCAACATACAAAACTAGAATGATCATCGAGCCATCATTTAGCTTTCTTGTGTACAAGCAGTGATCCTCTTCGCTCCTTTTATATCCTTGAGACCTCATACATGTATCAAAATTATGATACCATTGCCTTGCACCCTGCTTTAAGCCATAAAGTGCCTTTTTGAGCTTACATACTAGCTCCTCACGAGATGCGTTCTCCTAAACAAACCCTTCAGGCTGCTGCATGTAAACATCCTCATTGAGATCCCCGTGAAGAAATGTTGTCTTCACATCCATTGGACAAGTTTCATGTCCTCAATTGCTACAAGACCAAGTATGCTTCTAAGCATTGTCATCTTGACCACAGGCGAGAAGATTTCATCAAAATCGACTCAGTTTTGTTGTTTGAACCCTTTGGCTACAAGTCTAGCCTTGTACTTTGGATTTGGATCACCTGAAGTAAATTTCTTCTTGTAAACCCATTTGGAAGGTAAATCTTTTGCATCATTTGGCAGCTCTACCAAGTCCCAAGTGTCATTAGCCAGAATCGAGTTATACTCAAATTTCATAGCGTGCTCCCACTTCACCACATCATCCATCATCATGGCTTCTTGGTAGCATCTTGGCTCACCACAATCGGTCAACATGATGTAATCCAGGCCTGGCTCAAAACGTGCAGGTGGATGAGAGACTCTAGTAGACCGTCTCACTCCTTGACCATTACTATCCGCTCCCTCTGGAGCTTGCTAGTGGAAGGTACATCACTAGCCTTTGAGTTGATTTCACTGTCTCTGAGGCAACATCCTCAAAAGCGACTCTCCGAACCTCTATTTCCTTGATAGGTTGTTTATGCATCTTTGACTCGTTGATGATCACATCTGAACTACAGATGACTCGATGAGATTCCGGGTGCCAGAGACGATATCCCATCTCTCCATTTGCACCATATCCAATGAAAATACATTTGTGTGACTTTGGCTCTAACTTCTGTCGAAGTTGTTTAGGCACGTGAGCATAAGCTTCACAACCAAAAACATGTAGATGGTCATAGTGGGGCTTACGTTTAGACCATAACTCTTCTGGAATCTCATAATTCAATGGCGTACTACGCGAATGATTTATAACGTGCACTGCGGTCAAGACGGCTTCTGCCCAAAAGCCTTGTGTGAGATTTGCCCTAGAAAGCATGGATGTGACTCTTTCCTAAATCGTACGATTCATGTGCTCAGAGACTCCATTCTGAGTTGGTGTGTATGGTGCATTAAACTGCCTTTTAATCCCCTTTTAGCACAGAAATTGTGAAATTCCTTGGAGACATACTCTCCACCGTTGTCAGTCTGCAACCTCTTGAGTTTCTTGCCAGACTGATTCTCAACGAGTGCCAAAAAAATTTGGAACACAGGAAGAACTTGATCCTTATGTTTCAAAGGATATGCCCACACCTTTTGAGTAGAGTCATCTATGAATGTCACAAAATAGCTGGTCCCTCCTAGAGATTTGGTTGACATAGGACCACAAACATCACCATGTACTAAATCTAGAGGTTCAGCACGCTTTTGACCCGATGGTAAGTGCACGGACCTAGTCTGTTTGCCATAGATACAGTGCTCACAAACAGGAAAGTCAACATAAGACAAGACAGGTAAGTAGCCAAACGAGTCAGAGTTCTCATTCCTTTTTGGCTAATATGACCTAGCCGGCAATACCACAACTCAGTAGACGGCAGCTCGGCTGTAGATATGCAATCATGACCAACATCTGACACATGCATGGAATACAAGGTACCATGCTTCTGACCTCTAAGTACAACAAGATTACCTTTGCATACTATCCACGAACCATTGCCAAATGTGGTGATGTAGCCCAAATCATCAAGCTGACCAACAAAAATCAAGCTTTTAGTCAACTTGGGCACATGTTTGACATTACATAAAGTAAAGTGTGTGCCATTTCTTAGATGTAATTTGACGTTTCCGACACCCTCAATGTCTAGTTCATAAGCATCACCAAGTCTCACTTTGCCACAAGAGTGAGAATAAGTAGAGAACCACTCTCTATGTGGTGTCCCATGGAAACTCGCACCAAAATCTACTATTCAATTATGTGCATACTGTGCATCTTCTGTAACAAGAGCCTCGACAGGTAGATCTGCTGTGAAGACCAATACGTCAGAGATAAGTGGCAAAACAACCGCTGGAAGAGTCTCTACAATAGGAGCATTTGAAGACTCTAGCACATTGATCTCCTCTAGCTTTGCTTTGCCCTTGTTTGAATTATTAGAATTAGAAGTTTCACCAGATTGTTTATCCTTCTTGCTTTGCTGCCATTTCATGCAATCCTTCTTCACATGCCCTTTTTATGGCAGTGATAGCACTCAACGTTATGCATGTAACCCTGAGACTTACTGTGTGAGCCCCCACATTCCTTGCTTTTGGCATGACTTTGAGTGTTTCTTGCCTTCAAGAGATTTCCTGCAAATCTCCTCGGTAAACAGACTCCCAAGGACGTCATTGTACACTAGATCGGTACTAGGTGCTAAGTTGCTAATCGCAGTACAGAACGTATCCCAAGATGAGGGTAAACTGCATAGCAAGAATATACATTTGATTTCCTCATCGAAGACCAAACCCTGAGTGGTCAACTGAGTGAAAATGATATTGAACTCATTAATGTGAGTAGAAATAGTGCACTCTTCCTTCATACGAAGGTCAAACAGCTTCTTCATCAAGAAAACCTTATTAGTGGCACTTTTGTTCTCATAACTGGAACACAACTTATCCCATACATCTCTAGCAGTCCTTTCTCCAACTATAGTAAAGTACACAGATTCGGCCAAATGCAAACGGAGGGTAGATTTGGCCTTAGCATCAAGTTTCTCCCACTCAACATCTGTATACTCGCCCTCTGGGCGCTCCATGATAGGATCCAGCTGGCCTTTTTATATAAGAACATCTTGAATCTGCTCTTTCCAGATAGCAAAATTCATCCCATCAAATTTCCAGATATTGTAAATATCCTTTTCACCACTAGATGACATGGCTGCAAACTAAAGATAATATAGCGATAAACACTCGTAATTCTAGAAAAACTCGGCAAAGTCTCCCCAAAAAAACTGACAAAATCTCAATCCAAAATTGTCACAAAGATCAGTAACACGTCAAAAAGTAATGCTCTCAAAGCATAAAACAGGTGTATCAACCAAATTGTGCATAAAAAGTCAAAAGCTTACCCAAGACTGCCAACATGGCGTCAAATGCACCTAGCCCTCTCTATACATGTCCTATGGTGAGGCCACAAAAAAAGGGGTACTCCAGCAAACTGTATCACCAAAAGGATCTCAACATTCAAGAATCCCCCAGTTCAAGAAAACCTCACGCTATTTACCCTCACAAAAGGTTATGCAGACAAGAAACCAGCCCAGTCTGAGAAAGGGCCTCCGAATCGAGTCTCAAAAACGGTCGGGACTGCCAAAAACAAGCCAAATCGGCTCCACAAAAGGTACATATGGCAGTTTCCACAACTCAACGTACAACCAATGTCTATAATACTGCAAGGTGCAGTATACGCGCTCAAACAGGCGCCAAACAAAATGTGCAAGCAGTAAACAAATCCCTGCGGGGAGTAAAAATGCTCTCAAAAGAGCTCAAGCACTATCAAAAGTGCCAAAACAATGCATATGCGCATCAAGTACTCCCACTGAAATCTGTGCTGATGCTAAACACTACAACCTGTAAGAAACCTAGATGTCGTGTATGTATGCAAGAACCTGTGAGGAGATGGATGCCTGGAAAAAAAAAACCCGAGACAATGTCGATGCCGAAAAGTGCTCCTAATCAGCCCATAAACATAATCTCAATAACACATAATTACCATCCCAAAATAGTCGTTGAACAACTTGCACTTGTGTCCTATACCTGTAGTTGTAGCAAAAGTGGAGTTGAAAAATGCAACTCTTGAAGCGTAGCTGAGATGAAGCTTTTGACTGCACGAACAACTTCGAAATGGGGGTAAAACCGAAGGACACCTGTTGGAAACGCCCTTGGAACGCTGAATTTACCGATGCTGAAATAGGAAACCTGTTTGCACTTTTGACAGTGCGCACGCATGGACGCGAAAACGGCAAGCACAAACCCTGCTCTGATACCAGTTGAAGGTGCCGCGGGAAGCATGTGCAAGTAAGAGAGAGAGAGAGAGAGAGAGAGAGAGAGAGAGAGAGAGAGAGAGAGAGAGAGAGACCTGCTTTGGGTGGAGCGCACAACAACGTTATCTAGTTGCAGCTCCTTATTTTGTTGTATTAAAAAATAAGTGTATAATGGTTAAGTTAGTAGATGGGTTAGTAGTAAGTGGGATGTCCAGCCAGTTGGCCTGAATCCCAACATCCTTCAGAAGGTAAGGTATTTGAGCAGGTTCATTCACTTGCTCTCTCAAGTGGTTCTCCCTTTACAATAAGTCACCCATAGAGTTGTCTTCCTATAAAGTGAAGAAAATGAGAAACAGTTTAGCGAAGTGAAACGGATCCTAGCTTCACTTCCCACCATTGCACCCCCTAGATGGGACAAGCCATTTTATGTTAACCCCAGTGTAGGAAGTGATACACTTGGAGCCGTACTAATGCAGAAGGACCCCCAAACCTCTTTCATGCGCCCTATCTACTTCTCTAGTCGTGTCATGACCCCATCAAAAAAAGGATTCACCGTGGTAGAGCACAGGGTGCTTGCATTGATATTTGCCACTACAAAGTTCCGCTCCTATCTATTGCTTAGGTACTTTGTAATTCTAACAATGGAAGAAGTCTTTCCGTATGTGATACAACACATGGATGTCTCATCTAGAATCTATAAGTGGCTCGTTAGATTACAGGAGTTTGATTACACTATGCAAGTGGAGAACTCCACCAGAGCTAGTCTAGCAGGTATTCTTACTCATCGTCACCATGAGAAGAAGCTAAAGGTGAACATAGAGGACAAAGGAGTGACACCAATGGTGGAAGTTCCTAAGCTAGAAGGAGCTCACTCTCTTTTCTTTGATGGAGCTTACAAAAGAACAATGGACCAGGCTGCAGCTGGCATCGTCATTTTCAATGAGCAAAAGGAAAAGGTATTCTCTATTGGATAGCTGCTACACTCCCACTCAAACAACGAAGCAGAGTATGCGGCCCTAATTCTTGGATTAGAACTTTGTGTTTTAAAAGGGGTTCAACGCCTAAATGTGTTTGGCGATACCATGCTTTATTAATCAGATAAATGACACTTGGGTTTGTAAGAATCAAGTTTTGCTTGGCCAATTACGCCAAGTTAAGGATCTTTTAAGAAAGTTTGAAGTAGGGCAATTGTTGTGTATCCCTAGGGTAGAAAATCAAGAAGTAGATGCTCTAGCCAAGGAAAGAATACAAGATGTTCCCGTAGGAGCAATCAAATTGAAGTTGCCCCTCTTTCAGGGTAGCGATGCTATGCTTGATATCATCAGCTTCTTAGATACATGAGAATGTCTTGAAGGATATACCAAGGGCCAAAAACAATGGCTTGTCCAAAAGGCAACAAGATATTGCCTTATAAATAGCACCTTGTACTGCAAAGGCAAAGACCAGATCCTCAGGTGAGTGCCAATCTCCAGTGAAATTACGGAGGTAATCTCAAGTTGCCATGATGGTGTTTGCGGCGGCCACTTTGCTCTAGATATTACTAGTAGGAAGATTCTACAGGCAGGATTCTTTTGGCCTAGTATGAATAGGGATGTACATCATTGGTGTAAAACATGCAAAGCTTGTCAAGTATCCAGTGATCGAACACTAGTCTATGAGCCACAAACTCCTATCATCTCATATGGCCCGTTTGAGAAGTGGAGAATAGTTGCAATTGGCCCTTTACCAAGAGCCCAATCAAGTAAACTGTACATTCTAGTTGATGTAGACTACATGACCCGATGGGCGGAAGCAGCAACCACCACACGCATTACAGCCCAAGAAGTGGCAAAGTTCATATTTGAGCACATTTGTTAACGCTTTGGCACACTCTGGAGATTATATGTGATAGAGGGTCAGGTTTCAGAGGCGACTTGGTGGGAGAATTGGTGAAGAAGCTAGGTATCACGCATCGACACTCCACTCCATACTATCCACAGTACAATGGTCAAGTAGAAAAGGTAAACAGCATGATCATCACAAAGCAGGGAATAACCACACAAGTGATTGGGATAAACATCTCATGGCCGCTCTTTGGGCCTAACGCACGACATTTCGAACATCACTAGGTTTCACCCCTTTCCATCTGGAATATGGAAAAGAGGCCATTCTACCCATCGAGGTAGAGATAGCCATCTTGCCAGTCATGGCTAGTCAGTCATACAGAGCCCAATTGCCCATCTCTACAACCACATCTTGGATCTAGAAAGGCTTTAGTTAGACAGGGAAGATGCAATCAACTACTATGCAACGCTAGCAGAACGACGACGACTCACATTCAATCAAGGGCTTAAGGAGAAGGGCCTGAAGAAAGGCATGTTAGTATTGAGATACGACAACATATTCGACACTAGGAAAGATAAGAAGTTTCAGCCCATATGGGAAGGGCCATTCATCGTCAAAAGGCGATACGCCAATGGTAGCTACAAATTGATGGAGGCAGATAGTTGAATTCACAAGACCAGAGTCAATGGATGGAGGCTCAAAAGTTACTTCTTAAGATTTGATCCGGAGTTCATGCTAGATATTCCAGAGGAGGGAGAGCCCTCCAACTCCGCTGCCAGAGAATCAGAAGCAGGGCTAGAGGCATGAATGCCTCTAGCCAGAAAGAGAGGGCTAATAATGGCTGGCCTTTGAAAAGCTTTGGCCACGGGAACAAATCCCGAATTGGGAAAGCATTATATTTATTTTAAAAAATGCTTCTTCTGTATGCTGCGGCCACCCCACCTCCCCTCCATGCTCACATGCAGGAGTGCCCCCCCCCCCCCCCCCCCCCCCTGACAAGCAAGAAAACACGATATTGGATATGCGATATGTTTAACCTTGCACTTCAGTATGGCATGCCTCATGATTGGAGTGCAAATTGGATCAAACCTTTGCACAAAGAAGGAGATGTAAACAATGTGAACAACTATCGCACTATAATGGTTGGTTCTTTAATGGCAAAGTTATTTGGATGTATCATGGAGATGAAAATAAGTGAATGGGCTGAAAAGAATGGCAAACGTGCACTTGGCCAAGCAGGTTTTCGAAAGCATCATAGCACTATTGATCACCTTGTCACTCTTCGAGTTCTTATGGAAGCGTCTCGATTGAAAGGAAAAAAGTTGTATTGTTGCTTTGTGGATTTCAAGAAAGCTTTTGACATGGTACCGCGAGGAAATCTTTGGAGACGTATGCAAAGCCTTCAAGTGCCGAGAGAATTTATGCATGCAGTCTTTCGCATCTACCAAAAAGTGATATGTCGATTACGTATGGGAGATGGAATTTCAGAATTTTTTGCAAGCACTATTGGTGTCAAACAAGGATGCCCACTTTCCCCAACCCTCTTTGGGCTACTCATTGATGAATTGGAATGCATGGTTCTTGACTTTATGCAGCAAGAAGGCATAGAAGAGGTTAAGATTGGAAATGTGGTGATCATGCTTTTGCTTTATGCCGATGATGTAGTGCTCTTGGCACATACCTTAGAAGATGCACAAAAGCTTATGAGTGTCTTGGAACACTTTTGCCTACATAGCGGGCTGATCGTGAATGGATCCAAAACCAAGGTTATGCTTGTAAAGACCCTCAATGATGAAAATCCATGCATTGTATATAACAATGAGAAACTTGAAGTGGTAGATCACTTCAAGTACCTTGGCCTTGAGGTTCCATCCAATCATAAATGGAAGGATTGTGCAATGCGTCGCTTGGAAGCTGGAAAGAGGGCCTATTATGCATTTGAGAACATGTGCAATGCAGGAGAGATCAAGTGTTGGGCTCTCAAAAAGTACCTCTTTGACACATTGGTGACACCGGTGCTTCTTTATGGAGTGGAGGTGTGGGGTGGAAGCATCGGGAAGTCTACTTGGAAAGAGTTTGAGAATGTCCAAAAGCGTTTTCTCACCAACTTTCTCCAAGTCAAGACACAAACACCCTACATGCTCTTACTTCTTGAGTCCGGATTGCTTCCCATTGAGGTCTTGGGCATGCAAAGGGTTGTGGAGTACATGCGTAAGACACAACGTAGCCCTTTGCATCGACTTCCTAGAATCACATATGAAGCAAGTCAAATGGTTCAAAAGACATGCAAGAGCAAAATACTAAGTTCGGGGTGGATGCTTGATATCAAGAAATGGTTTGGAAGATGGGATGCATGTCACTTGGTCAAGGATGCATGGATCGACTCCCAAGTTAATGAGGCCTTCTTACAACGCCAATGTATCACGGCTTGGGAGAAATCCAGAGGTTCTCGCTTCATCCATTACACCACACACGTTGCCCCAAACTACAAATCTCTCTTCTTCTCGGAACGAGGTAACCGAACCCATTCCTACATCCTTGAGCCCATCCCGTTGAGTGCGATCCGCACCATTGCCTCCATTCGTCTTAGCTCCCATTCTCTACGCTGCGAGACAGGACGTTGGGGCACTGGCGAGGAGTGTCATCGACTTTGCACCTTATGCCCTCGTCAAGTGCGAGAGAGTGAGTACCACACACTACTTGAGTGCTCAGCTTTTGACCACATTAGGTCCTCTTTTCCCCATATATTCAGCCATGATCTCTCCCTACATACCTTCCTCTCCCAACCACGATGTGGACTCTCTATTGCGACGCTCATTTCAGCCATTTTTGAGCATCGAGAGTCACTTATGAACTCCACTCACACCACGTGACATGTTCATTTGGTGCCATAGGTCATATTTGACCTCCCAGGACGATAATAGAACTCTCTCTCTCTCTCTCTCTCTCTCTCTCTCTCTCTCTCTCTCTCTCTCTCTCTCTCTCTCCCCATCTCTCTATATTGCCCCCAACTACAAAACCATGTTCTTCGCTGAGAGAGGAAACCGTACTCACACTTACATGCTTGAGCCTATTCCCTTGTCTGCGATACGCACTATCGCAGCAATTCGGCTTAGCTCCCATTTCCTTCGATGCGAGATAGGGCGTTGGGGCAATGGAGAAGAGTCAAATCGATTGTGCACATTATGCTCACTGCAAGTTCGAGAGTCTGAGTACCACACACTACTAGAGTGCTCAGCTTTTGATCACATCCGAACTTGCTTCTCTCACATTTTCAGCCATAACTTAGACCTACACACTTTCCTCTCCCAGCCAAAGTGTGGGCTCTCCATTGCGACTCTCATCACTACAATTTTGGAGCATCGAGAGTCACTCATCAGCCATACACATACTACATCACATGTAACTTTGGTCCCATAGGTCATATTTGACCTCCGAGGACGATAATAAAATCTATCTATCTCTCTCTCTCTCTCTCTCTCTCTCTCTCTCTCTCTCTCTCTCTCTCTCTCTCTCTAAACACACGCCACACACTCTCTCTCAGTCTCTCTCTCCCCATCTCTCACGCCTCCCTCTCTCTCTCTCCTTTCCTGTGTCAGCACAATAGCCAGCGGATAAGCACTCTCTCTCTCTCTCTCTCTCTCTCTCTCTCTCTCTCTCTCTCTCTCTCTCTCTATAGTGTGATTGACTATATGCTACTCTCTGAAGCCATCATGTATCGCAGAAAGAGTTTTATGTTTGGTCAATGGACCCCGGAGTCCGACCATCGCACCTTATGTATTGACCTTTCATGTGGAGAAGCAACTAAGCATGATAATCTCAGCCAAAGGAAAGAGAAGTTATCACTATGTATGGATTTCAAACGGGCACCAATGTACATTGAAATGGTTGAGCAAAAATTATGGATGACAAAGCTTCAATGTGATGCACCATTGGAAACTAAATGGGAAGCTTTCAAGAAAGCAATTTGTTCTTGTGCAGAAGAATGCTTTGCCATAAAGCATCTCCATGGTATCAACAAAGATAGATCACGCAAAAGGTGGTTTGATAAAGAATGTCAAGATGCTCGAAAGTCCTTAATAAAGCTTGATGCAACTATGGACAAAGACAACTATCAAAGTCATTTGCATACATACAAGGCATTGATTCAAAAGAAGAGAAGAAGATGGGAAGTAAAGCAACAAGAATTTCAAGTCCAAGAAAAGGCACATGCATGTGGAAGATTTTGGAGAAACTTGAGAGGCAAGCGGGTTGAGAATTTTGGTAACTTGAGTCTAGTGGATATGTACACACATTGTAGGCAATTATATGAGCAAGAAAATAGTGAAAAAATGTCATTCTATGGTTCACTCCCATGTATGCCGTCTTTTTTTACTATTGAGGATGTATGCAGTGGGCTTGAAAAGTTGGCCACTCGAAAAGCGGGAGATCTTCAAGGTATCAAGCCGGAGATGATCAAATGGACGGGAGATTTTACCCATGAGTGGATGTGTGATATGTTCAACCTTGCACTTCAACATGGTATGCCTTATGATTGGAGTACTAATTGGGTTAAGCCTTTGCATAAAGGAGGGGATGTAAAGAATGTAAGCAACTACCGGACTATAATGATTGGGTCTCTTATGGCAAAGTTGTTTGGGTGCATAATGGAGATGAAATTGAGTGATTGGGCTGAAGAGAATGACAAGCGTGCAAAGGGACAAGCGGGTTTTCGTCGATGCCATAGCACCATTGATCATCTTGTCACTCTTCGTGTTCTCATGGAGGAAAGTCGGTTGAAAGGAAAGCGATTGTATTGTTGTTTTGTGGACTTTAAGAAAGCCTTTGATATGATTCCACGTAACAATTTGTGGAGAAGGATGGAAGAACTCCAAGTGCCAAGTGAGTTTATGCTTGCGGTTTCTCGAATCTATGAGAAGGTGATTTGTCAATTGCGCATGGGAAGAGAAATTTCAGAAATTTTTGTAAGCACTATTGGGGTTAAACAAGGACGTCCATTGTCACCAACTCTCTTTGGTCTATGCATCGATCAATTGGAACAAATGGTACTTGACTTTATGCAAGAAGAAGGCATTGAAGAGGTCACTATTTGCAATGCGGTAATCATGCTTTTGTTGTATGCGAATGATGTAGTGCTTCTAGCACACACTTTAGAAGATGCACAAAAGCTTATGGTTGTCCTTGAGAACTTTTGCTTGCATAGTGGGCTGATTGTAAATGAATCCAAAACAAAGGTTATGCTTGTGAAAACCAACCATAAGGAGAAGCCATGCATTGTGTACAACAACGAGACACTTGAAGTTGTTGAGAGCTTTAAGTACCTTGGCCTTGAGGTTCCATCCAATCACAAGTGGCATGAATGTGCTATGCGTCGTTTGGAAGCAGGAAAGAGAGCATATTATGCATTTGAGAACATGTGTAATGCTGGAAACATCAAGTGTTGGGTTCTCAAGAAGTATCTTTTTGATGCATTGGTGACACCGGTTCTTCTTTATGGAGTTGAAGTGTGGGGCGGGAGCATCTCAAAGTCTACTTGGAAAGAGTTTGAGAACGTCCAAAAGCGTTTTCTTACAAACTTTCTCCAAGTTAAGACACAAACACCATATATGCTCCTACTTCTTGAGTCGGGATCTCTTCCAATTGAAGTCATGGGCATGGAAAGGGTTGTGGAGTACATGATAAAGATGCGTCAAAACCCCTCACATCGACTTCCTACAATTGCATGGGAAGCAAGCAAAAAAGTTCAAAAGACGCATAAAAGCAAGATCTTGAGCACGGGATGGATGCAAGACATAAAGAAGTGGTTTGGGAGATGGGATGCATTACACTTGCTACATGATGCTTCAATTGACTCTCAAGTGAATGAAGCTTTTCTACAACGCCAATGTATTATGGCTTGGGAGAAATCCGGTGGGTCACGCTTCATACATTACACCACCTATATTGCCCCCAACTACAAAACCATGTTCTTCGCTGAGAGAGGAAACCGTACTCACACTTACATGCTTGAGCCTATTCCCTTGTCTGCGATACGCACTATCGCAGCAATTCGGCTTAGCTCCCATTTCCTTCGATGCGAGATACGGCGTTGGGGCAATGGAGAAGAGTCAAATCGATTGTGCACATTATGCTCACTGCAAGTTCCAGAGTCTGAGTACCACACACTACTAGAGTGCTCAGCTTTTGATCACATCCGAAATTGCTTCTCTCACATTTTCAGCCATAACTTAGACCTACACACTTTCCTCTCCCAGCCAAAGTGTGGGCTCTCCATTGCGACTCTCATCACTACAATTTTGGAGCATCGAGAGTCACTCATCAGCCATACACATACTACATCACATGTAACTTTGGTCCCATAGGTCATATTTGACCTCCGAGGACGATAATAAAATCTATCTATCTATCTATCTCTCTCTCTCTCTCTCTCTCTCTCTCTCTCTCTCTCTCTCTCTCTCTCTCTCTCTCTAAACACACGCCACACACACTCTCTCTCAGTCTCTCTCTCCCCATCTCTCACACCTCCCTCTCTCTCTCCCCCTCTTGTTCACTCACGCTCTCTCTCTCTCTCCTTTCCTGTGTCAGCACAATAGCCAGCGGATAAGCACTCTCTCTCTCTCTCTCTCTCTCTCTCTCTCTCTCTATTTTTCAAGCGTAGAGAGAGAGAGAGGTGAGAAGCATAGAGAGAGAAGGTTTGCGAGCGTAGAGAGAGAAAGAGAGACTTAGCCACGTAGAGAGAGAGAGAGAGAGAGAGAGAGAGAAAAATCCCTCTACCTCCTGTGGCGGCCTTCCGACCATGAGGAAGCAGAATAGCAAAGATTGGCAAAGATGACCCGGTGGAGGATGCCATCCAAAAATGCAAAGAAGAACTGAGCGAGTCCAGCATGATCAACCGCCACCTCCTAGGTACTATCAACATACTCGACACACGCGTGGCAACACAGGAAAGCACGATACATACACTCGAGGATCGCGTGAAGGCTCAAGATGAGGAAATCGCACTACTCAAGAAAGAGCTTGCAGAGGTGGATCGCAGAATGTCCTCGAAGAAGGAGATCTTCAACCCTCAGTAATTGAAGAGCTTAACACGATTAAGGAACAAGTGTGGGCCATCAAAGAAGGTGGGGAGCAACAAAAAGAAACGACGACCTCGTGGGTAGATGTCATCACAAAGACCCAACAAAAAGCAGAGAAGGCCAAAAAATGGATCGAGATTGTCAAGAAAGGGAAAGGCAAGGAAATAACCCCCAGCCCCACACCAACCATCATCAACTTGACACTAGAAGAGGAGCAAAGGAGACGTGTGCGGGCCTTACACGTAAGGATATGTGGCCTCAGAGACCAAGATAATGTGGAGGAAGAGGTGAAAGAACTCATGACTCTAGTGGGGGTCAACGAGCAGATGCATCCGAAGGCCTGGAGGGTGGGCACAAAGAAAAGCGAAAGCAACGGAGAAACCTCGAATGAAAGGGCACTCATTCTCCGCTTCCCCTCCATGGAAGCGAAGAATGATTTCCTGAAGAAGAGACCGACTCTAAAGATGACTGGCATCTTTCTTGGAGATGACCTCACCCTCTCGCAGATTGCTCATATGCAAGAAGTAATGCAGAAAATTAGAGCAGCAAGGGAAAAGGGGAAGATTGCTTTTTACAGAGATGGAAAGGTGGTGATATTGAAGCAACATTCCGCATGACGGTGCGAGACCTATGGGACCACACTAAAGATGGCAACCTGGAATTGTAACGGTTCACTTCGTCTTGATGTAGGGGCCTTTGAGGATAGCTTCATAGGGAGAGACATCATCTTCTACTCTGAGACGCATCAAGCCCCTGGGCAATCCATGCCACAGGTGAGCGGATATAGATGGGAGACAACCTGCAGACAAGAGACGAGATCGGAGCATCGAGGACGAGGCACAGGGGGAGTGGCAGTTCTATTTAGGGAGGAGTTGCATCCATTGATATATATAGCGCACAAGGATGAGCATGCTATGTACATGTGGGTGAGGCTCAGGGCAGAGACGAGAAGATACCTCTACATTGCTATCTGTTACTTTCCTCCTAGTACGTCAGTATATGCATCACCTAGGCGACAATCCCCCTTTGCTATTTTGGATAATGACATATGGGAGTTTTCTAAGAATGGTGACATTATCATACTAGGGGATTTCAATGCTAGGACTGCCCACCACCAGACAATATTTTATGATACTTCTGAGGAAATGCTGAGGGAGCTGGACGATACAGAGATGGGTCTATCCAGATTATCACAAGATGAGGAATACACGGAATATGGCAGATACTTGATAGATATGGGAACCGCACATAGATTGGCCATTTTGAATGGCCTAGAAAGATTTTCAATAGCTGGAGGTTTTCCTTGCTTTCCACACCGACATGGCGTCAGCACAGTGGATTATGTTATGACCCAGCCAAGCCTCATTCCATTCTTTCAAGATTTCGTGGTGGGCATTAGGCCAGTTGGAGTAGCAGCTGATCATGCTATCTTGTCCTTCACCCTAACGTTTCAGTTCAGCACAGCTCCATTAGGAGAGGTCCCTACACACATCCGGTATACCTTCATGAGGGAGACGAACTCTGTGTATATGGATGAGATATACAAGAATCTATGCACCCAGGAGCCAGGACGACCACTAGATGAACTCACTCAAATACTGATAGAGACGCTCCATGATGTAGCATCAGAAGCATACCCCCACACCAGCCTACATGAAGACGATCTGGAAAAATACCCCAGAACAGTTGGTATGATGAGGAGTGTAGAGAGATGAGGATCAAGTTACAGAGGGAAGTGCTCATGGGTATTACCACACATAGACAGTCACGGATTATCTTTCACCACCTAGTGCGACGAAAGAAAATGGCTTATTTATCCCAGCTAGAGCAAGATCTGTATCAATTATTTATAAGCCATGACTCAGGCGAAGCATGGAGGCTATTCCATGAACATTCATCACCACCAGCGGTCACCTCCACTCAGACATGGGGGGAATATGCCACATCTCTCTACACAGCATCATGACAACCACCTCTATCGGACCCACTAGAGACATGCCCGGAGACATGTTCTTTCTTTATTGCCGAGAGGGTAAGGAAAGCTATTGATAGGATGAAGACAAGGAGAGCACATGATCATGATGGCCTCGTAGCAGAGCACTTCATCCATGCCAGGGATATGCTCGCAGAGCTCCTGGCTATGATGTTTAATCGAGCCATGTATGAAGGCTTCCCTGAGACTTGGAGTATGTCCACGATTGTGCCTATTTTCAAGTCAGGAGATCCCATGATTCCCGGGAATTATCGCACCATCATGGTTGGTCACACATTAGCTAGGCTGTATGCATCCATTCTTGAACAAGAGCTGAGTAGATGGGCAGAGCGAGAGGGCATAAGAGCACCAGGGCAAGCAGGTTTCAGAAGAGGTTTCTCCACTCTTGACCAGATTCTGACACTCAGAGCTATTATTAAGGAGGGTAGATACCATGGCAAGAGGATCTATTGTAACTTTGTGGATTTCCACAAAGCTTTCGACGCAGTGCCAAGAGACAGACTCATACGCAGATTACAGGACATGGGAGTGCCTACAAAGCTGATTTGGGGAATTTTGGCTCTATACAAGATAGTAATGGGCCGGGTACGCACCACTAAGGGAATGTCGGACATGGTCCTCTCCAATATTGGAGTGAAGCAAGGATGCCCCCTATCCCCGACTCTTTTTGGGATGTATGTGGATGAGTTTTCAGACTATGCAGAGCGTTAGGGGGACAGGGGGGCTCAGCTAGCAAGGACATGGATTCCGTTGTTACTATATGCTGATGATATTGTGCTGATTTCTGACTCACTAGAGGGGATGCAGCGTCACTTGGATGCTCTACATACATCAGTGCTCGTGATAGTGGATTGTCTGTCAATCTGGGGAAAACCAAGGTTATGGTGTTCAACACCACACCACAGTGGGTCAGGAGGTTGGCACCCACATTTATGTATGGCCAGGAGACTGTGGAGTACACAGATGCATATACTTATCATGGGGAAGTCTTCGGTGGACTGTTGTTTTCACTAAGGAGAGCATCAGAGACTAGACTGACGAGAGCATATGCAGCTTTGGGAGGACTCGAGAGGATGTGTTTGTAGGTTCAGTTTCAAGAACCGCGAACAAAGCTTTGGATTTTTGACACTCTAGTGACTCCAGCTATGCTCTATGGAGTTCAGGTATGGGGAGCATCAGTAGATCACCATGGGAGATCTGGCAACACAGATGGATGGAGATGTATGGAGAGGCCTCTGGTCTCTATGATCACTCGGATGATTCGGGCTAAGGCCTCAGTACCACATGAGATTATCCGAGCTGAGCTAGCCGCCCCCCCTCGTGGTCGAGGCGTTGACGATATCAGTTTCTTTTATGCATGGTCTATGGGATCTCCCTAGGGACATATATGCTCGGCTTGCCTTGGAGTCATCTCAACAACTAGCTCTACAAGGCGATACAGCATGTTGGTATGGACAGATGATAGCATGGGTTCAGTCGCATGGTCTCAAGATGGATAGATTGCCTCCGCTTCAATACTCCCTGGATGCATCCTCCCTGTCTCTCACACGGACAGAGATCACCATACTCATATGTCAGGATCTGATTCAGCTTAATACCAGGAGCACATGGGTACAACAGACACAGGAGTTGGGGCACGAAGATGGCCTTCTACAAAAAGCATCTTCTCCAACTCACGGAGGACGGCTTTATGACTAGGCCTGCATACATGGACACACACTTATCTCATGGGATAAGATGCACTATTGGACAGATACGCACATCCTCACATCAGCTCCAAAGACTGGTCGATTTCAAGGGGTGCCGGGACAGGAGCTAGGATATGTCACCTATGCAACTTAGAGCCAGAGACAAAGCTGCACTACACGTCACTACCCGGCATACTATGAGATACGCGGTCGCTTCCACTGCCTGTTCAGAGAAGGGTTCGGACCTTTTTCTAGAGTCATGAGATACAAGGATCAGAGGTGTCTCGGATTGTTCCTGCTAGAGCTACGCAAACTTAGGGAGAGCTTGCTAAGAACATCAGAGGAAAGACAGTCTCAGAGACGAATTACAGATTTCTTTACACCAGCCAGAGGAGAGCCAACGGAGCAGTCATTACAGCAAATCTCAGAGCCTACTCATACTAGAGGTACACTCCTTGATCGAGCCACGGAACTTGGCAGATCCAGATGCCCACGACCTGGGGGGGTCTCCCACTACCGACGAAGGCTGCAACAGAAGATACAGATCACTCTAGCTCGACATGCAAGACACCCAACCAAAGTACTGACCATGGAAGAGGTCTATCCGCACTTGCTAGACTTGGACTTGTAGTCAAATTTGTGGATGACAGATGTACAGTTCATGATCTTAGTTTTGGTGATGAAATTGTTGCATCTTGCCTTTTGTGCCGTGGGATGTATAAGCTCACTTTGTATGACAAGTGTGGACAAAATTTTGCAAATGCTGTTGCAAATTCAAGGGCTATTTCAGATGCAAAACTTTGGCATGCACGTTTTGGTCATCTGAATTTTGCCAGTTTGCTGCGTTTGCAGAAATTTGATATGGTTGCTTCTTTTCCGCCTCTTGAAGCACCTGTCAAACATGTTTGTGAAGGCTGTATTTTGGGTAAGATGCAACATTCTAAGTTTCCAAAGGATGGTTCAGTTTGGGCCACATGTAGGTTGCAGCTTGTGCATAGTGATGTTTGTGGGCCCATGCAAACTCCGTCCTTGGGCAATTACCTTTACTTCGTGACTTTCATTGATGATTACTCTAGGCATGCATGGGTATTTCCGCTTAAAGCGAAGTCCGAAGTTTTTATGTGCTCAAACAATTTCTGGCTATGGCTGAAAATGACTCGAAATGTACTATGGGCACCCTCCATTCCGATCAAGGGGGGGAGTATATGTCTCATGAATTCAATGCATTTCTGGCTAGTCGTGGGATAAAACACCAATGTACAGTGCCTTATAGACCTCAGCAAACGGTGTTGCTGAGAGGAAAAACAAGTCACTTACGAAAATGGCACGATGTATGGTCAAAAGTCAAGCTTTGCCTCATTCTTTTTGGCTTGAGGCCATCATGTGTGCCACTTATGTACTAAACAGGTGTCCTACGAAAGCTTTGCAGTCTATTACTCCATATGAAGCATGGCATGATAGAAAGCCTTCTATTGAGGACATGCGTGTTTTTAGCTATGCTTTGGTGCCACAAACACAGCGCAAAAAATTGGATGATAAGGCTGTCAAATGTATTTTTGTTGGTTATAGTGCTGAAAGTAAAGGTTACAGGTTGTATCATCTGCAAACAAAACGTATTTTGGTTTCACGGGATGTAGTGTGTGGAAGATTCTGTTCAGCCCTTGTTGTCATGTACTAGAGACAGTAATGTAAGCTCACAGGACATTTATGACACTTTCTTGCCTCTTTTCAGTGGTGGAAATACAAATGTAAGTTCCAATGAGGCAAATGTATAGCCTATGGGGGTTTCTGAAAATGTTATAGATCAGCCTATTACTGATGCAGATGCACATGATGTACTTGATGAGGAAAGGACTGCAAATGAGTAGGCTAGAGGTATGCCAAAATGGTTGGTGCACACTTTTCGTGACAGTAAATTGGATGCACCTTTGTCTAGTCGTACCTGTTCAGGCTCTCGCCATGCATCTTATGCATCAAATTGTTATGCTTTGGTTGTGTCTAGCTTACATGATATTGAGGAGCCTCTATCTTTTGATGAAGCACAGAATTCAAAAAATTGGATGGTGCCATGCAATCAGAATATAATGCACTTATAGAAAATGACACGTGGACTTTATGTGATTTGCCTCCTGGCAAAAAGGCCATTGGTATGAAGTGGGTTTACAAGTTGAAACGCATGCCGGATGGTGAGATTGATCGCCATAAGGCTCGACTTGTTGCAAAGGGTTATGCACAACAAAAAGGCATAGATTCTGAAGAGACTTTTGCTCCCACTTGTCATATGACTACTGTGCGTTTTCTATTTGCATTGGCAGCTCATTTTGGTTGGGATGTACATCAATCATACATTGTTACTGCTTTCTTGAATGGTGACATATTTGAGGAAGTTTATGTAACGCAGCCTCACGGTTTTGTCATAAAAGGACAAGAGGACAAAGTGTGCAGATGTAAGAAGGCTTTCTATGGGTAGAAGCAATCTCCTCGTGCTTGGTATGAGAAAGTTGACACTCATTTGGTCAAACGAGGCTTTCGTAACAGTCCAACAGAAAGCACATTGTATGTGAAGCGTGAGGGTGATGTACTTCTCATTGTTGTTCTTTATGTCGATGATTTGTTGATTACTGGACCAAATGAGAGACATATTGCTGATTTAAGGCTGATTTGAATGCCACTTTCAAGATGAAAGATTTGGGGCTATTGCATCATTACTTGGGTATACAGTTTAAGCAGTATGATGGGGGTATTGCCTTGTATCAGAAAAGTTACACAGAGACATTGCTATGTAAGTTTGGACTTGAGGATTGCAAACCTATTGCCACTCTGATGGAAACAGGTTTGAAGTTGAGTCTACATGATGCTGGCAATCCTGCTAATGTCACTCTTTATCAAACTGCTGTTGGCTGCCTCATTTATGTATGCAACACGAGGCCAGATATTCAGTTTGCAGTCTCATAGGTCAGCAGATTTATGCATAGCTCAGGCTCTAAGCATTGACAGGCTGTCAAGAGGATTTTCCGCTACCTTAGTGGCACTTTAAATCTTGGCTTGTTTTATCCCAAGGGGGGATCATTGCCGCCAGACTTACATGCTTTTTCGGACTCAGATTGGGTTGGTTGTTTTGACACGCGAGTGTCCACAAGTGGTTTCTGTTTCATGCTTGGCAGTTCATGTATATCATGGTTGAGCAAGAAGCAACCTACTGTGGCCACTTCGAGTTGTGAGGCTGAGTACAGGGCAATGTTCACAGCTACGGTTGAGTGTGTATGGCTCAGACGCCTTATGGCTGATTTGGGTGTTGGACAGGACACTACCAACACTATCTACATTGACAGTCAGAGCGCATTGGCAGTTGCGAGGGACCCACTTTTTCATGCTCGCACAAAGCACATGGAGGTGCATTACCACTATGTCAGGGAGACGCTCTCAGCAGGAGAGATCAGCTTGGCTTATGTGCCAACACATGACAACCTTGCAGATCTTTTCACAAAGGCATTGCCTCATGAGAAGCTTGAAGCTTTCCGCAAAGCTTTGGGCTTACTCCCCTTTGTGGACTGATCATGTCCTTAGGGCATGGCACTTCCCTTTACTCATGTGCCAGCTCTTGTTCACCGCATCACTCCAGGGGGGATTTGTTACCATATACATGTGGTAGTGATGTGTGTGAACACACTAGGACCGCTGGGGCATTTTTTCCCTCTTTAGGAGGTTTTTTCCCTCGTGCATTGTATATACACCCATCACTCTAGGGCTATCTATCTTTCCATTGCATACTAAGTAACACACTCTCTATTGTGTACCTTGAGCTTCCTTCGTCTTCTCCAACTTGTGTGCGTTTCTCTGCAACCCTAAATCCAACAATTTTGGCATTTTGAAGACGTTAATATAACATTTCATTTCATCTCTCTCTCTCTCTCTCTCTCTCTCTCTCTCTCTCTCTCTCTCTCTCTCTCTCTCTCTCTCTCTCTCCCCCCCCCCCCCACAGACACACACACACATGTATACACATAAACTCACAAACACAACCACGCACACACATTTACGCTACACTCAAAAGCACATACGCACTCGCATGCACGCATTCAAAAAAACAAACGCACGTCGTACGTACGCACAAGAGGAAGACCAGAAAACTCGACAATCGATGCCCAAAACAATGAATCGGGACGAGCAAATCATGCAATGGCGACGATCAATCAAGAAATGATGCCAAAGCCATGGCCTGGTCGACCCCGAAAGTGACAAATGCGCTACATCATTGCACCAGCAAAGCTCGCCATTCATCGGCATTTCGTCCACGACGCATCTCCACAGTAAACACCCGTACGGAGATCTATTTTCCCGTTTTCAAGCCAAAACCTTGTAAAAAAACATTTGTATATTGTCACCTCTCTCTAGGTGATGGGCACAAAGGCCCACCTAGGAGATATCATTTTAAAATTCTCGTAAAACAAAGCAAGGGTCAACCATCTAAGACCCGGCTCCTTGCTTTGTCTCTCCTGATTAGGGCCTAAACCTAATCATATTATCCTAAAGTAATGCAGTCTGCACCTATAAAAGAACATTGAGAGGTCACTATCAGGGGAAGCACTTGGGGAGCCAACACTTGAGAAGGAAGCCATGCACACACACTGACTCCAAAGTTAGCCACACACAAGATTAGGATCTTCGTACATATGGAATTTTTCCTAGAGAACGCACTATGAGCACCTCAAGAAGGTTCTTGAAATGCAAACAACATGCTTGATGCATCTTGAGACTGAAGTTCAAGAATGTAAACGCTCTCTTGTTGACATGAATGTATTGAAAGAGCGCTTGAGCAAAGTTGAGAGTGATCATGTATTGAAAGAGGAAACAATAGATACAATACGACATGATCTATGTGAAATGAGAAATGCATCCAAATCATGGGCTGATATATGTAAGAATAATGTGGTTTCTACATCTCCTATCACGCAAGCCGTTGTCCAAGCAAAGAATGTAGAGAATGTGGACACTCAAGAATTGCAAGAACGACAAAAACGCTCAAAGAACATCGTCATTCGTGGAATCAAGGAGGAAAGCATGGAAACACCCCAATCTCTTGCAGTTGCTATTGAAGAGTTTTTTGCTACACACTTTGGCATGTCAGGAATCATGGCTTATGGTGCACATCGAGTTGGAAAACAAGGAGTCCCTCGCTCGGGAGAAAGACCTATTGTATGTACCATGGCTGATGAGGTAAAGAGAAAGATCATCCTTGACAATGGTTGGATCTACCTCAAAGGAACGGGTTGTAATGTATATGAGGATCGCACTCTTATGCAACAAAATGTACGTCGCAAAGCATACGAGGAAAGAAGCAAGAAGGTTAAGGTATCATCTCAAGAAGAAAAACCACTTGAGGAGGATGCAAGTCCACCCAACAAATAGAGACACATGATCTATGAGACCAACTCACGCTTGCGAATAAGCTTTTGGAATTGTAACGGGTATCCATGGAATGCGGGAATTGGCATTGATGAGCTTACCAATGACTCCGATGTGATACTTCTTGTCGAAACATGGGAGCATGATGCGCAACGAATTCTTGGATTTGACAAATACGATGTGCATTCTTTGATGTGGGCCAAAAATGCAAAGCAACGAAGAGGCCAAGGACGCGTAGCATGTATGACCAAAAAGGGTTTGAAAGATGTTTCCATTGTCAAAGAAGATAAGTATAAACGCTACTTATGGCTGAAAATCAGCCCACCAAATGGTCAAGTCATGTTTGTGGCCGGTTGCTACATTCCTCACTATGACTCCAACTTTTATGCTCGCTTGAATATGGATAGAGATCAGCCCTTTGTTGAACTAGAGGAAGACATTGCTCATTACAAGGATCAAGGTGAAGTCATTGTTTTTGGAGACATGAATGCTCGCACAAATATGCTACAACACGACACACAACAAGTAGACATGCCGCATGTCTCAAGAAGAATGGATGACTCATACATGTATAATCGAAGTTGTAATGATGCAAAAAAAGTGGATCACTATGGAAAGTCACTTCTACATATGTGCAATAGTACCGGAATGCTCATTGCAAATGGTGTATCTCTATGGCAAGGCACCAATGACTTTACATGTAGAAAGCACAACGGTGTTAGTGTGATTGACTATATGTTGTTCTCGAAAGCCACTCTAGAATGCATACAAAGCTTTACACTTGGTGAATGGAATCCGGAATCGGATCATAGGATGTTATGTATTGACCTCAAGTGTGGTAAACGGCCCGAGCATGTAGCCTCCAATCATGATGTGAATCATTTGTACCTACGTCTAGACTTCAAACGAGCACTTATATATGCTGATATGGTGGACCAAATGTTAAGCATGATAGAGCATCAAGAGAGCCCAACATTAGAATGCAAGTGGAAAGTTTTCAAAGAAGTAATTTTCTCTTGTGCGAAGGAATGCTTTTCGGTGAAACACATGTCTTGCAAAAGGTCTAAGAAGGGTAGCACCAAGAAGAAATGGTTTGACATGGAATGTAGTCAAGCCCGAAAACACTTGCTAAGATTGGATGCAATCAAAGACAAGGAAGTTTACTTGGAATGTTCACACACATACAAAGCACTTGTTCAAAAGAAGAGGAGAAGGTGGGAAGTCGAAAAACAACTTCTTTTAGCACAAGAGAAAGCACATGCATGTGGCAAGTTTTGGAAAAATCTAAAAGGCAAGCGCATTGAGAGCTTTGGTGACTTGACTCTTGAGGATATGTATATGCATTGTAAGAATCTCTATGAGCAACCCAATGTTGATAAGATGGAGTGTTGTAGCTCCCTTCCGTTTATGTCTCCCTTCTTTACCATTGAAGATGTATGCCACGCGCTTGAGAAACTTGCTACTCGTAAGGCAGGTGACCTTCAAGGTGTCAACGTTGAAATGATTAAATGGACAAGCAAGAAAACACGATATTGGATATGCGATATGTTTAACCTTGCACTTCAGTATGGCGTGCCTCATGATTGGAGTGCAAATTGGATCAAACCTTTGCACAAAGGAGGAGATGTAAACAATGTGAACAACTATCGCACTATAATGGTTGGTTCTTTAATGGCAAAGTTATTTGGATGTATCATGGAGATGAAGATAAGTGAATGGGCTGAAAAGAATGGCAAACGTGCACTTGGCCAAGCAGGTTTTCGAAAGCATCATAACACTATTGATCACCTTGTCACTCTTCGAGTTCTTATGGAAGCGTCTTGATTGAAAGGAAAAAAGTTGTATTGTTGCTTTGTGGATTTCAAGAAAGCTTTTGACATGGTACCGCGAGGAAATCTTTGGAGACGTATGCAAAGCCTTCAAGTGCCGAGAGAATTTATGCATGCAGTCTTTCGCATCTACCAAAAAGTGATATGTCGATTACGTATGGGAGATGGAATTTCAGAATTTTTTGCAAGCACTATTGGTGTCAAACAAGGATGCCCACTTTCCCCAACCCTCTTTGGGCTACTCATTGATGAATTGGAATGCATGGTTCTTGACTTTATGCAGCAAGAAGGCAAAGAAGAGGTTAAGATTGGAAATGCGATGATCATGCTTTTGCTTTATGCCGATGATGTAGTGCTCTTGGCACATACCTTCGAAGATGCACAAAAGCTTATGAGTGTCTTGGAACGCTTTTGCCTACATAGCGGGCTGATCGTGAATGGATCCAAAACCAAGGTTATGCTTGTAAAGACCCTCAATGATGAAAATCCATGCATTGTATATAACAATGAGAAACTTGAAGTGGTAGATCACTTCAAGTACCTTGGCCTTGAGGTTCCATCCAATCATAAATGGAAGGATTGTGCAATGCGTCGCTTGGAAGCCGGAAAGAGGGCCTATTATGCATTTGAGAACATGTGCAATGTAGGAGAGATCAAGTGTTGGGCTCTCAAAAAGTACCTCTTTGACACATTGGTGACACCGGTGCTTCTTTATGGAGTGGAGGTGTGGGGTGGAAGCATCGGGAAGTTTACTTGGAAAGAGTTTGAGAATGTCCAAAAGCGTTTTCTCACCAACTTTCTCGAAGTCAAGACACAAACACCCTACATGCTCTTACTTCTTGAGTCCGGATTGCTTCCCATTGAGGTCTTGGGCATGCAAAGGGTTGTGGAGTACATGCGTAAGACACAACGTAGCCCTTTGCATCGACTTCTTAGAATCGCATATGAAGCAAGTCAAATGGTTCAAAAGACATGCAAGAGCAAAATACTAAGTTCGGGGTGGATGCTTGATATCAAGAAATGGTTTGGAAGATGGGATGCATGTCACTTGGTCAAGGATGCGTCGATCGACTCCCAAGTTAATGAGGCCTTCTTACAACGCCAATGTATCACGGCTTGGGAGAAATCCGAAGGTTCTCGCTTCAGCCATTACACCACACACGTTGCCCCAAACTACAAATCTCTCTTCATCTCGGAACGAGGTAACCGAACCCATTCCTACATCCTTGAGCCCATCCCGTTGAGTGCGATCCGCACCATTGCCTCCATTCGTCTTAGCTCTCATTCTCTACGCTGCGAGACAGGACGTTGGGGCACTGGCGAGGAGTGTCATCGACTTTGCACCTTATGCCCTCGTCAAGTGCGAGAGAGTGAGTACCACACACTACTTGAGTTCTCATCTTTTGACCACATTAGGTCCTCTTTTCCCCATATATTCAGCCATGATCTCTCCCTACATACCTTCCTCTCCCAACCACGATGTGGCCTCTCTATTGCGACGCTCATTTCAGCCATTTTTGAGCATCGAGAGTCACTTATGAACTCCACTCACACCACGTGACGTGTTCATTTGGTCCCATAGGTCATATTTGACCTCCCAGGACGATAATAGAACTATCTATCTATCTCTCTCTCTCTCTCTCTCTCTCTCTCTCTCTCTCTCTCTCTCTCTCTCTCTCTCTCTCTATCACCACGATCTCCATCTCACCGAAACTAAGTTTTTTGCAAATACCACTTTGAATCAAGATTGCCCTCACATCCTAAGGGGTTTTCATCATCTACGTCTCTCTCTCTCTCTCTCTCTCTCTCTCTCTCTCTCTCGTGTACTGTATTAATGTTATTTGTATCGCTGCTGTCCGCATCCAAGCCGCTCAAAGCTAGGTGGTGCCCCCCTGTTCACTCCCCGTGACGAGTTCGGCATGCACGGTCCTGGTGTAGAGGCCGTTGGGGCCCGTTTTGCACTTGCGCTTGTCAATGCCAAGTTAACCAAAGGCTATGCTTATGTTGCTACCATCAATTATGTTCACCCGCTATGCTCACAAAGTAATTTCACAAAAGTACTCTCTCTAATTTCTTCTACTCTCAAATTAATAGGCCAATTCCATTACACCTTCAAAGCATTCAAGTCCACAAAGAGAGCGTTTACATTCCTTGACATCCTCTTCAAGTCGCATCAAACGTATTGTTTGCATCTCAAGTGTCCTCTCTTGAGATTCTCATTCTTAACCACAAGAACCCTTAGCATGCCATTCTCCATTGCAAGTGCCCGTAAGTCTTCTTCACCTTGTTTGTTTACGGTGGCTTGCAACGATACCAAGTAGGCCATGATCATGGATTTGGATGTTGTTGGTTGAGTGGTTGTGTTACTATCTCCACACTTAAGAGATTTTGGATCATTTTCTACAATGGTTGTGGACCTTGTTGAAGAAGAAGAAACCTTGAGAGTGCCGGAAGACATTGTATGTAAAATAAGAGATGAGAGTCAACTTCCCCGAACCTGTTCATTTCAAAAATGCCATTGTAGAATGCCTTTCATAACTCTGAAAGTTGATCTTTTTACATCAATGTGTAGAGGGCGTCGTGCTCTTTGATTTAGGCTAGAGAGAGAGAGAGAGAGAGAGAGAGAGAGAGAGAGAGAGAGTATGACAATTTAAAGACATCTTTTATGAAGGTATGAAGAGATTCAAACTCGATTCAAAAGCATTGTGTGGTAATGGTATGATAAGGATAAGGATGAGGGTTGCAAGCTCTCCAAACTTCTCCAATTAGTGGGAGTGGCCGCTACTCGACTCCCACGTCTGCCCTACCTTTCAAGCTCTCCATTGCCTTCATGGCCTTATTCAACACTAGCTTGCGCTTTTTGTACCCTCTACCCTCTACCCTCTAGGCCCTTGACCCCGCCCCCTGCTCTCTATAGCCATTGGCCTGGGCTGTGTACTCTATGTTGCCTTTGTGGCCCTATTCAACACCAGCCCATGCTTTCTATACCCTTTGCCGTCTAGGCCCTTAACCCCACCCCTCTTCTTCCTAGCCATTGGCGCGGGATGCGTAGTTGATGTAACCTGATGAGGAGTTGTAGACCACGACTTGGGTGCCATGTTGGATAACTACATACATGTAATTAGGTAGTTAATAAGCACGTTCGGTAGTAGTTAACCACAACAAGAACTTATGTAGTTAATAAGCACAATCTAGCTGACTTGGATGGTGCACAATTTATCTGAGGGTGGTTGTGACGAGAGCTGACATAGTGGCAGTGTCTGGAAGGTGATGGACGCACGCACGGACGCTTAATTCAAGGGCATCAACATGGTGGTGGCCTCCATGGTGGAATGGCGGGGACATGAGGGCGTTGGGCATGTTGAGCTGATAAAAAGCTCACACTACTCAACCCTTGAGTAGCCCCGAATAGCTCTCTCTCTCTCTCTCTCCCCCCTCTTCCTCATCTGCTTTGACTCTTCACTGTAATGACAACAGAATGGGGCAAGTCAACTACAAGGTGATGGAGCCAAATTAGGTGGTTAGTACATGGACAACTTTGTCGATACATGATCTTGCATAGCTACTCTCTCTCTCTCTCTCTCTCTCTCTCTCTCTCTCTCTCTCTCACACACACACACACACACACACACACACATTTGTATTTGTATCATTTATATGTAGTTCTTTTTTTTATGAGAACGATTGGGTATCCTTTGCAGTCTTTAATGTGACCAGGGTTCCAAACCAACCTACTGGCCAGTTTGTTCCACTACGATAAAAGAACTACACATAAATGATACAAATTCAAATGTGTGTGTGTGTGAGTGAGTGAGTGAGTGTGTGTGTGTGTGTGTGTGTGTGTGTGTGTGAGAGAGAGAGAGAGAGAGAGAGAGAGAGAGAGTAGGTGTATCTTTCTTTTTACGATTGCTTCACCACCAATATGAAGTTCTTTCTTTCTTTCTAGCTCTATGTCCTGACTGTTGAAAGCTTGCCTCACCAAAATCTTCAATCCAAATCTGTTTTGCTCGAGAAAGTGCCAGATCGTGCATTTGTCGGCACGTTTAAAGGTCAACCTCTTCGCCATATATTATAGTATAGATAGATGTGGATGTAGTAAATTGTGGCCTAATGTCTTGGTTTGTAGTGCAAATATTTTATATATATATATATATATATATATATATATATATATATATATATATATATCAATAACACAAGTCTTAGATCCACGTGGCGGGATCTAAGGCCTTCTTCCTTTCATTTTCATCTCCCTGCCAAGTTGGGCGACTGCGCCACGTCTGCCTGTAGCAAGGCCTCCTCGAGTTGAGGTCTAATGTTTGAAGCTCCAAGTGCACTACATCCTCTCCCCTTCCATTCTCTGTCTCGGTGCAATCTCTCTCTCTCTCTCTCTCTCTCTCTCTCTCTCTCTCTCTCTCTCTCTCTCTCTCTCTCTCTCTCTCTCTCTCTCTCTCTCTCTCTCTCTCTGTGGCTTAGAACGCGACCCCAAATCCCTCCCTCTATAGCCAAGCTACTGAGTTGACAGGCAGGAGTATTATACGGTGGCAGACCTTGGCACAGGTAGCACAAGCCAGTTGCATACCTACATACATGTGTTGGTGCGTACCTACATCATTGCCACACGCCTCCCCCTTGTTGTATTATTTCAAAAAAGGATGAGGATTGAAGCATTGATATTTGTTCGATCAAAGTGCGGAATGTCCTAAAAAAGTGCGGGGTAAGTTAAATCACGAGGGATTTCAACGCAGAATGGCTGAGGAGCACAGATGGTAGTTATGGGATGCCCTAAATAGCAACTATACAATTGCATTGAGTTTTGATGCATCTTTATCATATAATCCACAACCCTTTCCATGCCCATAACCTCAATTGGAAGAGATCCCGACTCAAGACGTCATAGGAGCATATATGGTGTTTGTGTTTAATTTGAAGAAAGTTTGTAAGAAAACGCTTTTGAACAGTCTCAAACTCTTTCCAAGTAGACTTTAAGATGCTCCCACCCTACACTTCAACTCCATAAAGAAGAACCGTTCTCACCAATGTGTCAAACAGGTACTTCTTGAGAGCCCAACACTTGATGTTTCTCGCATTGCACACGTTCTCAAATGCATAGTATTCTCTCTTTCCCGCTTCCAAATGATGCATAGCACATTCATGGCACTTGTGATTGGCCGGAACCTCAAGGACAAGGTACTTAAAGCGCTCAACAACTTCAAGTGTCTCATTGTTGTACACAATGCATGGCTTCTCCTTATGGTTGGTTTTCACAAGCATAACCTTTTTTCTAGATTCATTCACAATCAGCCCACTATGCAAGCAAAATTTCTCAAGGACAACCATAAGCTTTTGTGTATCTTCTAAAGCCTGTGCTAGTAGCACTACATCATCCACATACAACAAAAGCATGATTACCACATTGCAAATAGTGACCTCTTCAATGCCTTCTTCTTGCATAAAGTCAAGTACCATTTGTTCCAATTGATCGATGCATAAACCAATGAGAATTGGTGACAACGTACACCTTATTTAACCCCAATAGTGCTTACTAAATTTTTTGACATTTCTCTTTCCATGCGCAATTGACAAATCACCTTCTTATAGATTCAAGAAATCGCAAGCATAAACTCACTTAGCACTTGTAGTTCTTCCATCATTCTCCACAAATTGTTACGTGGAATCATATCAAAGGCTTTCTTAAAGTCCACAAAACAACAATATGATCGCTTGCCTTTCAACCTTTCCTCCATGAGAACACGAAGAGTGACAAGATGGTCAATGGTGCTATGGCATCGACGAAAACCCGCTTTTTCTTTTGCACGTTTGTCATTCTCTTCAGTCCAATCGCTCAATTTCATTTCCATTATGCACCTAAACAAATTTTTCATAAGGACCCAATCATTATAGTTCGGATAGTTGTTTACATTCTTTACATCCCCTCGTTTATGCAAAGGCTTGACCCAATTATTACTCCAATCATAAGGCATACCATGTTGAAGTGCAAGGTTGAACATATCACGCATCCACTCATGTGTAAAATCTCCCATCCATTTGATCATCTCTGGCTTAAAAAATTGAAGATCTCCCACTTTGCGAGTGCTTTTCTATCCATGCAAGCATAAAAGGGGGAATCATGATGAGGAATGTAACAAGCACCTACAAAAATGGGTGCTCTTTTTGGTGTCATAATTTTCAGCCATACATAACGTTTGTACTTGTCATCTTTCACAATTGATGCAAAATCTTCAAATCCTTTTTTAACCGTACATGCTACCCTTCCTTGCTTTCTTTGTTGCTTGAGAATCTTTGACCACATCAATGAATGTACATTGTAATCCTCCAAACCGTTAATCCTTTGTGTATCATAATCCCAAGTTTCAACAAGAAGTACAACATTGGCTTTGCTTGTTAGTTCATCAATGCCAACCCCCGCATTCCATGGGTATCCATTGCAATTCCAAAAGCATATTTTCAATTGTAACTCGACCTCATAGGTCGCGCATTCCTATTTTCTTGAGGGAATTTCTCCTCCTTGGACACATTTTCTTTGTGAGAGATCTCCTTCTTTTTCCTATTCCTTTCCTCATATGCCTTGCGACACATATTTTGTTGCTTAATAATGGGATCTTCACATACAAAAAAATTTGTATCCCACAAATAGATCCAAATACATTATCAAGGATAATCTTACGTTTGGTCTCATTCAGACATGGTGCATACAATTGGCCGTTCTTTCGAGCAAGGAGCTCTTTGCTTACCTACTCTATGTGCTCCATAGACAATAACTCCGGACATGCCAAAGTGGGTTTTGAAGAAATCTTTGATGACAATGGCAAGAGAAGGAGGCGTCTCTAACTTCTCTTTGAAAACTCCATGAATAATGTTCTTGGAACGTTACTCCCGTTCCTTCAACTCTTCCACATCCACATTCTCAACATTCTTTGTTTGAGCCATAGCTTGCATGAGAGAAGCATTAGGAACCACATTGCTACCATATACATCAGCCCAAGACTTGTTTGTGCATACATTTTTACATCCCGGCTCACGGTGTCAAATTTCTTCTCTTTCAATACATGGTCATGCTCTACTTTGCTCATGCGCTCCTTCAAAGCATTCAAGTCCACAAGAGAGTGTTTACATTCCTTGACTTACTCTTCAAAATGCATCAAACGTGTTGTTTGCATCTCAAGTGTTCTCTTGAGATTCTCATTCTCAACCACAAGAATCCTTAGCGTGCCATTCTCCATTGTAAGTGCCCGTAAGTCTTCACCTTTTTTGTTTACAGTCTCTTGCAACGATACCAAGTATGCCATGATCATGGTTTTCGATGTCGTTGGTTGAGTGGTTGTGTTGCTATTTCCACACTTAAGAGATTTTGGATCATTTTCTACAATGGTTGTGGACCTTGTTGAAGAAGAAGAACCCTTTGTGAGTGCCGGAAGATATTGTATGTAAAATAAGGGATGAGAGTCAACTTTCCTAAACCTATTCCCTTCAGAAATTCTACTACAGAAATGCCTTCCATAAATCAGTTTTTTTTTGTCTTTACATCAATGCGCAGAGGGAGTTGTGCTCTTCGATTGAGGATATAGATCACCCAAATCGGAGTTTGGATGAAGAAGTTATGATCAAAAGAGTGAACTGCTATCTACTAGGTCAAAAAACAGCTGCACAAGAGAGAGAGAGAGAGAGATAGATAGATTTTATTATCGTCCTCGGAGGTCAAATATGACCTATGGGACTAAAGTTACATGTGATGTAGTATGTGTATGGATGATGAGTGACTCTCGATGCTCCAAAATTGTGGTGATGAGAGTCGCAATGGAGAGCCCACACTTTGGCTGAGAGAGGAAAGTGTGTAGGTCTAAGTTATGGCTGAAAATGTGAGAGAAGCAAGTTCGGATGTGACCAAAAGCTGAGCACTCTAGCAGTGTGTGGTACTCATACTCTCGAACTTGCAGTGAGCATAATGTGCATAGTCGATTTGACTCTTCTCCATTGCCCCAACGTCCTATCTCGCATGGAGGGAAACGGGAGCTAAGCCGAATGACTGCAATAGTGCGTATCGCTGACAAGGGGATAGGCTCAAGCATGTAGCTATGAATACGGTTTCCTCTTTCAGCGAAGAACATGGTTTTGTAGTTGGGGGCAATATGGGTGGTGTAATGTTGGAAGCGTGACCCACCAGATTTCTCCCAAGCCGTAATACATTGGCGTTGTAGAAAAGCTTCATTCACTTGGGAGTCAATTGAAGCATCATGTACCGAGTGTAATGCATCCTATCTCCCAAACCACTTCTTTATGTCTTGCATCCATCCGGTGCTCAAGATCTTGCTTTTATGCGTCTTTTGAACTTTTTCGCTTGCTTCCCATGTAATTGTAGGAAGTTGATGTGAGGGGTTTTGACGCATCTTTATCATGTACTCCACAACCCTTTCCATGCCCATAACCTCGATTGGAAGACATCCCCGACTCAAGAAGTAGGAGCATATATGGTGTTTGTGTCTTCACTTGGAGAAACTTTGTGAGAAAACGCTTTTGGACATTCTCAAATTCTTTCCAAGTAGACTTTGAGATGCTCCCGCCCCACACTTCAACTCCATAAAGAAGAACATGTGTCACCAATGCATCAAAAAGATACTTCTTGAGAACCCAACACTTGATGTTTCCCGCATTACGCATGTTCTCAAATGCATAATATGCTCTCTTTCCTGCTTCCAAACGACGCATAGCACATTCATGCCACTTGTGATTGGGCAGAACCTCAAGGCCAAGGTACTTAAAGCTCTCAACAACTCGCAGTGTCTCATTGTTGTACACAATGCATGGCTTCTGCTTATGGTTGGTTTTCACAAGCATAACCTTTGTCTTGGATTCGTTCACAATCAGCCCACTACACAAGCAAAAGTTCTCAAGGACAACCATAAGTTTTTGTGCATCTTCTAAAGTGTGTGCTAGAAGCACTACATTATCCGCATACAACAAAAACATGATCACCGCATTGCAAATAGTGACCTCTTCAATGCCTTCTTCTT
>NC_140942.1:139809599-139947099 GCF_014529385.1 Adiantum capillus-veneris | reverse complement strand
TGTTCGATCTTCTCGAAGGGAAACGAGAAAGGTTTGTCTGTCTAGGAATGGACGGTGGGAGGCAGCATAATGGGATGCATATCCCGCTACAATCGCAGCAATTCCCTCCTCTTCTTCAGCAGGGAGGGGGACATCCCCCACGGCTTCCATTGCCTTTGCCGCATCCAAGTATGGGCTTCAGTTCTCGCCCATCTTCCTTTTCAGGCCCTTTAGCAGGCCAGAAACGCAACAGCCGCTTTTCAGGTTTGGCTATCATACCCCGTGTCTCTATCTTCTCAATTCTGCTTTCCCCTATGCATGTGATCGTTCATACCTCTTACATGTGTTTCTGTAGATGGTGGAGGTTTAGCAAAGCTTTTTGTGGCGTCACTCCCACGAAACATTACGGAAGAAGAGGTATTTTACTCTTCTAATTTCCTGCAGAAAAAGAAAAGGCAGTTTCTAGGAGTTAAATTGAATTTTCCTTCTTGCATGTGTGGGTATCAAGACAGTGGTCGATTATAGTAATTATCAATCTAAGTACCCTATAAGAAATAGAATTAGTGTTTGCCAAATGCCATACAGGTGTAGAAGAGAAAGCGATAACCATGCTTGTGTGTACCATCGATGGACAAGAAAAACATGCAAAATTATGTTCCCAGTGGCTCTGTAACCTAGTCCCATTTCCCACAGATGACCATACTTGTACATCCTTAGCATGCTAAGAGAGAGTAAGCTATTTGGGGCATATGATGTATAGTGTGTGAAACAATGCTCCTTGGTGGTGGAGTAGCTTATTAGTCATCCTAAGCTACTGTAGGTCACATTTGTGAATGACCTTTTACGAAGGGGCCTCGTCTATAACTTATCTTTCGGGGTATGATCACGTAGTTCTGCTAGTAAGAAAAGAACCCATCAAGGGGCTTTTACTTTCAAATAGGGGTAAAACGTGATAATTTTTGGTGAGAGAAGAGGTGACCAGTGTCAAAGTGGCACTGATAGATTCTTGAAAGAGGACTGTAGCAAACCTCTCTCAACCAATCTTACACATGCACACAACCAAGTCAGCTACTAGCACAGGTAGCCACGAGCATAGATTGAAGCTTAGTGACCCTCGTAATGCTGTTGCCTTGCACCATATGCATGAGAGAGAGAGAGAGTGTACAGTTAAGTACACCCTTTTCAAAGGCATCCTCAGGGCACATTAACAATAAATAGTTGGCCTACCTTTTTGGGGGAAGAGAGAGAGAGAGGGAGTGTTTTATTAACGCCTTTTGGTGGCCAAAATTGGACTATAGGACCTTACATCTCACTCTAGAAAAAGACGACAAAAAAGTGAACGGGCTCTGAGTGCCTCTCATGAGCAATGATGACAATGGCAATGTCGTCTTGGTTCATGTTTTGCTCTCGAGCGCCCCCCTTGCCCCCCCCTCCTCCTCTTGGGAATTCCACAAAGCCAAGACTTGTTATAACACGACTCTAGTCCAAGTGCACATGTACCGAAGAAACATGGTGTATGAAATGAGACGAGAACGGTGAAAGGGGCTGAATGGGACGGAGGGACTAGAACAGGGACAAAAAACACTAAAAACACACAATTTTTAGCTACTCTCTCTCAAATATTAGATGGGACCCTCTCATAGTGCGATGTTTGATATTGCCACTGTAGTTAAGACAAGCTACAAGTTGCAATTCACTCAACAAAGTTATAGAGTTTGGTCAATAGAGACAAAGTTAGAGATTCTTATTAACAGTTAAAAAGCTTGAAAAGTAGACGATATCGGGCAAATTGTATTGTCGTTTGAGATATGTCATCACTAGATGGTGGCATCGTAGATTGCATGTCATGTTGTATTGCCACAATAGCCATGCATCTGCATTTTAGTCCATTTTGCCCATTTATTAGCTGTGTGGCTTAATGTTGGATTCGTACCCGTATGGTACGACTTACCACACGTGTGAAAAAGGGTATTTTATACTCGTGTGAAAGAGTAAATCGTACTTGACTTTTTGAAGGGGAGTTATAGCTAGCTTTGGTCATTCATGGTAGCATTTACTGTTGACTCCCATGCATGTAGTCTTGACGCTCTGCAAGCCTATGAAGAGGCTGGAATGGAAATACAAAAAATCAAGCACCTTATAAAACTTAAAAAAAAGCGGTTTCACCTTCCTTTCTTTCATGCTCCTTTAGGTTTGTTATACCATGCATTTTCTATTAGCTGCGGTCTATAGAGTTTCTTATCTACTCATGAGTCATACTTGATGAGATAGAGAGATGCGGATTCCTAAAGTTTTCAAGTTGAGTTCAATTCTCAAGTCTTAATGTTTAGGAGTTCACTAGTTTGTGCATGTCTGTCTATAAAATTAGGGTCATGTATGGGTCGGTAGGCAGAGCCAAACTGTATTCCAACCATACTTTTGGTATTGCCGTGTGTTTTGCGCATGGAAAAACTATGGTTTAGCTAATGTGGCCCATTTATTAGCTTCTTATAGCAACTCGTTATTTTTTTTAATGTTGTGGCAGATTCATTACCTCGAGTCCCACAAAAATTGGGGAGCCCAATTTTCAGGACTCTAGGTCACTTGCCCTCTCATTCTCATAAATTCAGTTGTATGAGCACACTCTCAGTCATTTTGGGTCAACCGTCAGACTTACTGTACCTTGTAACAGTGCTTCAACCTAAGTGCACATTCAAATATGATTTTACTGTAGAGCTTGTTTGCCAAAAAATTGTGTTTTCATGGCTTAATTATACATATACATGTCTTTGGGCTAATGAATTTCTGCTAAGGTAGCAATCTTGCAGTGAATTTCGCTAGGTCACTTTTACCACAGCAGTTCGTGCCACGTGGAAGCTGGTTGTCCAAGATGATGCTTGTGGTGGCAGAGAGAGCTGTTCAGGCATAAATGATGATTGCTCGAAGATGGCACCGTAGCTCAAATGCACCTAGGTGGTGCTTTTTTGCTCATTGTTTGTGGGGAGTGGAACTAGAGGCTCGACTGACCCGCATTTCAATGGAAGCATTGTGTGCAGCTCTCTTCGTGAAGCAGATAATCAGCTGTCAAAACATAAACCTTTTAGAGAAAAAATATACATATAAAATTATTGTAGCTCGTGTTGTATGTGATAATGGTTGCTTGTAATTTATCACTTTGCATCCATTAGCATGCAGGCTGCAGCTTTTCTGCAGATGTTTTGTTGGTTTCTCAACGAAACAGTCTTTTACTGGTCTCACCCATATTTTGCGAGCTTGCTAAAATCAGCCTTATGTTGATTTGATTATGTCTCAATGTGACATTTGCCAGGTGTCTTAGGTGGGCTTGACTTACTTTGATTCATGCTATTCAGTTTTATGAGTGACTTTCATCATGTATGTAGTGTCTATCTTAAGTGATGCTCCAGGCTGCATTGCATAATGGAAGGTCTTTATGCATATGGTGTTTTTCACATTGTGCTCGGGTACATTGATTCCTGATATTCAGCTTCATCATTGACTCTGTAATATGGTCTCTCTTCACTCATAAAGTGTTGCTTCATCATGCATTGCATGAAAATATGCTGTCGGAGTTTTTGGACATGGAGTGTTTTAGATTTATCTTTTATTTAGTGGCATCTTAGAGACCTATCGTCTCTACTTCTTAGCGAACTGTGAGTGGCCAATTTTACTAATGCTCCTGTTGATTTTGTGGATAAGATGTGATGGGACGCTATGTATGGTCAAATTCAGTTACTTGGTTAGTATGACAGATAGGCACACTGCTCCTTTTCTTTTCTTCCTACTTATGTGACGGTTTCCATTTCAGACGGATGTCATTGGTCACAGAATAGTTTCACATTTTTTTAAATGCAGTAAGCTCCATCTAAGGAGGGTTTATTGTCTCACTTCTCATGAGGGATTCGGTTTAAACCATTGTTTACTATTCAAGTGAACTATTGTGACTCTTGTATAGCACGGGACTTGGTGTTCTTAATAGAGTTTAAAGTGCCAAGTTACAAATAAACAGTACTTTGGTGCTGAAGCTTCATGCAGTATTGTCTCTTTCTTGTCTAAGCGTGGTAAATAGCTTTCAGCTTGTCTTATGAATCATCCAATGCTGTTAGTATGCTCTGCACTGTTTTGTGTGGATTCTATCCTGCCATTGCATTCAATAGGCAGTGTGTCATTTTTTGCCAGGGATACCTTGGCAATGTAATAGCTCAACAGGCAGTCTCCATTTTATTACTTAAGTTATGATCTTAGTGATATGGGTGTCATTTCAAACCCTTTTTCAAGACATCTTTGATGTACTCGAGTGCATGTGTGGTTAACATTTAAACGGTCTTCACTTAATTGTCACTTGTATTGTGCGCATTCTAGTATTTGAAGTGGGGCCAAGTTTCAATTATTTTTGCTGGAATTTTGGTTGTTCTATTCCATTGTTGGAATGTCCAGTATATCTTTCTGGTTTCGCACAGTGTAGTGCTCTACAACTTGCACGGCGTAGTGTACTGCTCTTACAGTTTTTGGTTTGATATTAGTATTGCCCACAGTTACAATAGGGTACATGCATCTTTAATACTGTCTTTTGTGGTTAATTTTAATATCTGTAGCTCAAAGCTTGTGGAATTAATTGATGTTGCTATTGGTGAACTTTGATTGCTAGCTTATCTCTACTATTAGTTTTGAATATGTTATGGGTTGTGTCTGAAGTATGTTGTTGTAGTGGTTGGTAAATGTGTAGTGGTTGCAAACCTTGATAGCTGCATCTCTTTTGTTCTTTTGGAGTGGCAAAATTGTTTTTGTCAATATTGTTTTATTTTGACAGGTGCGTGAACTTTTTGGTGGATTTGGGAATGTTTTAGAGGTGATTTTTTTGAAAGATAAAAAGACAGGGTTGCCACAAGGTATATATATATGCTCTGATACGTTTTTTTAGAAGCTGAAAATGTGTTCATGTGCTGATTTCGTTTCTTACAGTCAAGTTTTTGAATGCAAGTCAGAAATTCAGTTGTCTTGTTTGTGAATTTGTGGATGTATTTGTAAGTCCCCCACAATGGATTATTGTGCAAGTTTCCAACCTTAGTATGATTACAATCACGAAGTACCACAACTCTGTTTAAAGCAAGAGATGCTTTTAGCTATCATGCTATCATTAAGCATGAGGCTTTATTTTGGTCGTAGATTTCAAGGATAGTGTGCACGGCGAACGCAATGTGCAAGTTTTTGGGTCATGCAATTCACAAGAAACATATATCTCCTGTTGTGTGTGAAAGAATAGTAGGGCCAGTGTTAGATGTTTTTCGACATTGAATCCCAATTTAAGAATTCAAAGTGTCTTTCTGTGGACAAGGGGTGTTTTACTGAGAATTTTTGTAACGTGGTTGGTACGCCTTTTGAACGAACTTGTGCTCTGTCTGTCATGGGCAATGCATACACCTTATACTAGTGCATTTTCAGTATGTATAACCAGTATCATTTGCTATGTTTGCATTTAATGCGTCTGAGGTGACAAAATGTCTAGAGCAAATTATCTGGGCTCAAACGTGATTACTGTGACTATTTTGGTGATACACATTAAGGTGATTGTCACTTTCATGTATTCTTAGTGATGTTCAAAGATCTGGGTAGAGCTGGTGTATTGCAGATTAAGCTGATCTAGTTCATTCTATTGGTCGCTTGTCCTGTGTTATACTGATCTGTGCTGTAGTGTGATTATACTTGACTGACCTTCTTTAATCTTCATTTAAGATGTGACCATGATACGTCTGTTTCTGGCATGTCCTTGAAAATACGTGTGTGGTAGTTTTCTGGAAGCTCATGAAACTGTTGTTTATTTCACAAATGTATCTTTGGCTCTCTTGAAGATTTTGCGTGTGACCTTTTCTAGTCTACACTGATGATGTGCCAGGATAGTATATCCGTTTCGAGTATGTCCTTTAAAATGTTTAAGTGTAGTTCTTTGGCAGCTCATGAGACTCTGGCTTTTGGTTCTGATTTGCATGTGTGCAATTGTTGTTAGTGGAAATTACCTACTTAGTTCACACAAGTACCTTCTGAATCTATCTTGGAGTAAATACGAAGTTCAATGCAAAATTGTGGTTTCTTTTTGAGCTCAAAGCGGCAAAGCATTACTTGTGAAGATTATTCTGCTCTCTGCTCCTCAGTATCAGTTGTAATTCAACAAATTGCAGGGCAGGAGTTTGAGGGTTATGAGGAAACTGGAGTGTTCTCAGCTTAGTCTTGCATTCAGCAACTTTGTAATCATTCTTTGATGTTGTTTAGGTTGCTGCTTCATTAAATATGCAAATACAATGGAGGCAGAGAGAGCCATTCGAGCTCTTGATAACCAGCGAACTTTACCTGGGGTAGGGAAGTTTTGTAAACAGCCGCCCTTTTTAGTTAGGCTCTGTTTTACTCTTGTGTTCTAAGTGCTTTTCACTATTGAGCAGGGACCAGCGCCTTTGCAAGTGAAATTTGCAGATGGTGAGCGTGACCATTCAGGTAATTCACAGAATGAGCAATGGATCTCCTCTCGTGGTTTGCGTCCTCTCTTATCTAAGTGGTTTGTGTGGCCGCTGATAGGGCCTACAGAACACAAGCTGTTTGTGGGATCTCTAAACAGGCAAGCAGGGGAGCAAGAAATTGAGGAGGTGATAATTTGCTCTTGTCTGCAGTTTATATTTGACACCTTTCACTTGGAGCTTGCGACTATCGAGTGCTTTTTTTGTCGGCTGGCTCTTTGATCATCCAAATTAACTGCTTTAATCCCATTTAAATTTTCTGAATTGCTAGTTGGGCATAGAAATCTGTTGTCTTGCATCAAGGTGTTATACTTTCACATTCAGCATTGATAAGCTGCTGGAATACCTTATCATGCTTAAGCACAGTTGTGTTCCAACACCAAGGATGAGCAATACAAGATATGTTACTGGATTGTGATCTTTTAGGCCCCTTCTATTGAGTCATGAAGGTGCATACTATATTATATGTGACTTTGCTAGTGATTGAACATTGACCTTGTAATAAGTTGTCTGCTTGTTGGGTGTCTCTGCAGCTTTTATGCATGCACACCAATGACAAAATCCAATTGTAGTCCTCTTTCATTGATGTTTGATTGGTGTTTGGAACTACTTTCTGACTGCACTGCCCCAGCATTTTTGCAGATTTTTGCTCCATATGGTCGAGTCGAAAATGTATATGTCATTCGAGATGAACAAAAGCAAAGCCGAGGTAATAAAAAGAATAGAATGTTTTGCTATTAACTACTCTTATACTTGTTAAGAACATTACTTGTTAGATATGTTCTGTACCAATTATTAAGTGATTATTTAACATAGCAGCCCACCAAATGCTAAGTCTTTCTCTTTCTTTGTGAGTTCACAAAGTTGAATGATTGCTCCCTGTTGGGAGGGGTCTCGGAGCCTCTGCTTTAAAGAAGTCTTGCTACTGGTGTTTAGATTCGCTGCTTTGCAAGTTGCAAGGTTATTTGCATTAGGTGATTGTTTTTATGTGGGCTTTTTGCCATAAGCATTGAGGTTTTTGGACTTTAGCAAGAACCTTTCTTTTGGCAATTGTCACGAGGCAGTGACAATCACTAACCTTAGTTATTGGTTTCGTTCCCTTGATTTTCATTTAATTTTTGGGACCCTCTTTTTGAAGTCACAAATGGCCGGACATTGTGTGACTAGTGTGAAACGACGGACGGCCGAGAGTTTCACCTGCATTAGTAAAGGCCAGCTCGCCACGAGTTGGTTGGGCCAGTTGGCATTGAAATCCGAGCGGTAAAAGTATGTCTAGGCTTAGTTCAAAGTCATTTAGGCCCCACGCGACACTTCATAAGTTGGTGAATAGCAGGAAATCAATTCAAAAGAGGCAAACTGGACACGTGGCGGCTCTAGGTCAATTCTGCAAGCCACATTAGTTGTGGGCGCCCTTTTTTGAGAGAGGAGGCTACTTTTCCTTCATTATGAGCCTATTGTGTGTGAGTAGTGGGTGCAGGTGATCACAACTTTAATGGAAAGCTTGCCTTCTCCCTTGTTCTAGCACGATGATTCCGCTCTCCTGCACCTCTCCCTTTTTGAATACAGAATCGTTATGCCCAGCTCCAAGGCTATTCATCTGAATGTACAATTGTGTGGGTTCATGCGCGATTGCCGAGGCAAGAGCCTCTTGTCTAGGTACATGATTAGCTAATTGCTAATTCCCCGCAGGTACAGGTTGTTTCGGAGAGATTTCACATGAGAAAACTCGTCCGAATCAAAGGGCAAGTAGCCCTACAGGTGTGGGAGTTCGAGGGCTTGGTATGGATGCGACCGCCACGCGAAACAGAGCCCGAAACACGAAATTACAGCCTGCTGTATATTTTTGCAGGTTTAGGGTTTTGACCCTTTTTGATCCCTAATACCCCCAAGAGCTTCAAGGAAGCTAGGGGATTGTTGTACAGGTGTTATGGGGCATTTTTGGGGCAGAAAACAGAGAATTCAGTGTGCTGCAATTTCTCGCTAGGTTTGGGAAAGTGCTCTTATGCACTTGGAAGTCACCTATGTCATGGGAATTTTGCCTGTGAAGGTTCCTACTGTGGTTATGTTACTGAAATTGGGCTAGAGTAGGCCATTTTCAGCCCAATAAAAGTGGGACACCCTGTAGGAATTTGCAGGTTTTTCTCCAATGTTAATTGGATAAGAAATTACCGAAAGGGGCGCCAACCTTTGGGGCCAACGTGGTGTCACTTTCTACTTGGAAGCACTCTAATTGCCAAGCTGTGGTTTATTTGAAGTGTAATTTTTCAGTCACAGATATATTCGTGAAGCTCCTTTGTGTCATAAAGTTTATTTGTGTAAAGATCAGGTGAAAGCTAAAATCTACTGCCTTTAGCGAGTCTATGGGCCGGTTTCAGCAATACTTGTAAGAGCGCAATATCATCAAGCTGAAGGATTGCTTAGAAATCGGAAGACATAAATTCTTGCCTGTGTTCATTTCCGGTTGTGAACGTGATTGTTTTGGGTTCCACTGAAGTAAGCCCTCGCAATCCTTTAAAGTCGATAGAAAGGCAGACTAGTTCAACATCTGTGAATATAGAGCGAAAGATTTAGCACTAGAGGCTTGCTATTAGAAGTTTATTTTTGGCCTGGGATAGAGCGGGTACACACACACACACACATATACACACATTTCAGTCACAACGTTGGACCATGTTAGCTATTTCTAAGCTACACTTACAACTATACTCAACCTAATAGTATTGCTACTTGAACTATTTATGTTGCTAAAGCTTCACCCAGCTTAACACACACATACTCATACACTTCTAACAATTGACTAAGGCTTTGAGACTATTCAGATTATGGATGGTGTATCTTGAGCTTAAAGGTGTCTTGCTTGAGATTAAACCTAGTAATTACCTCATAGGGTAATTCTAATTGGATCTTGGTTAGCATGGTTTAGTGTGAACCAATTTTTTGAAGATAGGCTCAGTGAAAGCAATCCCTTAAGGATTTAACACATAAAGGAAAGTAAAGAGTTTCCTTCCCTTTTGGCATAAAGATATTGCACTCTTTAATACGGGGTTAATGCACTCTATTGCGACGGGTCTCTTCGCCTTTCACTCATGGTGCGTCATGATGAGCAGATCTCGTTCTGATAACCTTGCTTGATAGTGTGTGGCTTGGCACGGATTTTGGGCCATCTTTTCTTGGTATGATTCTAAGCAGTAAATCTTCCTACCTTCATATTGAGAAGGTTCTGTGCTATGCGGCTGCGGCACCTCCATAATTGAGGACTTTTGGTGTTTTCCCCTGCCTCTTCCTCTTCCAATGTATAAGGTGAGGGATTTTTTCTCCTCCCGCAGTTAGACTTGGAGTAGGGGAAGAATGTGAGAGAGAGGTCGGAATGATGCTTGGCTCTGCAATAGTCTACATCCCTTGTTACTTTGATGATTATTAGGATGGCTTCCACTTCAAAGGTTTTATTCATTCACCATCAATAGTGTGTGTTGTTCACTGTTGCTATACTTGGTCAAGGTTCAATGTTGGGCAGTCTTCTTAGTTTAAGGTGGGAGGTGAAGGTGGGTTCATTTAGCTTGCAATCATGTGGGCTGTACCAAGTTATTGTCTTTGGTTTTCTTAGTTCCGCTTGTTAACAGCTATCTTTGCAGTGGTAGGTTCACATTCTTTTACACAATTTTATTAGCACTCATTTTGTGGTTTGGTGGTGTCTTCAATTTTTCTTCTATCACATGCAACACATACAAATGGTTGTTCACGTAAAGGTTTCTTTACAGATGGCTTTTCTTTTTGGCAAATCTTGACTTGCTATGAGAAGTCCAATCTTAAAAGCAATAGTTTAGTCCAATAAGACGCTTTGAGTCTCGCTCTTAATAGAAGTTTTTTTGACTTTTTAACAGTTGGGTTTGGGACAATGAACAAAAGAGTTTCTTTTATTTTGACGCGCTTCTTTATTTGGTATACACAGGTTGTGCTTTTGTCACCTTTCCTGAGAGAGACATGGCAATTGCAGCAATCTCAGCATTGAATGGTATTTACAAGATGGCGGTAAGCTCAAGAACATATAACTAATGCTTGAAGCCCATGAAGGACACCGCCTTCTAATCACAATTGTGTGTGGTTGCTTAGGGCTGTCATCAACCCATCATTGTTCGCTTTGCAGACCCTAAGAGACCTAGGTCTGGAGAAAGAGAGACAAGGCACGTAAAGTGCTTTCTACAGTTCAAGAATATCTCTTGGGACATTTCTTCACCGAGCACTCTCTAAGTGCTTGTGTGCGTAGAAGTAAAGTGCCACTAATGTCTTCGGTTGTGTTTTTTGTGTAATTGATCAGCAGGGTGGGAGGTTCAGGGCCAAATTTTAGCCCTCGCTCTCACCATGGAGGCTCTGGAATGAATCACCACTCGCATCCTCGTTTCAATGCAGGGGGATCAAGGTATAACATTTTGTGATGCTTCTTGTGCATGACTGATCCGTGCTACATGGCTTTGTCCATGTTTTTGAGTTTCTAAGCGTGTTTGGGTTGGCAGAGAATCGGGGGGCCCAGCAACTGAAGGTCACAATGCTTCTTTTGGTTGGCGCCAAGGAGCAGGTGGCACAGGATTATTACCTCAGGCAGGAATATTGCCATTGGGTGCACCTTCTCAAAAAGGCCATCTGGACGGCCCCATCTCAATGGTAATTTGCTCTCATTGGTTTTTCTGAGATGTGAATTTACTTGCCGTGTGATTGAGGTTTAGAACTCAGTCCAGATATCAACAGGATATTGTCTGCCAGACCTATGTCCTATCTTCTCAAATAAATGCCGTGGAGACACACACACACACACACACACACACACACACACACACACACACACACACACACACACTTTCTTTTGTAATTCTTGCTGATGGAATTTACAAGTGGGAAGCCTCAAAGGGAAGAAAACCCACTAAAAGTAAGAGATGCAAAAAGTGGAGCACCATGAGGCTAAAAACAGTCAAAAGTAAATCCTATAGGCATCAAGAGTGATGTCCCTAGCATCATAAGCGAAATGCAGCGCTTGACCAAGCGACAATTTGAAATAGGGAAACGGGTCAACATCAGTGCCTTGAAACATTGATGAGTTCTGGTCAATTGAAGAATATCGTAAACTGAGACTGTGGAGACTCTAGCACCCCAAAAAGCCAAAATTGTCTGTGAAAAGTACCGGAAGGAAAACGCAGCCGAAGAGCAGCCGACACTTGCCTTACGAAGGATTTGGAGCAGTCAATAAGTGTGGCACAGTCTCCTCAGCTTCATGGCATCTGAGACAACGAGAAGGCGCAATATGCCGTGCATGCAATAAGCTGCCAACAGGTAGAGCTCCCACCAAGCAACGCCACAAGAAAACACGTTCCTTCAAAGGTAGATGACTCTGCCAAATGCGAGACAATGTTGGTTGCCACCATAAGGATGACTTAAAGAGTGACCACAGCTGATTACCATGACACACAATCCACGCATTAGATTGTAAGAGGGTATGGCATTTCCTAGGGGAAAACCGTCGGGTTTCAAAGGCAGTTTAGTGAGGTGAGTGATAAGTTACCTGGAGGAGGCAACTCCAAAGGGAAGACCGAAGCAAGTCCCGTAGTACGTGGGCCTCTGAACAGAGGTACTTGGTCGTTCTGAACAAAATTGCATTCCAGTCTGGTAGCGGCAAGATTCCAATCAGAAATGCGGGAGTTTAAAGAAGGAATGGGTGAGAGATCAGCAAGCAGCCTTTGAATCTCCTGCCAAAGAGGGGAATAGTGGAGTCCCAACCGAAAATAAGACACTGCATCAGAGAACAATAGAACATGGCCCGTGTCATCCACTACCTGATGTACCCCACACACAACACACACACACAAATTTTAAGTGTGTTGTTTTTAGTGTAGACATCCAAAGAATAGTGTGTGCCTCTTCTCTCATATTGCAAACTTTTCCCATCCCTGAATCACAATCTTGTAGAGATGCCAGGTGGCAGAGCTGCTGCTCATAAGACAAGTTGTCTTGCATATGTTTAACGTTCTGCAGCGTGTGCTTTGAACAGGGCATCAGGGGTGATGGTTTATCCACCCAAGCAGCTCCAGGTATTTCGGGCCAGTTAGCAGGCATGGGTTCTCAGAATCCGCAGCAACAGGTATCATAGGCAAAACTCAGTTTATAGACATCTATTTATGGTCATGAATTTTATTTAGTTGTTGTTTCAAGGAGACTATTATGTGGTTTTGTGTGACATTGAGGGTGTTGGTGTCTAATTAGTGGGTTATTCAAGGTGTCTGTATGATTAGAGTGCCTAAATTTTACCATAACTGAGAATGCGTTTTTGAGAGGACACCATTTTTGAGGCCTCTTCTGTGTTGCTTGAGAATCACACACACACGTGCTTGCGCGTGCACAATTTAAAAAAAATTAAAATCAAAACATTTTGTGTTTAGTGTAGACGTCCAAAGAATAGTGTGTGCCTCTTCTCTCAGATTGCAAACTTTTCCCATCCCTGAATCACAATCTTGTAGTCAGGCTGCAGAGCTGTTGCTCATAAGACAAGTTGTCTTGTATATGTTTAAGGTTCTGTAGTGTGTGCTTTGAACAGGGCATCAGGGGTGATCGTTTATCCACCCAAGCAGCTCTAGGTATTTCAGGCCAGTTATCAGGCATGGGTTCTCAGAATTCGCAGCAACAGGTATCATATGCAAAAGTCAGTTTATAGACATCTGTTTATGGTCATGAATTTTCTGTAGTTGTTGTGTCGAGGATACTGTTATGTGGTTTTGTGTGACATTGAGGGTGTTAGTGTCTAATTTGTGGGTTATTCAAGGTGTCTACAAGAAGAGTGCCTAAATTTTCCCATAACTGAGAATGTGTTTTTGAGAGGACACCATTTTTCAGGCCTCTTTTGTGTTGCTTGAGAATTTTCTGTAGATACTAGAGACCTCTTCATCTTAGCAGAGGTACTTCAGACCAGCTTTGTTTTTCCTTTGTAGCTTTTTTGTTCAATGGTAGTATAGTGGCTGTAGAGTCAAATTCCAACAATATGTGTGATATTTTTGAAACACACATAAATTCCATGCGATTTATGTGGCTGTTGCCCACAGATCCATTGGTTTTTGGAGTTTATATCAAGGGTCCATAACACTTGAAGAGTTGATCGAATCACCCCTGTATTTCAACTAAGTTAGTCTCTGGCTTGACAGGAAATAGCTTTTAATTATGCTGCTCTGAATCCCTGTGATATACCTGTCTTGATACAAAGCTGAGGAGGCGAAGTACATAGCTGAACAATGGCGCACCAGGGCATATAAGACTTGAGGTTTATAGAAAGCCCTTTGTCCCCAACTCTTCTGTTCAAGTCTGGTCCACTTCCAGTCTTTGCTGTGGCATCCCTGATAATTGTATTCACCTCAGAGCAAAGCATGGGCATTCAGAGAGTAAAGATTTTTCTCATTTCTCATCACAATTTTAATGCTTGAGCTGTTGATGAGGAGGGTGCAGTAACTGGCTGGAGGATTTATTGCTGCTTTTTAGACTTTGGGAAGGCGTTGGACACTGCCCAATGACATGACTCCTTCACGGACTATAAGTTTTGGGAGTTTTATATGAATTGATAGGGAGGATTATAACTTTTTGAGTAAATGACAATCAAGGTTGAGGATATGAGGGTTGTTCAGAGCTGGATAACACTGTCAAGTGACGTAGGACTGCTTAATTACTGTCAAGTGAAATAGTACTGTTATTTTTATGTGTTCGGTACTCACGAAGAGACCTCACATTTGGGAACTCTTTTTGTAACTTCTGGTCTCATATGTCAATTTGTCTGTTTGCAGACAGGTAAATCATATGATGATGAGGTGATTATGTAGTCCACATGTGTTTAAAGCCTTTTGCTGACGTAATGAACATTAATGAGCCTTGAGGATAGAGGTGAATGGCAAAGATGGTTGGGTTTTTTCATCTCTTTGAGCTCTAGGGACTCTGAGCAGCCCTTGTGCACAAGAGGAGACTCGGCCTATCTAGGCACAGTATGGTGATCGACTTCTTCATCTCACAGCCGAGTGTGAGTGTCACGATTGTGACTATGTTAACAACATTACATCTACTCCTAGTTGCAGATACGCGAAGTGCCATGCCAAGGAGGACCCCTATGCTTGGATGGTCACACCCCTTTGCCCAAAAGATGTGCCTCTTTGCCAAAAGCCACACTCCTTCGACGACTTGTCACACCCCTTCGCTATACGGTTGCAACTCTTCGTCCAATGGTTGCAGCTCTTCGCCAAAAGGATGTGTCTTTACGTCTAAAGTCATGTCTCTTCACTAGGAGACGTGTCTTTTCATTTATGTCTCTTTGTCTCCTATATAAGGAGCTCTTGTATCACACATTAAATTAATAAAACACAGAGTCTTCTGAGTCTTGTTTCTGAGTTCAGTTCAAGTTTCTTAAGTCTTAATCATGAGTTTAAGTACTTAATTAAGGATTAGTACCTAGAATCCTTTTAGTGGTATTAGAGCAAATTTTTTTCCCGGGACCCGAAGGTTGTGAGCCTCTCACCCTCGTCGCTACCCTCTCCCACCCTTCTCGGAGTTGCATGGAAGCAGAAGAAAGGTGGTGGTACACGCACATCTCGGCATTTTGTAACCCAAAGTTACTTATGTTCTAGTATTATACAAGACTAGAGACAACAGCATGGTTGTGTGCATGCGTGATGCTCGTGATGCTGCATGGGTCAATGCGAAAGACTGTGCCTTTTCAAGCTCTAGTGTGTACCTGTTCATCTGAGTACCCTTTGGTGGAAATTCCGAAAGCTAGCTGAATTGCACCCTTTCGGTGGTGACTCCTCGCGTTGCATCCGTTGCCAAGCGCCACATGCTACAAGCAACGCTTCACCGATGGGCACCAAATCCACCCAAGCGGCAGCAATTTCCCAAGCGACCCAAGCGGCAACAATTTCTGTAAGCTGGCTGGGTTTTCTTTCTACGCGCTGGCTGGCCTTTAGTTTTACGTTGGGCAGTTTACACCGGCAATCAAATTCAGTGCAATGTTTTTTTTTTATCAAAACATTCCCCGGCCATGCACTTGAATTAAGTGGCCGCCCAAGACCCTATTACTTTAAGCCTATCTGAACACCTTCAGAATCCCAAAACCATTAAAAAAATTACCCCAAACACTCTAGGGATGGCCTATTTGCAGCGTGGGTGCTCTCCTCCAACCAGTTCGAATGTCCTTCTGCATTTCTCCAACGTCAAAGCTTGTGGCAGCCTCATTGTGTGCGCACGATGGCTGACGACGGACTTCCTACACCTACCCTCTACTTCTCGTACATAGACGAGATACCAAAGAAGAATTACGAGTGTACCCCTTTGCACTCGAAGTATTCGTGTTTTTCCGAAGCCTTTTTTAGCGTCGGAACCCGTTCTAAACATAATTTCCGCTCTCAGAGTACCCGTCCCAGAACTTGCACCTGTTCGAGAGTTCCCTTTGAGGCGTAACCATGCCGAATTCTCAGGATGGAGTTGGTCAATTTGACGATGCCACTACTCTTATCAAGGAGCACATGGCCACACTTTCCATAAGTCTCGCATCACTTCACACTTGCTTGGATGAGATGCAGATGCAAAACACTTCTCGAAGTTGTCCTGCTGTTTCTCGGCCTACTGATGCAGCATCTTTAACACCTTCTTCCGAAGCCTCAATGGACGAACCAAAAAAACCAGATCCAACTGAAGAGGTAGACAATCGCGAACTTCAATTACTTTACAAAATTTTTAATGCTGCACAAAAGAAGAAGAAGCTTGATGTTAAACTGTCGGAACCATACACTGGTCGCCGCGATAAGCGCGTGCTGGATCAACGGCTATTCAAAATGGAGGTCTTCTTGTCCAACACTGATTTGGTCGAGAGTAAAAAAGTTGCACTTGCTAGTTCTCTTCTTTGGTGGCAACGACGGGTTGCTGATGGTAAACACACACCTTCTTGGGATAAATTCCGGCGTGCTATTCGCAAGGCGTTCGAACCTGCGAATGCGGATTTTCATGCCCGGTCCTGTCTTCTCCGCCTGAGCCAGAGAGGTTCCTTGGCCGCGTACATCGCAGAGTTCCAAAGGAGATAGAGACCCTTAGTCCCTTTGATAAACTTCACAGCTTTATCGACGTACTCGAACCCAACTTGAAGGACGATGTGCACAAATACAACCCTACCACCTTGGATGTTGCAATTGCCTATGTGGAGCGTCTTGGCGATAATCGGACCCCTACACGGAATTTTCTCCCTGGTGACAGATCTTCAAACAGCCCTCGCTTTTCACAGCGCGATCGCAGAGATAGCTATAGCCAAAGTTAGCAACATCAGTCTCAGTTCAGACAGCAAGCAACGTAACCTTATTCAACTTCAAGGTTCTATTCTCAAGATCGACAATCTCAAAGCAGATCTTCTTCACGTGTTCCTCCACTTGATCGTGGTAAAGGACGTGATTTTTCTCAAGATCGGCATTCCAATACTCAGCAAGGCTCTTCATCAAATGGATCTTCGACTTCAAAGAAGGATGGTTTATGTACAATTTGCGGTGGTGATCATAGATGGTATCAATGTCCAAAGAAACCAAATCCGTTTAATTCGAAAAGAAATTCCAACGCGGAAACATCATCGAATTTTGAACAACCAGATTCTGCTAAGGATAAAGAAAAATCTGTAGTCGATACGATTCGTGTCTCAGAGGATACGACTATTCTTATGAAGCATGCTCAGTGCAATTCTTCCGTTTTGGAGCCTCTCTCAAAGCAAGTAATGAGCCTTCTTGGAACTAACAATGGTCGCTCCATCAATATTTTGGTGGACAACGGATGCTCGAATAATTTCGTTAGTACTCAGATAATTCAACAGCTTGGTTTGCCAACTCAGAAGACATCTCACTTATATGATGTTGAATTAGCAAATGGATCAATTTTGACTTGTGATCAGACAGTTCGACAGTTGCAGTTTGAGATTCAAACTTATGCAGATCATTTGGATTTCGAAGTCATGTCTTTATCTCACTACGACATGATTCTTGGTCAGCATTGGTTATTCCAATATGATCCAGCAATTAGCTTTCGAGGACATACTATCAATTTGTTCAAAGATGGACGTGACTTGACTTTACACTGGCTTTCTCATGTGGAAAGAGTGATTCAAGCCTCACATGTACTAGTCAAACGACATGATACAGAGGATTATGAAGCAAATATGATCTCTGATGCAGATGCAGATATTATTATTGATGAATTTTTGAATCCATTAACTTCTCTCGAGTCAATTGCTGAAGACAAAGATGATTTCAAGCAAGAAGTTTTTCCAAGTGATACTTCGTTACCAGACAAAGATAAGGAGATAGTTGCAGATTCTGAGTCTGAAGACGACTATGCTTTCTTTGATTCTTTGTTGGATGATGATATGCCAATTGCAAATCATGAAGTGACAGTTCCTGAAGATGATTCTGAAGAATTTTGGGATTTATTATTGGAAGATGATTTCAGTCTCAAGCCAAAATCTCTCCAGTGATTCATAAAGTTGAAGTCACCCCATTGAAGAGTACCTTGAGAAGATTTCCTCTTCCCCAATTATTTCGCAGTTACTGGAAGATTTTGAACCAAAAATCTTACATCGCATGAAGGATTTTGAAGATCAATCTCTTGTTGCAGTCAACTTGATTATGCCAGATTCCCCTAAAAAGTCTTCTAATAATGCAATGACATGGGATTTAGCAGTCAAAGCAAAAAGGTTTCACAAGAAGCAAAGGTTTAAGACAAAGACTTCAGATAACTCAAAGATCGAAGATTTTTGAAGATTCAATGCTTTTCCAGAGTTCTATCAACATCAAAAATCATTTCTTTGACACGGGCTCTCATTTTAAATGGGAGGGAATGTCACGATTGTGACTATGTTAACATCGTTACATCTACTCCTAGTTGCAGATACGGGAAGTGCCATGCCAAGGAGGCCTTCGCCCAAAAGACGTGCCTCTTCGCCAAAAGCCACACTCCTTCGACGATTGGTGTCAGTAAGTGATGACGTGTCTGTCCGAGAGCATAAGGGAAACCCTAGCTCTGATTGCTGTTGAAAACCCTAATTTTGCAAACCCTAACCCTAAAACCTGCAAACCCTAAACCCTAATCCTAACCCTAGCAGCAGGAGCAGTTTTCCGTGAAATGCGTTGGATGATGACGTGGCAGAATTTTCGGATTTTGCGGCGGATTTTCAGCCTTTCAGCGCGACGGCATTTTGGCTGCTTTTCTCTACGCACTGTGTGTGAGAGAGAGAGAAAGACATTGCTTTATTTTAATTGAGAGAGAGCTTGTGAGAGGAAAAAGAGTTTCTTTTGATTTGGAAGCTTTTGGGGCTCTGCTTTTGGCATCCCTTGTAAAACTTTAAATACGCGGTTTTGGGCACACTCTGCAGAGCATCTGGATGCAGAGTCTGAGAGTGAAATCCTAACCGCTCTCTTGTACTTTGAGCATTGATTAATACATAAAGAAATACCGGAAGGGACGCTAGTCTTTGGGGCCAATATCTCTAGGCACGGCACTCCGCCGGGCCAGTGCAAATCTATTGTGATCTTTGAATTGTTTTGAAGTGGTTATTTGGTGCTGTTGTGATTGATTCTTGACTCGGAGTGTCCAAGTCTGTTACAGTGGTATCAGAGCATGGCCGATTTCTCTTCTACGGGAAATCCGATCCCCAATTTTTTTTTTCCCGCGGCACCTATGGCTTCACGCAAGGATCAGTCGACTCCCTCTGCATCTGGAGATGCGGGCAAGGATCACAACGGAGATTCCGGCAGAGAGTATGGCCCGCCTCGGCCTATTCAGGCGGAGCAAAGAGAGATGAAGCGTCGTCAATTGATCGGCGATGCAACAAAGATGATGCTCAGTTTTGCGAAGGGATTTTCTTGTTCGCATAAAATTTTCCGTCGTCGGAGTCTGAAATGTCTGTAGACGAGTCCTCTGTAGAACTGTCAGTCACTGGGCGAGATTTAGACTTCTTTGCCTTTTTCTTGCCCTTTCCGAAGCGTTGTTTCTTGCTTCGCTTTTTACCTTTTCTGTCTTCTTCGCTCGAATTTGAAGAGCTAGAAGAACTGTTAGAAGAAGAAGAAGAAGAATTGGGTACTCCTTCAAAGTGAACACGCTTCTTGTGTTTCTTTGCTTTGTCAAATGTCGACTGACGACCCAAATAACCCGGGAAGTCAGTGCCTTTCTTCTACTTTTTGCCGTGCTTTTTGGCTTTCTTTTGCGCGTCAAAAAGCTGAGCAATCCGTGCATCAACCGCCTCTTCTAATTCCTTCTCAAAATATTACTTGTGATCAGAAGGTTTCTTGAGAGCGGGTTTCTGGGGTGGTGTAGTGGTTTTCTGCCACTACGCATGCACTTTCTGAAAAGAAGTCTCGCTCATAAATTTTTTGCCAGTTTTGGTTTAAGGAAGGTGGACAGTCGATCAAATTTGACACTTTTTCAGGATACCAAGATGCTTCGAAGGCTTTGTCTTTTATACAGCAGTTTGACATCGCTTTCGTCGGAGGACGCTACTCAGAGCACTCCAAGATTCGGAGAGCTGCCTCTTACTTTAAGGGGAATGCTCGCACTTGGTGGTCCATGCTTCTTTTAAACAAGACTGCGCCAATTAAATGGCTGAAATTTAAGAAGCTTTTTATTTCTTCTTGGTTGATGCAAGAATATGAACGCGATGTACGAGCTGCTTGGAACCATCTACGGATGACCAAGAGAGATACAGTGAATACTTATTGTGAGGGATTCTGGAGGTCTTTTCTACCCGCCTCTTCATTCAAGAAGATCTCGTTCAGAAAACAGATTGAGCGGTTCACCTTGGGTCTACCTACAGAGATCCGAGATCACTGCGTGGAATAGAAGTTAGCTTCTATTCAGGAGTTGATGAGTCATGCGAAGCGGGGCTTTGCCATTCACTCTGGTAGTCTGACTTTCCCCACCGGTGACGTCATGACACTACGAGCCAAACAGACTTCTGGGAATGAAAGTAGAAAGAGAAAGAGCAACCCAAAGAAGAAGGATGCACGACCCAAGCTTACTCCTCAGGAGCGAGCTCGCTTCATCAGGGAGGGGAAGTGCTTTGGATGCGGTGAACATGGACATATCTCCACGAAGTGCCCTAAAAAGGCACCGAAAGAACAGAATGACAAGGACGACGATAGGCCTGAGAGTTTGAGAGCAGCCGAGGAACGTGGAAGAAAAGGCAAGATGAAAACAGGACTAGTTCCAGATTGTGTGGGTACTGATCTCAACACCATGGACGAGAGTACAGAACTTTGCCGAGCTTGGGGCAAAGTGAAAGATCAAGAGGCCCTGATCTTCTTTGATGGAGGAGCCAAGGCCAACTTCATTTCACCGGAATTGGCGGCGCGGCTCGAGATCACTCCCGATTGGATGGGACCACTTGCGGAGGCAGTTCTAGCGGCATCTGGCTGGGACATAGCCATTACACCTGTCATTGGTAAACTTTGGTTGCATTATCAGGGGTATTTGGGGCATGAGGACTTTTTCATAATGCCTTTGGAGGGTTGTGATGTTCTCTTAGGGATTCCTTGGTACCACAAGAACAACGCCGTGGTCGATTATTGGGCGAGGAAAGTGACATTGACTACAGAGAAGGGCAGAACCATTGTACTTGATATTAAACTAAAGGGCGAGTCTGTTCCTATTGTATCGGCTTCGGCCATTTCTAAATTAATGAAATCCAATCTGTTTGTTCACTCGATCTTTATGAAAGAATTGAGCGATAATGATAGGACAAATATGTCTAAACTTGATAAAGAACGCCAAGATTTTCTCCACTCTCACGCCGATTGCTTCTCAGAGGGCCTACCAGGCGAGTTACCACTTGCTCGTCCTGAAGATCATACCATTGGTCTGATACCTGGAAGCACACCACCGAACTGGCCACCTTACCATGTGAGCCGAGCACAGAATGAAGAGATTATGAACCAAGTGAAAGACCTCTTGGAAAAGTGTCTTGTCCAGCCTAGTACTTCACCGTATTGCTCTCCACTGTTGTTGGTTTTGAAGAAAGACGGATCTTGGAGAATGTGCATGGATTATAGAGCTCTCAATCACCATCAAGAACAGATCTCCGATTCCTAGGATCGATGATATACTCGACAGATTACAGGTCGGACGACTTTTGGGTTATTTGAGGTTTTGGTGATGCCTTTTGGCTTAACCAATGCTCCTGCATCATTTAACCGGATGATGGACAGGATTTTTCGAGAGTACAGGCTATTTGTTGGCACTTTCTTTGACGACATCATTGTCTTCTCCAAGAATCAGACAGTACACAGAGATCATCTGCTTCAGGTCTTTCAGGCATTACGAGATCACAAGTTAGTGATTAATGCAAAGAAAAGTGAATTTTTCCTACCAGAGATACACTTTTTGAGACACATTGTCTCAGCAGAAGGAGTGCAAATGGATCCGGCCAAGATAGAGGCTATCCGTGATTGGCCCGATTTGAAGAATGTCCATGAAGTTAGAAGCTTCTTGGGACTGTGTTCGTACTACAGGCTGTTCATTCGAAAGTTTGCACAGGTTGTTTCCCCTTTGTATACTTGACACAGAAAGGAAGTCCCTTTCTCGTGGGGATCCACAAAGGTGACTGCCTTTCAGACATTGAAAGAGAAATTGACTACGGGACCAGTTTTGTCTCTTTTGAGTTTCAGGGATACTGAAAGCTGACAGTCTGCTGTACAACTTTATGAAATGGAATTCCTGATTATGATACTGATTTGTTCTTGACTTCTTTTAAGTGCAAGAACTGATAGACGAAATGACTGCAACATTTTGGTATGATTGATCTCGAATAGACATGGTTGCAATAGGGGTTAGTCAATCGGACATTGATGAGGTCCCGATTGGATCTAGATGCGATTGCTAGCTACATTGCCGATAAATCATGGTCTAAGATCCGAATGAATGTTGAATGTCATGTGATGTCGTGTGATGTGATTGTCGATTGGTACATGTGCTAGATGTGTGTTCCTAGTACGTAGGTACTAACAGTCAGTGTCTGCTAAGACGGTTTATGGCTTCTGTCTGTTTTGCAGGTGAATTGAGGGCGATTACAATGCTTTCAAGAGGGGGGTATGTCACAAAGTGATGACGTGTCAGCTCGAGAGCATGCGGGAAACCCTAGCCCTGATTGAAAACCCTAATTTTGCAAACCCTAACCTTGAAACTTGCATACCCTAAAATTTGCCAAAAACCCTAATCCTAATCCTAACCCTAACCCTAAAACCTGTCCTAAACCCTAACCCTAACCCTAGAAACAAGAGCAGTTTTCCGTGAAATGCGATGGATGATGACGTGGTAGAATTTTCGGATTTTGCGGTTGATTTTCAGCCTTTCAACGACGGCAGTTTGGTTGCTTTTCTCTATGCACTTTGTGTGAGAGAGAGATGGAGAAAAAGACATTGCTTTATTTCAATTGAGAAATGAAATGAAATGAAATGTTATATTAACGTCTTCAAAAGGCCATAATGACCTATGAGACCCGAAAGTTACTGTTGCTAATTGGACTATTTTTTATTTTTAATGATTAATTTCTTTTTTAGGATATTTTATTATGTGCACTAAGAACTGTTAAAAGATTGTAGCTACAGGAACTGCCATCAAGAACGGACAACTCTGATGTGTCATTTGATGGGTGACGGTAAAAATCGCGAAGGAGTTTCCGTATGTTCGATGGAAAGGGCCGGGTTACGAGTGCCCCTGATGCGTCACATGATGGGTGACGGGTGCATCAGTAAGGGGGCATCCCGTAGGCTAAGGAGGAAATCCGAACTGAGTAAGAAAATACGCGTAATAACGCAAGCACAAGAATAAAGATGGCTTCAATGAAGCTTTTTACGAAAAGCAGGAACAATCGCGGAAAGGCAGACGCTTTCCCGCGAGGAATCTATGTTTGCATTGCATTCGTGCATGTGGTTGCATCTAGGGACGCCTGGGAAGTGTTGTGAAATGCATTGGTTTTAACTTATAAGGTTTTATTGAGTTTTTGGGTAGGTTCAAACCAATTTTAAAATATGCCGGCCGCCCACTTAATAAGTGGGCAGCCACTTAGAAGATAAAGCAACAAAACCAGCCAGCGAATTCTCTCTCCCTATTTCGGGTAGAACAACGCAAAAAAAATAAAAAAAATAAAAAATAAAACGGCTGCGATCTCTACGCGAGCAGCTATTCGTGCCGTGGCAAGGGAGCTATAAAAGCACCACATGCCCTCACTCAAAGGGGGTACCAACATCAGCAAGAGAAGACTCTCCCGCAAGAGATCGCGAGACTATGAAGCACGGAAGTCGCTTTTCCCGCGCAAGAACGACAGGTATCTATTGTGGATTCGCCATACGAATTGTTGTCGCGTGTTTGTGTGGTTTGTTTTGCAGGAATCTCCCATCTTACGGGAAGGCCCTTCACGGGAAGTACTGCTTCTCGCCTAAGTCCCTTACGAGAAAGTACGGCTTCGCGCCTAAGTCCCTTACGGGAAGGAACGGCCTTGTGCCCAAGCCCTTTACGGGAAAGCACGACCTTTGGGTCTAAGATTACAGAACGGAGGGGTTTCCTCGGGTTCTCGCGCTTGTATAAGAATTCTCCCTGAATAAAAGAATACTCTTTACGGGGGGGGGGGGGGGGGGGACCAGCCCATCTTCTGGTCCCCAATACTGTGTCGATCTTCTCCCTTCTCTCATGTTTGCAAAGAATTATAATTTTCAGATTTTCTAAGTGCTCGTCTTGTGACAGTTACAAAGTGGTGGATCTGATACAAAGTCAGAGTAACAAAATAACCTAACAACAGTACAAAACAAAGATACATACTATGGGGTCCTAAGTTGGTTGATGTGAGTCAAGCAAAAACTAAGCAAAAAAATGGGCGGCTTGTTGGGATAGCTGAATCACAAGATATCTAGCATCGGTCGTTGGCGAATCTCATCAATTTCCTCCATGGTTAGTAGTCTGACCGGGCGTCGTGCATGCCTGGCCAGCGTGCTCCGAATTTTCTGTCGTAGCCTCCGTCGATGCTGTGTAGTTCTTCGCAGTCGCGGGCGCCTGGATTTCCCTAGTTCAATCGCTCGGTCAATCAGTGTGCCTCTGGTGTGAGACGAGGGGGAGCTCTGCTGTGGGGGTGGCTCTTGCGGCTGTCTCGTGTCTGCTCTGAAGAAGTCTGTGATCCGTCTTTGAGACTGGCTAGCCTCGCCTTTCATCAGGCTATCTCTGTGTCTGCGCAGCTCGAGCAAGAACAAACCCAGACATCTCTGATCTTCGTATCCCATGACACTTGAGAGTGGTCCAAAACCCTCTCTGAACAAGCAATGGAAGCGGCCTCGTATCTCGTAGTAGACGGGACAGCGGCATGTATAGTGTAGCTCTGTCTCAGGTTCCATGTTACACAAGGGGCATGTCCTATCCTCTGCTGGTACTCCGCTGTATCTCCCAGTCTCAATCCGCAACTGGTGAGAAGATGTGCGTAATTGGCCAATAGCACATTGTATCCCATGAGACAAGTGGGTATCCATGTATCTGGGTCTCGCCACAAAACCATCTTCCGTAAGCTGGAGGAGGTGGTCTTTGTAGAAAGCCATCTTTGTACCCAATTCCTGTGTTGGTTGTATCCATGTCCTCCTGGTGTCTAGTTGGGTCAGGTCTTGGCGGATGAGCTTGTCACAAAGTGATGACGTGGCGAACAGCAGAAACCCTAATTTTTGCCAGAAACCCTTAAATTCCTGCAAACCCTAATTTTTGCCAAAAACCCTAAATTCCGGAAATCGCAAAGACGGATTATTAAATTTTTTTTTTTTTTTGGAAAATGATGAGCGACGTGAATTTTGCTTATGCTTTTAAAAAAAAAAAAAAAGAGAAAAGACTCTCTAGGAGAGAGAGAGAACTCACGCTTTTGATTTTAAAAGCTTTTGGGGCTCTGCTTTTGGGCATCCCTTGTAACCTTTAAATTGGTGGTGAGGGCCTCACTTCTCAGAGCATCTGGACGCAGAGTCTGAGAGTGAAACCCTAACCGCTCTCTTGTACTTTGATGATTGATTAATATAAAAAGAAATACCGAAAGGGGCGCCAGTCTTTGGGGCCAATATCTCTAGGCACGGAACTTCGTCGGGCCAGTGCAAATCTATTGTGATCTGTGAATTGTTTTGAAGTGGTTATTTGGTGCTGTCGCGGTTGATTCTTGACTTGGAGTGTCCAAGTCTGTTACAGAGCTTGGTGATCTCTGACTGTGTAAGAGTGAGAGATGGTGCATCCAATGAGTAATGGAATGGTGGCAACCTGTCTATGTTGAACCCATGTGCCTCAAACCATGATGTCATCTCCCCATACCAGCATGTTGTATCTCCTTGTATGGCTAACTGTCGAGAGGATTCAAGTGCTATGCGAGCATATCTGTCTCTAGGAAGTGCCCATGTGCTGTTTATGAAGGAGAATGATCTGGTGAGCGCCTCCACCACAAGTGGGGGGGTCGCTAGCTCTGCTCGGATAATGGCCCGTGGTACTGATGCCTTGGCTCTAATGAGCCTCGAGATCATAGAGACGAGAGGTTTCTCCATGTTCCCCCATCCGTTTGAGCGACCCGGCCTCCCGTGGTGATCCAGTGAAGGTCCCCTTATCTCGGTTCCATAGAGCAATGCTGAAGCCGCCAAGGTGTCAAAGAGCTAGAGCTTCGTCCGGAGCTCTTGAAGCTGAACTTGCGAACACATCCTCTCCAGTCTCCCCAAAGCTGCGTGGGCTGTAGTAAGTCTGGTCTTTGCTGCTCTTCTGAGTGAGAATGCAGGTCCCGCTAAAAACCACTCCAAGGTAAGTGTAAGCGTCTGTGTACTCCACAGTTTCCTGGCCGTATGTGAATGTAGGTGCTGACCTCCTGATCCACTGTGGGGTGGTATTAAACACCATAACCTTGGTTTTACCCAGGTTGACAGACAAACCACTTTCGTGGGCAAACGTATGCAAAGCATCCAATTGACGTTGCATTCCCTCTGCGGATTCGGAGATCAACACTATGTCATCAACATATAACAGAAGTGGAATCCATGTCCCTGCCAACTGAGCACCTTTATCCCCATCGTTGTCAATGTAATCAGAAACCTCATCCATATACATACCGAAAAGAGTAGGAGAGAGCGGGCAGCCCTGCTTCACCCCAATAGTGGAGTGAACCGGTGTAGAGAGTCCCTCCGGGGTGCGTACATGCCCTACTACTGATCTGTACAATGCTATGATCCCCCAAATGAGTTCTGTGGGTACTCCCATTTCCTGTAGTCTGCGCATCAGTCTAGCTCTGGGTATCGTGTCAAAAGCTTTGCGGAAGTCCACAAAGCTACAATAGATCCGTCTCCCATGAGATCTGCCTTCTTCGATGATGGCCCTGCGTGTTAGGATATGGTCAAGAGTAGAGAAGCCTCTCCTGAATCCTGCCTGCCCAATCGCACGTATTCCTTCCCTCTCTGCCCATCTACTCAGCTGTTGCTCCAGAATGGATGCATACAACCGTGCCAGTGTGTGCCCAATCATAATAGTGCGATAATTCCCAAGCTCCATGGGGTCTCCTGATTTGAAGATAGGTACGATCGTAGATAGGCTCCAAGTGTCTGGTAGGCCCTCACACATGGCCCGGTTAAACATAACTGCTAGAAGCTCTGCTAGTAGGTCTTTGGCATGCATGAAATGCTCAGCGACTAGGCCATCATGATCATATGCTCTCCTACCTAGTCTTCATCTTGTCGATAGCTTTCTTCACCATCTCAGCGGTGAAAAAGACACATGCGTGTGGTCATGTATCGGGGGGGTTGGGGAGGGGCGGCTGTGCAAGTACTGTGTACAAAGATATGCGTACTGTCCCCAGGTCTCTGTGGAGGAAATAGCAGGGGAGAGGGGGACTGCTCATGAAAGAGCCGCCACGCCTCACGTGAGTCCTGACTCAAGAATAGCTGATATAGATCCTGCTCGAGTCGAGCCAAAAAAGCCCTCTTCTTCCGCCGCACCAGGCGTCGGAAGTCAATCTGTGACTGTTTGTGAGTGACGTCCCCCAACAACACCTCTCTCTGAAGTCAGGCTCTAGTTTGGCGGCACTCCTCATCGTACCAGCTGTTCTAAGGCATGCTCCCTGATCGGCGGCTCTGCTCAGGCTGGGTGTGTGGGTATGCTTCTGCTGACTGTTGCCTCATGTAATGTTTGTGTCAGTATAGTAGTTAGCTCCTCCAGAGGTCGCCCCGGGTCCTCAGTACATAGGCGTCTGTAGATTCGGTCCATGTATATAGAATCCGTCTCTCGTGTGAATGTGTAGCGAGTAGGGGTTGTTACTCGTGGCTTGTGTGCTACACTGAACTAGAAGGAGATGGTCATCGACACCAGAGCATGATCCACTGCCACCCCGACCGGTCTGGGCTCAACTGTGAGGTCCTGGATACTAGAGATGAGATTCGGCTGTGCCATGACATAGTCACTGTGCTGGCTCCATGTCTGTGTGGGAAGCATGTAAAACCTCCCGCAGCAGGAAATCTCTGTAGGCCGTTCAAGATGGCCAATCCATGTGCAGTGCCCATGTCTATCAGGTGTCGCCCATACTCAGTATATTCCACATCGTGTGATAGTCTGGAAAGGCCCGTCTCTACAACATCTAGCTCTCTTAGCATCTCCTCTGAAGTATCATAAAACACTGCCTGGTGATGGGCAGTCCTAGCATTGAAGTCCCCTAGGATGATAATGTCACCGTCCCTAGAGAACTCCCATATGTCATCATCCAAAATAGAGAAAGGGGACTGTCCTCTGGGTGATGCATAAACTGATGTACTTGGGGGAAAGTAGCAAATAGCTAGATAGAGGTATTTGCCTGTCTCTGCTTTCAGTCTCACCCACATGTACCTAGCCTGCTCGTCCCTGCGGGCTATATGTATTAGTGGCTGCAGATCCTCTCTAAATAACACTGCCACTCCCCCAGAGCCCCGCCCTCTGTGCTCTAAGCGTGTCTCCTGTCTGTAGGCTGTCTCCCACCTGTGTCCACTGATGTGAGGCATGGATTGCCCAGGGGCCTGGTGTGTCTCGGAGTAAAAGATGATGTCTCTTCCAGTAAAGCTATCCGCAAAGGCACCCACATCAAGACGCATAGATCCATTGCAGTTCCAGGCAGCTACTTTGAGTGTGGTCCCATAGGTCTCGCACCGTCATGTGGAGCGTCGCTCTAGTATTACCACTTTTCCGTCTCGGTAAAAAGCGATCTTGCCTTTTTCCCTTGCCGCTCTAATCTCCGGCATTACTTCCTGCATATGAGCGATCTGCGAGGATATGTAAGTTGGTAAACCTTTTGTGCTTCTCCTTCTGCTAGGGTTTAGGCCTCTCGGTCATGATCTGCAAGTTGGCTAGGGTTTAGGCTCAAGAAGTTCTAACCCTGTGGGTCTTCAGTGGCTTGACACGTCAGGAGTTTGTGACATCTCCCCTTCTTGAAAGAAGAGTAATCGTTCGCGATTATATCTGCAAAACAACTCAAGTTAGATAAAAAATATCGGAGGGTCATTAAGTTTTCTCATTCCATATCAAAGCTCTTGATAGTCTGGCGTAGCAAAATTAGCCATCACACCCAGATCGCGCTGGTCTTTAGATGGGGGTGTCACAATGATGACATGGTGTGCCTAACTGGAAAGACATGGCCGAGAGGATAAGAGAAAGTGAACCCAAAGAAGTTTTGAACCGTTGATTAGTGCGTTATGCCGAAGGGATACAAGGGCTAAGAGATTAGGGTTAGTGAGCTGTTAGTCTGTGATGGTATTGGCTTAATGGCCTTTATCCCCAACAACCTCCCACTTAAAGGCCAATGTGCCAATAGGTTGAGAAAGGGGGAAGTGGAGTATGATGCCATCAAGTCACGACACTATGCAAAACGCTGAGGAGGTAAACTCTTCGTGAGAAGGTCAGCAGGGTTGTCATGTGTGCACACCTTGACAAGCTGGATGATGCACTTGTCCTCAAGCATCTCCCGAATGAATGATACTTGATCTCAATGTGCTTTGTCGTCGCATGAAACACAGGATTTCGTGCTAGTTGAATAGCACTTTGATTGTCAGTGGTCACAATGAAATATTGGAATTTCAGCATTAGCATCCAAACACTAGACGAGCAAGCCAAATAGCTTCTTTACAAGCTTCAAAGGAGTGGTTGATTGAGCAATGCAATCTTGCTCCCCCAACAAATGTGAAAAGTTAAAACATAGCCACTAGTGGACCTTCTATTGTCCACATTCATTGCATAATCAATGTCCGTGTATCCTCTTTCATTGCCTCCCAATAGCTTCTTACCAGGATTAGGAATGTATCTGTTGACTGCTCCCACTGCAAATGCAGTGTTTGGACTTGTAGCAATCATGGCATACATCAAGCTACCAACAACAGATGCATAAGGAACCTTGACCATTTCAGCCTTTTCCTCATTTGATTTAGGACAATCAATTTGGCTAAGTTTTACATATGGAGGTAATGGGCTATTGGATACCTTCCCCCTTTGTATATTAAAACGTTGAAATACCTTGGAAATGTACTCAGTTCGAGATAAGCAAAGCATTTTCTTGCTCATACCAAGAAAGTGGCTGCGTCTATGGCCTCGACATAGAAACCCTAAAACCTGCCACATTTTCTCTGACAATCCTCATACCAAGAAAGTGGCTGCATCTATGGGCTCGACGTAGAAGCCCTAACCCTAAAACACTCCACAAGAAAGCTGATCTCTTGAGAAGATATGGCCATAATCGTGACGACACATTTGACTCTGAAGTACAATGCTTTCTATTTAGCCTTGATTACTTCAGGGAGGACCAGGGATTTGACATGGGAGGAGTTTGATCCCATGGTGTTGGGACCAAGGTAGTTAGGTACGTAGTGTTCGGTACAAATTCGGTACGTAAGGTATGTAGTATAGAATGGACTGAGTTTTTAGGTACATATTCGATACGTAAGGTACATAGTACATAATAAATTGAGTTTTTAGGGACGTAGAAATTCGTCCTTTTTTTCACAAAGCCTAATACTAAGAGTACTTCATACATTTACTTATGCATTCACCAAGACTTCAAATAAAGACTAGAGTCCACGACTCTAACCGAACAATGTACTGCAAATCGCACACTACGTGTTAAAAAAAAAAAAAGAAAAACATATGTACAGATCCCTATCCGTACTGTAAGGATCCTATCTGTACGTTGTACTAGGGTATGCCCTATTATTCGCTCATTTGTCCCAGATTTATGGGTAGTGGGGTTTTCTAGCTAGTAGCTGGATCAGGCAGATTGTGTATACCCCTACGGCCTATATCAGGGGGGGGGGGGGGGGGGGTGGGCATTCTGATAATGTTGTGTAGCACCTGTGTACTCTCTTCCCTTGTCAGCACACTTTCGGTTGCAGTTTGACAGACTTGTGGAACAGTTTGTGTACTCATCAACCGCTGTGGATGGAAGAAATTGGTTTCTGGAAGCTGTTGCTTTCATTTGAAAAATTTGTTTAAAGATGATGTCTTTGCTCGCAAAAAATGATGCCGATGCTGGGTTTATTTTCATGAAAATGTAGGTCAGTGGTGTGCCCAATCATGGGAGGCGTTTTCACATTCTAGCATGGGGGGGACTCTCCAGTTTTTGTCCGGATTGCCACTTGTTGGCCTTTTTGGTTGGGCGCCTTATTTTCTCCTATTTGCTCATTTATCCCAGATATATGGGTCGTGGGGTTCTGGCTGGGTCGGGCAGGGGAAAGAGGGTGGGGGGTGGGGTGGGGTGGGGTGCCCCCTTTCTGATAGTGTTGTGTAGTACCTGTGTACTCTTTCGGTTGCAGTTTGACAGGCTTGTGGAACAGTTTGTGTACTCAACTGCCGTGGATGGAAGAAGTTGGTTACTGGAAGCTGTTGCTTTCACTTGAAAAATTTGCTTAAAGGCGATGTCTTTGCTCGCTAAATGATGCCCATGCTGGGTTTACTTGCATTGAAATGCAAGTCAGTTGTGGCATATACCTGTCCTGGCTCAGGTGACTCGTCACTGGAACTCTCAAGGGCTTTATGCTACTGTTTGCAACACTTTTTTTAATTGCGTATTTGTGAAAGAGGGCTTTGAATACATGTAAAATAGATTTCTCATGGTTACCTTGTTTTTCCGGTAATTTGTGGAAAGTAACCCATTTGTTCAACAGGTTTTTAAATTTGCTCTTTGGATAATAAACTTTTTTAAGGGTGCACGCTAGACACAATCTATCCTACGTTCTTTGTTATTAACTAGCGTAAATTAACTTGAAATTGCGATATTATTTGTAGGTTTTCAAGGAAGTATCGATTCAAAATTCTACTGGCCAACCGCATACTTTGCAACAATCAGCAACACAGCAGTATCTATCCAATACTAGTCAGTCACAGCCTATACAAGGATATCCATTAACACAATTGACAGACACAAGGTTGCAACAGCAAGTTCCTGTAGGTCAACACGCTTCCCCACAGCCTAGCGTTCAAGCTCAGGTCTATAGTCAAACTTCTGTCTCTCATCCAGCATTGCAGCAACAGGTTGTAACCTCTATGCAACAACCCAGATTGACTCAACCACCGCAGTATCAACCTCTGCGTGCACAAGATTCACAGGCAAGTCAGCAAATGCAGATGTCCCAGCCCTCGCAACAAGCACACCAATTTTTATCGCTGCAGCCTCCTCAGTCTCAAGTTACGAAGGTCAGCCCCCAGCAGGTATGTGCTCTGTGTTAACTCCAGGTTATTTGTCAGCACTTTCATGGCAGTTGAATGACCGGTGTCTGCCTCATTTTTCTCTCTTTGCAGAGCTATCTTCAGCCCCTTCAAGTGGCAAGCCAGCCAAGTCAACAATCAGTTGCTTTGCAGGTAGGTAGAAGATTTTTCTGCAAGCAACATGAAATTTTGGTGCTAGTGTTTACTTATCCTACCTGCTCTCTGCAGCCTGCGTGGTCCATTCCTGCACAGCAACACGTTATCTCTCAACAGCAGCAGGCAGTCTCTGTACAGCAGCCTCCTGTTGTTTCACAGCCGCAGGTTCTTTTCTCACAGCAGCTGGCTGGTCCTTTACAACAGCAGGCTGCTCCATTGCAGCAGCAGGCCGTGCAAGCTGTGCCTTTGCAGCAGCAGGCTGTTCCATCTCCAGTTACAACATCTTTCTCTACTATATCCGTACCTGCAGTGACCAGCTGTGACTGGACAGAGCATACCTCCCCCGATGGTCATAAATATTACTATAACAGCAAAACAAGAGAAAGCAGAGTAAGGCTTTTAAAAAAAATGTCTGGCAGTTTCAATGATTTTCACTCTGATACCTCGTTAACCTTTTTGTCTTCAAATTTATTTCGAAGTGGGAGAAGCCGGAGGAGTTTGCAGCATTTGAACGGCAGCAGCAGCCGCAGCAGCAGCAACTTCAACAGTTACCACAGATGCAGCAATCACAACTTGTTCAAGCTCAATCGCTGGCCCATTCACAGCCCCTGCAATTTAATCCTCAATATCAGCAGCAACAGATTGTAAATCATCAGTCTCAACAGGTTCAACCTTACCAGCACCAACCACAGCCCCAATTGCAGCAACTACAACAACCTCAGCTCCAACAACAGCCTCAACTTCAACAGCAACAGGTGCAACTTCATACACAAACCCAACTTCAGCAACCGCAGCGAGAAGCACAGTTTAACTCAGCTGGTTTGGTAATGCTCTTGTACCTGTTGCTTACTTTTACAATTTTGGTTTTGTCTGGTGACAATGTATCTTATGAATGATAATTTTGCCTTGATGCAGCAATTTTCGCAATTGCCAAGCAGTGGACCTTTCCAAGCTGTTCAGGTGCTTATCACCCTCATTTTTATTCAGCTTCCCTTCTCTCCATATTGTTGATTCTCATTAGTCCCTGGAAATGTTTCCAGGGTTACGCACAGGCTCAGCAGCCTGCAAGCCATTCTGCAAATGGAGTGATGGATGCTTCAAGAGGGACCCAAATACAGCAGATTTCTTCAAATCAGCAGGTATGCTGGGGACATAGTTCCATTTGCCATGCCCTAGGAAAGACGTCTTCAGGAAGCTGTTGGATTTAGTTTTTGTTTGTGATTGTAATATGGACCTGGGGGTTGATTCTGGTTTCTCATTGCTTAACTTTGCTGTCGCACCAAAACCATCACCTCTTCAGGAAGGATTACTGACTTTCTCAACTTTGTGAGAGACCCACAAAGTGATGAGGACTGCATAAATCTGTGAGAGACTGTGCCCAACGGTAGAGAGGCAGCAAGAGTCTTTATTGACGTTTGGCACTTGTGCAGGGTCATAGTAATAGTGAAATTCAAGAGAGGGGAGCATCAACTTCGTGGCACAGTAGTATGGCCACATAGCGATGGCTGAGTAATTTTTTTCCTTGTAGTTTTTTGTCAGTGCTTTTCCTGTTGCAGTGCGAGCCATGGCAAGGTTATGATGATGTCCCAGAGAATGGTATCATACATGCGTGGTTGGTGTATATCAATGGGCCAACCTTATTGGCGGCATTTCAGTCTGAAGGTAGACCATAGTAGCACGGTTGTCCAAAGTTCATGTTACTGTACCGTCGTGCAGGGTACGCTAGACACTGAATGTAATGACCAGTGGGCCTAGAATTATGTACTTCCAGGGTATGTTTTCTGACAATGATGACATCAATGCCTTAAATAGCACGATTCCCCAGTATTCCAACTTCATCATGTGTTGATTATGCGTGCATCTTCACAGCAAAATAGTTCATGTTACTGTACCATCGTGCGAGGTACGCTAGACACTGAATGTTTTGACCAGTGGGCCTAGAATTATGTGCTTCCAGGTATGTTTTCTGACAATGATGACATCACTGCCTTCAATAACACGATTCCCCAGTATTTCAACTTCAAAATACTGATTTAGATGTGCTGTGTTGATTATGCGTGCATCTGCATCTGTTGCTTAACAGACTCTAAAGAAAAATAGTGTGAACTTATGAAGCAAGTCGCCCTATAGCCTATTGTCCTGTACTCCAAGCACTGTTTCATTTCTTCAGAAAGTTGAACGGGAACATGTGGGCAGTGTAAAGAGTGCCTGGAAGTTTTGAAGGGGCCAAGGTTTAAGAGAATGCCTTGGTTCTTGAGTAGGGAATGCATCCGCTTTAAAGGTTCATTGAATCTTGGTTGTTCATGTTTGGAATCAAGAGTGGGTCGTGTGTACAGATTCCATCAGCAAATGGGGCGCCGGATTCTGCTAGGGGTGGGCAGTGGATGCCAACCATGCAACAGGTGGGTTTCATCTAGTGTTATGCTTGCTTTTCTGTCTGCATTGTCTGCAACCTGTGATGCTCATTTTTCTCCTCCACACACTTGCATCTTGAGTTTATGGTAGCTTGTTCTTTTTTTCTGGTGGTTTAACAGGGTTTGCTTAACCAGGATTGGATGTGGAAGTCTAAGCCGGCAGGTAATGTCTCAGGTTTTCAAAAAGGCTTCAGCCAGATGTAGGGTAGTTTGGGTTTGTTTATTACAGCTCATTGTTTCACTTCCTCCTCCAGGTTCTTGAGGTGTACCGATACATGCCTAGCCAATCTGTTTTTGATCTTGTTTGCTATCTTTATGCCCTTCTGAGGCACATGAGGCTCATTCTCTACCGAAAGATGGCAATCGTACTGGCGGTATTCATCAATCTGGAATGCAGTTGTCGTTCCGATCCAGCAAATTAACCTTGCAGTTTGGAATGGGGGGTTCAACTCCGTTCATGTAAAAATATTTTGGACATAGTTATTCTGAGATTCTTTCCTAACCATTCAAATAGTTAATATATTTGAACAGGCTGGCTTTCAGATCCTTAGAATTCTCTTAAAAATGAAAAGAAAAATTGGTTTTGATGTGGATAACATGACGCTTTTAGTTTTTAGGTCGCTGTTGACTTAGTGGAATACTACTCTGCCCTGTTAAGTGGGTTGGCGGCCTGAAGTTCAAACATGAAGGGAAAATGGTCGATTTACCTCATTGTACCAGCCATTGTGGGTTTCCATACACTGCCAGTTCATGCAAGGTTCCAAATAGGGGGGGAGAGAATAAATGTCATCTAGAGACTGAAGTCAGCCTGAGATTGAATGATGCATGTGTGCGCGTCGTGGGTATTCAGGATAAGGACAAAAGCTATTGGAAATAAACCTATTGCAAATTGGAGTGAGTGACATGGTTGTGTGCATGAATATGAGGGATGAGGGAATAAAGCTCTAATTGTAATGGATGTGGAGCTGTGTGCATAGGGGAGTGCCACCATCATACGCAAAGGACTAGCTACCTCAACTTGGTACTTAAACTGGGGGTGGTGTGGCATGCCTGTAAGGTAAGGGGGCCAGAAGAATGGCGGCCCCCCAATTCCAGCTACATCATACTCCAATAATGTTGCATGCAATCATGATTTTAACCTCTGGAAATGTGGGGAGTTGGCTAGTGCGGCAAGCAGGCGATACACTTGGGATGGGTTCGAGCTTGCTTGCCACTGCCGCATTACTTAGTAATAACAGTTTTGGATTGGAACCACCAGGTACGAAGCATAACTGACATATGAGCTTTTTTTCCGGCTGTGGCCAACTAAGTGAAAAAAGATATGCAGGCGAAAATGTGATGCATTTTGAGGTGGAGAAGTGCTCCACATTAAGTTTGGTGCCATAGCACTAGCCCCCTCACCTCATGGGTAGGGAGTGAAGAGGCATAACAGTACAGCATAAGGTGCTTTCTTTGCATCTGGAGTGCTCAATGTCCGCGAGAGATAGAGAGAGCTTCATTAACATCTTCTAAAGGGGGTCTCCGTTTGGTATCTAGGAAAAAGAAAAGTGCTAGAATGAAACATGCTACAAAACAAGAAGATTGATGTGTTGTTGTCTATTCATGCCAATGATGGACGAGAGGCATGGAGGTGCGAGTCAAATGGACGTGAAACTATATGCATTGGGCAATATAAATGAATACACAGAAGACTAGCTAGCTCCTTCTGGTACCACATTGGGGGTTATAGTGTAGCGTGCATAATGGGTAGGGAGTGAGTCCTTGTAGTATAGTATGTTGTGTGTTACTTTGTTTGGGTTGTTCATGTCATAATGGTGTCTCTCGGATGACTCTTATGGTGATGCACTCTCTAGACTAGGTAGCCTTGTGCTTCAGTGTCGATGGGCTTAACCTATCTTTGCCTATGGTGGTGTGATCCCTCTTTGAATGTCGCATCTTCGTAGTGCACTATTGAGACGCCTTAACATCTTTCTTTGTTGGTGCTCAACAATAGCTCTATCAGTTTACAATGTCCTCCGAGATAAAAATGAACATTCTTCGTGGTGGAAAGCCATTCTGCTATCCATCTTTTCTGCTACACAATGGTTGCTTGATGTTTTTAGAGCTTCAAAAGGACTCAAAATTGTTTTAAGAGGACCCTAAACATCTCTTATAAGGTCCCAATTGCTTGAAAAAAGAAGTGATACTTTACAATATACATAAGTCTAAAACATGCCATCATCCAAACTCGACTTCTAACTGAGGTTGTATTGCATGCTACATAAGAGCACGTTCCATGGGCTTGAAAACCCTACAATAATAAAAATACACAGTTTAAACAAAAGTTCCTCACAAGCTCTAGAGTACACTTTGAATGTCTATGGCTTGGACAGACCCATTGTTGGTAATTCTTGTAAAGATTGACATGCATTAAGCAAATTGGACGAAGGTCCTAGACATAGTTCCCACTCACAATCGTTGTAGGTTCTTGATTCAAATGGTTTAACGTTATACAAGCTACCAATTTCACTTTACTTAGAATTTTGTTTAAATTTCATTTTTTTAGAGATAGACTACATTTAAATGGATTGCCTACAAGAATACAACGATAATTGAAACATAATCTAAAACTAGCTCATATAGTTTATTTACTAATTTAAAAGTATAGTTACATGAATTACAAATCTTTAAAAAGTGTGTATGAAGGACTCACATCCAAACACTTTGAAAAATGCATAGTTCACTAGTTTATCTATCCACCCATCTTCTTGAATTCTTCCATCCAACACCATTCAGGGTGACCGATCTATCAAGTACACAGTTGTACTCATTGCTTCTGCTCAAAGCGCAGATGTATTCATTGCTTCTGTCCAAAGCTCAAGCGATAGACCCGTATGTAGCTTCATGCTCTGCTTTCAACTGCCATTGCTAACACGAAATCTTTCAAAAGCTTAGCTACAATACCCTCCTCCATTGTTTGATCTAAGGCATTTCAACATTGTACTCGCTTAATTATTCACAAAGGCTTTTTATCTTTGAAATTTTTTGTCATAAAATCTAATATCTAACCAACCCAAATTATTTTCTCATATTAAACTGATTATTTAATGTGAGAATAAACGGGAACAAGGGTTAAGATATAGACATGTGCTTAAAGATCTATCTCAGGGGATAATGGTAAAGGGACCCAAATGAGAGATGGTCTATCAAAGAGCAAGGCTAATCAATGGAGCATAAGACCTTAGGGTTAGCTTCATTGAAGACCTCCAATAGTTAGTGTAAAAGTCCTTTGACCTTAGGTAAGCTAGGGCTGAGCTTGAGGTGGGAACCCGGCCCAAGCTTAAGGTGCTTGATGACTGAGGTGCTTGAGATGCTAGGGTTGTACTTGAGGTGGGAGCCAAACATAAGCTTAAAGTGCTTAAGGGCCTAAGCTTGAGGGGATTGAGGTGTCAAAAGTCAAAGATCCAATCCCTGAGGGGGCGAGCCCTACATGAGGGGGGATGAGAGAGAACACCCACACACTCACACAGGGCATACTTGGTACAAAGAAAACATAAGGGACACTTGTCAAGTTCCTCCTCATGTTGTCCTCATGGTGTGCCTGACCCCTATTGGTTGGCCACCCAGGGGGTCCAATGATAATTTATGAGGTTTAATTAATTATCTTTGCATTTATCAAGTCCTCTCTGTCAAAGGGGAAAGGGGGACACTTGTCCCAAGGTTACCCTTGTTGCTTGTAATGCCTCTTGCTTGTGATTGGCTAGGCTTGGAGGGGTCCAATGAGCTTCAAGCATGAGCTACCGGGGGGGGGGGGGGGGGTCGACGAAAGCAAGCTAGGGGGTTGCTTGAGGGGTTTACTCTCCCACACACACTCACACACACACTCTCATTATGTATTGTGCAAAGTGCAAGAGCTCGCTCTCCTTCTCCAAGCAAGTAGAGGTTGAGAGCCTACACCAACACTCTTGGCTATGGAGTGCAAATCCAACCAATAGCCATGCTTCAATGCTTAAGCTTTCCATCTTCATTACTATGCAATTATGTATGCTAGCAAAAAGAGTTATGATAATTGAGGAACTAATTCTTTCTTCTATGAAATGTTTCTTCTTCCTCTTCTCTACCCTCATTCCCTGCTAGCTCTCTCCACCTTCGAAGCTTTCGAAGGTGGAGGCTTTGGATAGTTAAAGCTTTCTTCAAAGTTTATGTTATGCTTGTGATGCACGAAGATTTCCACCTTCATTGCATCACCTAGGTCACAAGGAACACAAAGATTGTATTGTAACAAGTCTCTCTTAATGGGATAAATTATAATACAAATGTCTATTGGAGGGGGGACCGGCTCCACATAAATCCGGTCCTCGACTTTTTTCATGTTCTCTAAATTCTCTCTCTTGCAAAAGTATTGTTCATGCCAAGCTAACTTATTGGTATGTTTATGTTATCTTCAACTATGTTCACCCGCTATGCTCACAAAGTAATTTCTTAAAAGTATTATCATTAATTTCTGCTAGTCTCAAGTTAATAAGCCAATTCCATTACATTGGTATCAGAGCATTTAGTTTCTCTTTTCTTGCTTAAGAAGAGAGGTCCTTAAGTAGCCTATAAATGGTTGATGTTGTTAATTATATTAGGGTAAGTGGAATTGGGATCTATTATTGGTTTTGTTGAGCCCACTATGTAGGATATGGTGCACACCTCGGGAGATTTGAACTTAATAATGGAGTCATTTTAGACTTGCCTACGACTTTACCATTATTGAGCCATAAGAAGTCCGAAAGGAGCTAGCCCTCCGCAACTCTGCTATGTTAGACCTCTTCCACTACTCTCTATAATTAACCACTTCGAGCCGTGGGTGTAGATATTTAAGAGCCAATTTTCAAAGGCTAAGAGGAGTGGAAACTAAGGTTTTGAATTACCAAAGCATACACTAAGTACATACATAAATTCTATTAACATGGCTGACAATAATCAAGAGAGTAGAATGAACATTGATAGCTTTGATTTTGCACATGAATGTGCTAATGATGATGCCCCCATGTTCATGAATTATCTCGTTACTAGGTTATAGCAAGCTATAGGCAACCCTGCTTTGCAAGCCGAAATTGCTCAACAACTTCATGCTTATGGAATTTCTCTTTCTCTCCAAATAGAGAGAGAGCTTAGGAGGCCTCTTGAAGAGACCCCCACAACAAACCTCTCTCCCATATGAGAGGAGGAATCCAAAGAGCAAGAAAGAAATGAAACTTTAAGTTGCTTTGAAGATGTGGCTCCACGAAGACGGCAGTCTAGACGATTGACCACTCCTCCCAAGAGGAAAAGATCAACACACAGTCCTTCTCCTCGTCATTCCGAAAGGGAAGAGAGGAAACAAAGGAAGAAAAGGGCTAGAAAGAGGTCACCCTCTTCTCCTTCTTCTTCACCTTCCTCCTCTTCCGCCAAAAGCTATGGCTATTCTCCTAGAGAATACAAGAGGGGAGGACATCGCAAATTATACCTTGCATGGCGAAGGTCACAAAAGCTAAAGAAGTTCAAGGAGGGAGGAAAGAGTATCTCTTTTATCACCTATGATGGCACCTTTGGTGCTATCGACAAAGTGTTGGCCTTCATCCAGCAATTTGATATGGCCTTTGGAGATGAGGGCTTCAAAGAGTCCTCCAAGCTACGCAATGTAGCTATGCACTTCCAAAAATCATCTCGTCAATGGTGGGCTAGCCTTCATGGCAACGGCAAAGCCCCAAAGACATGGAAAACTCTACCAGTTTCCATCATGAAGCAATTCCTTGCAAGCGATGCAAAGGACAACATGCTTACCGAATGTCACAGCTTGAAGCTTCTCTCTCACGAGTCTATTCACAAGTATGTAGATAAGTTTTGGGATTTACATCTCAAGGCTACTGCCTTTCAAAAGATAGACTTTGTTGAGCAAAGACAGCAATTCTGTGTGGGATTAACTGAAGAGATGGTCGAATACATCAACTCTCAACGGCCTGGGTCTATCAGAGAAGTAATCCATCACACCATGGTTGCTTCACACATCAATTTCCATCAAGGGGCTAGACGGAATGTCAAGCCCATGGAAAACAAAGATAAAAATGATGCAAAGGTAAAAACCAATGCTCAAAATTCTTCCCAAGGCACTTCCAACAACAACAACAACAACAATCGGTCCAAGGAGAAGGGAGTTTACAAGGCAAAAACAAACTCTCTCTTGAAGAGCTTGAAGCTTTTTGCAAGGACCATAAGTGTTTCAAGTGTGAGGAGCAAGGGCATGGCTATTGTTCTTGCCCCAAACAGAATGCTCGCAGTGAGACTCTTAGGGCTTCCACCTTTAAAGCTCCAAAAAAGGATGCTCATTGCAAAGGATCATCACATTCCTATGCTTGGGGAAAGGTAAGAAAACATGATGCCTTCATCTTGTTTGACCCTGGCTATACTCACAACTTCATATCAATGGAGTTGGCCACCAAGTTGGGCATTCAAGCTTTCGAGATGGGAGATATGGTAATGGCTGACACAGCTTTCAAGGGACAACAAGCCTCCGTTACTCCCTTGATTGGGAAGTTGAGGCTTCATGTCCAAAGCTATGTCGACAAAGAAGACTTTTTCATCTCTCCTCTCCAACATGAGGATGCTATCCTAGGGGTGCCATGGTTTGATTGCATGGCTGCCAATATGAAGTTCCCTGAAAGGAGAATCTACTTCACCTACAGGAGAAAGAACATGTATCTGGATGCTAGTGAGCGTGGTCGCCCTATTCCACTTGTAAATCCTCCCGCTTTTGATAAATCAATGAAGAGCTCAGTTTCTGCGTACACGATTTTTGTCAAAGAGTCTCTAAAAGATCCTAATGTTTTATCAAATGTAAATGGTAGGAATCAAGAAGAGCTAGACCTGTCTAGTTTTCTCAAAGGATTCCAAGTTGTGTTCATCGATGATATTCCTATGGAATTACCTCCAAAATGAGGGGATGATGACCGTCGCATTGAGCTCTTCCAGGAAGCTCACCACCTAACAAGCCTCCTTATCAAGTCTGTGAAGCTCAGCAAGAGGAGATCATAAGGCAAGTATAGGAATTGGTAGACAAAGGGATGGTGAGGCCTAGTTCCTCCCCCTTTTGTTCTCCAGTCCTTTTAGTGCAAAAGAAAGATGGTACATACCATATGTGTGTGGACTATCGAGCACTAAACCATATCACTATAAAAAACAGATTTTCCGTGCCTCGGGTAGAAGATCTGTTTGATAAGCTACAATGCTCTACCTACTTTAGTAGGATTGACTTACAAGTGGCTATCATCAAATAAGGATAGTGGATGAAGATATCCGCGTTTTGCACAACATTTGGTCTTTATGACTATCTACTCATGCCTTTTGGCTTGACTAATGCACCAGCTACGTTCAATCGTCTAATGGAGAAAATTTTTAGACCTTACCGCAAATTCACTTGAGTGTTCTTTGATGATATCATCATATACTTCAAGTCTTTGGAGGAACATAAGAAACATCTCCAAGCGATTTTTCAAGCATTGAGGGAGAACAAGTTTTTCTCAATCAAAAGAAAAGCAAATTTTTCCTCCAAGAGATTCAATACCTAGGTCATATCTCTCAAGATGGTATCCATATGGATCCATCAAAGTTAGAGGTAATAAAAGCATGGCCTAATCCAAGGAATCTACATGAGCTAAGACGCTTTATTTGTATGTGCGCATACTATAGACGCTTCATAGCAAAATTCTCTCAAATAGCAGGACCACTACATGACTTAACTAAGAAGAACGTTAAGTATGTATGGACTGCTAAGGAGCAAAATTCTTTTCATAAGCTCAAGGAGAAGCTTACCTCCCAGCCAGTCCTCATGCTTCCAGTTCTCTCAAAGCCATTTGAGGTCCAATGTGATGCTTGTGGTGATTGCCTTGGAGCCATTTTGCTTCAAGAAAGTCATGCTATAGCATATGAGAGCCGAAGTCTCAATACGGATGAACGAGTCTTGGTCATTTATGAGAAAGAACTTTTAGCTGTTCTACGTGCCCTAGACACATGGAAGCACTACCTATTGGGGACTCCATTCATTCTATGCACCGACCATCAAAGTCTCAAGTATTTCATTACGCAAACCAAGCTTTCCGACAAACAAATGAGGTGGGTAAATTTTCTTTCGCAATTTAATTTCCATATTGCTCACATTGCTGGTAAGCACAATGAAGTGGCCGATGCACTTTCACGATGACCAAAAGTTAATGCGGTGTCTATAGGTACTCATAATGATGTATCCTCTATGATAGATGAGTATGCTACTGACCCTGACTTTAGAGACATAATGTCAGCCCTTGCTTTGGGGAAGAGAGAGGAACGATTCACCTTGCAGGATGATTATCTTCTCCACGGCAATAGGCTATGTGTTACCCATTCCCTTTGTAAGAAAGTTATGTATGAATCCCATGCTCCTCCCTATGCGAGGCATAGAGGTATTCAACCTACTCTTCGAGGAGTAGAGACGTATTTCTATTGGCCTACCATGAAAGTGGACATACAAGAGTATGTTTCAAAATGTGTAGTATGCCAAAAGACCAAATATGATAGAGGGAAGCAACCTAGATTACTCTAGCCATTGCCTATCCCAAATTCACCATGGGAGAGTATATCCATGGATTTCATCTTTGGATTACCCAAGTCTATCCATGGGAATATGGGAATATGGACAATAGTCGACAGGTTTAGCAAGCAAGCACACTTTATTCCTATCAAAAAGACTATTAAGGCACACCAAATGGCAACTCTCTTCATATCTCAAATTTTCAAACACCATGGATTACCAACATCCATCATGTCAGATAGAGATCCTAAAATGACCAGTAATTTCTAGAAAGGACTCTTTGAAAATCTAGGAACAAAGGCAAAAAGCTATATCCATATCTCAACAAAGGCAAAAAGCTGCTGCTGACAAGTACACAAGGGCCTTAACATTCAAAGAAAATGATTGGGTCTTGATTAAGTTTCCTAAAGCTCGATTGTGGCAAACCATGGGAAAAAATCCTACGGGCCAGCAAAAGTATTATGCTAAGCTAGCAAAAAGATACTATGGTCCTTTCCAAAATTTGAAACTTATCAATAAGACGGCCTACCAACTCAAGTTGCCCAACCATTGGCTCATACACAATGCTTTACATGTGAGCCTACTTAAGCCCTACAAAGGAGAGTCACCAAGTGAACCAATTATTGAAGACCCTCCTCAAGTTGAAGACCAAGAAGAGGTGCTACAACCCGAAGCTATCCTTTGGCATGAAGACAAGGTACTACGACATGGTAAGATTATCCGACGATATCTTATTAAGTTCAAAAATTATCCTTTTGAAGATGCTAGATGGATGCAAGGAATAAAACTTAAGGATAGTATGAACCTTGTCAATACTTACAATGCTACATTAGAGTAAGCAAATGTACACATTTCTTTAAATGACCCATGTTTTTGTCTTATAAGACTAGTTCTTTTTAATTGTGCACAAATTTAAATAGTATGCATGTTTAGAATCATGTTTGTGATGACTACGTCTCTCAAACACCAAGTAGAATTTGTCACTCTACTTTGGGAGAATGAAATGGACTAAAGAGCAGACATGCTTGCGGCAGCTATGTCTCCCAAGCACCAAATGGATTAGTCATCCATCTTGTAAAGATGTCGTAGGGTAAAAAGGGATCCTCTACCCGCTAAGTAAGATTGACTAATGACTAAGGCTTTATCTCTTCTACCTCATAGTCGAGATTTCATAGAGAGGGGTAATGTCATAAAATCTAATATCTAACCAACCCAAATAATTTTCTCATATTAAACTGATCATTTAATGTGGGAGAATAAACGGGAACAAGGGTTAAGATATAGACATGTGCTTAAAGATCTATCTCAACACGGGGCCAATGGTAAAGGGACCCAAATGAGAGCTTAAAGTGCTTAAGGGCCGAGCTTGTAGTGGGAACTGGGCCTAAGCTTGAGGGGCTTGAGGTGTCAAAAGTCAAAGATCCAATCCCTACAAGGAGGGGGGCGAGCCCTACATGAGGGGGGATGAGAGATAACACCCACACACTCACACAATGCATACTTGGTACAAAGAAAGCATAAGGGACACTTGTCAAGTTCCTCCTCATGTTGCCCTCATGGTGTGCTTGAAGCCTATTGGTTGGCCACCCAAGGGATCCAATGATAATTTAGGAGATTTAATTAATTGTCTTTGCATTTATCAAGTCCTCTCTCTCAAAGGGGAAGGGGGACACTTGTCCCAAGGCAACGCTTGTTGCTTGTAATGCCTCTTGCTTGTGATTGACTAGGCCTGGAGGGGTCCAATGAGCTTCAAGCATGAGCTACAAGGGGGGGTAGACCAAAGCAATCTAGGAGGTTTCTTGAGAGGTATACTCTCCCACACACACTCACACACACTCTCATTATGCATTGTGAAAAGTGCAAGAGCTCCGTCTCCTTCTCCAAGCAAGTAGAGGTTGAGAGCCTACACCAACACTCTTGGCTATGGAGTGCAAATCCAACCAAGAGCCATGCTTCAATGCTTAAGCTTTCCATCTTCTTCATCTTCATTACTATGCTATTATGTATGCTAGCAAGAAGAGTTATGATAAGTGAGGAACTAATTCTTTCTCCTATGAAATGTTTCTTCTTCCTCTTCCCTACCCTCATTCCCTGCTAGCTCTCTCCACCTTCGAAGAAGGTGTTTGAGGTCTTGGGATAGTTAAAGCTTTCTTCAAAGTTTATGTTATGCTTGTGATGCACGAAGATTTCCATCTTCATTGCATCACCTAGGTCACAAGGAACACAAATATTGTATTGTAACAAGTCTCTCTTAATGGGAGATATCATAATACAAATGTCTATTGGAGGGGGGACAGGCTCCACATAAATCCGGCTGTCAATTGTTGTCATGTTCTCTAAATTCTCTCTCTTGCAAAAGTATTGTTCATGCCAAGTTAACTAATTGCTATATTTATGTTTTTATCTTCAACTATGTTCACCCATTATGCTCACAAAGTAATTTCTTAAAAGCATTCCGCTACTCTCAAGTTAATAGGCCATTTTATTACATATTTAAAACACATTGGATTTATTTTTCATCAGATAAACATATGTATTCCTGGTTGCATCATTTATGGATGTTACATAATACAATGAGCCATCAAGGGATGGTATACTAGCAGGACCCCATATAGAAGAATGAACCAATTCCAAGCTTTTTTCTTTTTCTTTCATTTTCTACACCCTCTTTTTTAAAAACCATAAACATAGTCCTCACAAAGCTTTAAGTCTACTTCGTTCAAACCTAGTTGAAGTTTCTTTGATTAAAGGATTTGCATTCCTTTGGCACTCATGTGCCCAAGCTGATAGTGCCATACCGTACCATCAACTTTTGTAGATGTTGCACAAATGGAATATTTTGTGCTGATCATACACAAGTAGAGTGTTCCCACCTTTTCTCCCTTTGCAACCACCAAAGATCCTTTTGAGACTTTCAACTATTTGTTTTAAAATGCAATGTTGTGACCTTCATCGTCCAATTGATCTGTGGAGATTAAGTTTCTACAAAGAGAGGGAACATGCCTAGCATATTTAAGCTTACATTCATTTCCATTTTCAGTTTTGACGAGAACTGTACCTTTGTCAACAATCTTACAAGCTTCATCATCTCCCAAGTATACATACCCAAATTTACCTTTGGTGTAATCTTGGAAATACTTCTTCTGGGGTGTTGCATGGAATGAATCCCCAGAGTCTATTACCCAAGAATTGGACACATTGTTCAATGAAAGAATTACGGCACCTTGCTCTAGTTTTCCAACCATATTGGCCTTTGATTTTGGCTTGCTTTCTTGAGAATCCAATTCCTTCTTTTTCTTAGACCAACAATCCTTTTTGATGTGGCCCTTCTTGTCGCATTTTCAACACTGTAGAATACACTTTGTGTATGACTTGCTACGATTTGAGCGATCACGATTCCTTTAGTTCTAGAATCTCTCCTTTGGCCTTCCTCTCATTTCCACTGATAGTGTAGCAATTGATGATTCTTCTGATCTTCCTTTGCATTTTGTCACTTAAGAGAACACCCAAAATATCATTGAAATTGAGAGTATTTGTAGCAGAGATTGAATTACTTACATCAATCGCGAGGCTATCCAAACTATCCAGAAAAGACAATAGTGTTAGGAGAGGTTATACTTCATTATCATTGAAGTTGGCCTTCACCAATCAAAGTTGACTTATGTTGGTGTTGAAGTCAGTCAAGTGTATGCACTCAAACCACTCTCTGCCATTTTTAGATCGAACAATTCCTTCATGAGAAATACTTTGTTTGATGCCGATGGTTTCTCGTAGAGGCCATCAAGGGACTTTATCAAGTCCTTCATGTTCTTCATCTCCAAAATGTTGATTGCCATCGTTGATGCCAAGCAAAGCTAGATTGTTCCTGATGACTTTTGATCAAGGATGTTGCAAGCTTCATTTTCCATTGTTGTGGACTTCTTTGCAAGACCGCCTAATGGAAAATAAAGATCCTTTTTGTAGAGATAGTCTTTGATATGCATCTTATTGTTGAATTTCTTAATCTTAAACTTAACTTCCTTTGCCACCACTCTCACTCAATTCAAGGAATACTTTCCTTTAAATATTTTTGCAACAACTAATGAACCTCATCCTCACACCAATTGTTAGGAATTAATGATGAGAGATATATGACATACACAAGAGATAGATAGATAGATAGATAGATAGAGAGAGAGAGAGAGAGAGAGAGAGAGAGAGAGAGAGAGAGAGAGAGAGAGAGAGAGAGAGAGATCACATGTATGATATACATGGTTTACCCAAGTGCAGGCTATATCCATGGAAAAGCAACCACTCAATAACTTTGTACTTCAAACTTGAAGTAATTACAAAGGATTAAGAACCGTTAATGGTCTTCCCGCCTAATTCTCTCACCATCTTGCTCATTTTTTCTTGCTTCACTCTCTTTCACCTCACACCACTTATATGTGTAAAAGAGGCATCCTTTTATAGGCCAAAAGGAGCCTCTATGGGACAGAGGCAGCCTCCATGTTTAGGTACGTCCATGTGTACCCACCCTTGTGTAGACATATTCATGTAGAACTCCGCCAGTGGCCGTTGATTGAATACTAGCCACCAACCATTGAATTTTGGCCACTTGCCATAGACTTTTGACCATAGACCATTGACTAACCAACCACCATTGCATTGAATACTGATCTTTGACCAACTATTTTTCGGTAACTTTTCGATCACCCTCTAACCAATATATTTTAGTGAGACCGGGTATAAATTTTTGATTTTTTGATGAGTGATTTTTCTCATGTGTATGATGGTGGGGGTCTTACAAATGTGCGTTTCTAGAATAAAAAGTACAAGAGTAAATCAAGCTCCATTTAACAAGACACACACAAGTATAACACCTTCATAGGCATTCTTGGTAGTGGTTTTGGTAGCAGTTTCTTTGTGGATCGTCATGCATTGTATATTTTTTCGAATGCGCACAGTGCTATTGATCCCTTTTGAGAACGTGTATTCTCACAGGGATTTTGTCTACTATTTGCATTAGTTATGGTGCCTATTCGTATGTGATTTCTTACTCATGTACGTTGAGTTGCGGATACTATCCAACACACCATGTAGAGCCATTTTTGGTAGTTTTTTGGCTGTTTTTAAGACTTAGACCAAAGAAGCCCTCTTTGAGACTGTGGCTAGTTTTTGCGTGTGTTTGCTTAGCCTTTTGGAGGGTCCTATGTGAGGGTTTATTGAGCTTGGGTGTTCTCAAATGTTGAGATACCTTTGGTGATACAAGTTGTTGGAGTTTTTCATTATGGTATCCTCACCATAGCTTATGTGTGTGATGGGATATTTTGCTTGACACCGCATATGGCAGTCATTTGTCAGTGGAAATTGAGAGTTTATGCCTCAATTTACTCTTTTGAGTTGATTTTATGAGTTTTCACTCTCCAAACAAAGGAGACTCTGTTGAATTTGTTTACAAGTCTATCTGTGCATTTTATGAGACTTTGAGCATTGTTGTGGTTTGAGATTTTTCAATTACCAGGTTTTCTTGCCATAACTTTTGGCATTCTCACCATCGTGCTCAAGTTTTACAAAAATGGTATCCTTTTTTGAGAAGGAAATTTACAACATTAGAAAGTTCAATGTCACAAATCTCTCTATATGAAATAACAAATGAGGATGTGCTAATCCAAAAAGGTCAATTAGAGCCAATCTTTGAGCATGCAGAGGGAGATACAAACGTGTAGTGGAAGATACTAGAAGAAAAAGACACATCCACTATTTGCTTACACTTAGCCGAATCTATATATTTCACCATAGTGGGTGAAGCTACTACTAAATCCTTGTGGGACAAGCTATGCAACACATATGAGAGCAAAAGCACAAGTAACAAAGTGTACTAGGTGAAGAAGATTTTCAAGCTTTGTATGAAATAAGGTGACAGAATTTTTGAGCACTTGAATGTGTTCAATGCACTTTTCAGTCAATTGACATCCTAAGGACTAGAATTTGACAACGGAGTGTGGTCCACCTTCTATTGTGCTCTTTACCCTCTTCATGAAAAATATTTTTATAGCAATCAACAACTTTGTGCCAAGGGAAAGTTGGCCTACGATGTCCAATCTTCAGTGAGATATTTGCAAGAAGTCAATGAAGCGTACAAAGCAAGGTGAGGTATATGTTGCTAGTGGCAAAGGTCAGTGAGGTCGCACTCATAACTTTTCCAAAAGCAAGGATCACGAGAATTCTCAAAGAAAATCTAGAGATTCTTTGAGCAATGTTGATTCTACCATTGCCATAAGAAATGGCACTTAAAGAAAGATTGACCTACATGGCAGAGAGACAAGAAAAAGTCCCAAGATAACAAAAAGTCTAACAATGATGGCAAGTCAAAGCTAGGATTGAGGATAGAGTCTCCTAAGATTTCGGATGTACCTGCGGTCCATAGCTCCTTAGATATTCTAATTTTTATAGGGCAAATCTTAGTTCAGATGCTCTTATTGCACAAGATGCTAGCTCTGATCAAAATTGGGTCATAGATTCTAGAGCTAGGTTCTATGTGACATCTCAAAGGTTCTCTATGTATGCACATCCTCATGGAGTGCCTATGAGCTTGAGATACATGGTGTTGGAGACATAAAGTTAGACATACATAATGGCACATAATTTATAGTCAAGAATGTTAGACATGTTCCCAAGTTAGCGAAGAGTTTGATCAACTTGACAACTTGGGTTACCTGACCACATTTGGCAATGGTTCATGGTCAATGGAAAGGGAAATCTTGTGATTCTCGGATGTCAAACTCATGAAATGCTTTACTCTATGTTTATTTTATGTGTAAAAGAGGATTGTATATCCATAGCTAAGCTTTGTCTATTGAGTTGTGGTATAACCGGCTAGTCCATATGATCCAAAATGGAATAAAAAAAAACTAGATCATTTTGGTTACTTGATTTTGTTAAGTTATTCCAAATTTTCTATATGTGAGCTTTGCGTCTATGGTAAAAAAACTAGGACCATCTCATTGCCTGCATGCGTGCGTGCGTGTGTGCGTGTGTGTGTGTGTGTGTGTGTGAGAGTGAGAGAGAGAGAGAGAGAGAGAGAGAGAGAGAGAGAGAGAGAGAGAGAGAGAGAGAGAGAGAGAGAGAGAGAGAGAGAGAGATCAAGCATTGTGACGACGGCATGGTGGCGAAGCAGTTGAGTGCGGTGCAGCGACGACTCCAAGCACGCAACTAGCCTAAACGCTCAAAGATGGCGATGGTGTGTCACTCACCGCTCTACGCTTGCTGTCGTGGAGGATTCCTCGCCGCGAAGAAGAAGGAGCCGCCGTTGCACCGCACCCAACCGCTTCGCCGCTGTTGGAATTAGGGTTGCAGAGAAACACACACAGCTTGGAGAAGACAAAGGAAGCTCAAGGCACACAATAGAGAGTGTGTTACTTAGTGTGCAATGGAAAGATCGATAGCCCTAGAGTGATGGGCGTATATACAATGCACGGGGGAAAAAACCTCCTAAAGAGGGAAAAAATGCCCCGGCGGTCCTAGTGTGTTTTGTAGCACCACTGTCGAAATACCACACATGTGAATCTACAGCAACTGACAAGCATGCATCAAGGACAGTAGGATTGTAAGTGCACTTTGTGCTAAAAGCCCATTCTGCATCAACATCAGCAACACAGTCTCCTTTCACAGAAGACTCAACAATGGCTGCATTTGTAGTGGAACCACCCTCTTTCTTCTTAGCCTCTTTGGCCTTCAACTTCGGACATGACTTGATCAAGTGATCATTGGCTTTACAATAATGGCAACGCATCTTCTTTTTGCCCTTATCACCAGAATTGCCAGACGAAGTGCTGCCAGCAGAAGCATTAGGAACAGAATTTTTGCCACTCGCAGCAGAACCATAAGAAGTGGCTGCATTACTGTTACCACCCTTTCTTTGAGAAGCAATACAAGCCTATTCAACTGCACGCTGCCTAGTCCTGTTTTTTTCAGAAAGTGACTCTTGCAACAGCAATGTGCATAATGCATCAAACTTGACAACTTCAGGATTTCCTTGGGTCATCAGTCTCCAATTACTAGCAAAAGTCTGGTAGGAATCTGGTAAGGCATCAAGAACAGTCTGCACAAGGGAACTGTCTGAAATGACTTCACCTGCAGAAATAAGCTGCTCATTGATATCCTTGACACTAGCAAGGAAAGTGTCCATATCATCTTCCTCATGCATAATCTTCGACTCCAGCTCTTTATGCAGCAAAGCAATTTTAGCCTCATTGCGGCTTGCATAAAGACCTGCTAAAATATCCCAAGCCTGTTTTGCAGATTTTGCTGAACGGATGTGAGGAACAATGGTGCGCTTCACAGACAACGCAATCAATGCATGAGCCTGCGCATCCTTAACATCCCAACGAGCTTGTTCTGTCGTAGGCAAAACAACTCTAACAACTGCAATCCTTGCAGCAAGACCTGCAACATCCTCAACATCGCCTACATCCTCAGAACCAGGACGTACATCAATGCCCTACACAATGTTCCAGACACCCTTTGACACAAGAACATGTTGCATCATATAAGCCCACATAGGGTAGTTGTCCCCATCCAACCTGTCCTCAGCAGCAAACATCTTGAATACATTTGTGTTGTTGTTGTCAGCCATGGTAAATGCTGCACCTGATGTGAAAACTGCACGAAAATAGGAGAAACAGAGCGGGAACAACCTGTGCTATATAGCACAAACCATAGAAGACTATAAGGCACCTGTTATGCAGAAAATGGCACTGACAAAAATTCTGCACAAAATGACGAAATAGCCTGTGCAGTACTGCCTGTAGTGGAAACGGAGGCCGAAATGATCCCAAATCAAAATTCTGAGCGGACCCAAAATTTTTGTCAACCTGCGAACGCTCGCCAAAGCTCACTGAAATCGGAGAAAATGAGCAGGCGTGTGCTGGAGCAGCTTGCGACTAAGCCCGAGAGGACGTGACCTGCTCTGATACCAATTGTTGGAATTAGGGTTGCAGAGAAATACACACAGCTTGGAGAAGACGAAGGAAGCTCAAGGAACACAATAGAGAGTGTGATACTTAGTGTGCAATGGAAAGATCGATAGCCCTAGAGTGATGGGCGTATATACAATGCACGGGGGAAAAAACCTCCTAAAGAGGGGAAAAATGCCCCGACGGTCCTAGTGTGTTCACACACATCACTACCACATGTATATGGTAACAGCCGCCGCCATGTCGTCGTTGCAATGCTCGATCGCACACTCTCTCTCTCTCTCTCGCATACACACACACATACACACACACACACACACAAGGAGATGAAGAAGAAGAAGATGGAGATGGAGCAAGAGCACTCTTCAATTGCACAAATGAGAGAATGAGTGAATTTTAGGTTTAGTTGACTTTTATATGAGCTCGCCCCATTCACACTTGGGCACCCATGCTTAGCCAACTAATCCCTTGAATGTTCCAATTAGAGTGCACCTCTCATCGGCGATCACTCTTACCCTTTTCCTATTGGACCGACAAGCCTGGTACCTGACTCTACCAAATAAATAATACGGCGTCCATCTTAGGTGATAGGAATGTGCGTGAGGGTTAACATGCCCCCCTTCCTGATGTAGATTCCGTCCTCGGAATGTATTGAGTTGAAGCTCGTTTGTCAAGGTGGAAGAGCATTTGAGATGAATGCCCTTACCCTTCACTGCAACATCAAACAACATTGGCACAGTAATTGCATTCTCATACACAATTAAAAAGCATATGCAGTTGTAGGTAGACAATTTGATTGCTAACAGAATATTAAACCATTTGTCAACAACAAACATTAAATTGCAATATAATCAAACGCATAAACAATTGTAAAGGTAAAAAATTAAACAAGTATGGGGTCGCTAATTTAATGATCGAAAGGCACTAAAGATCGACTATTAATTCCATGGGCAAGCTTCTCAATTTTCTCTGGTCAATTAATTTGTTTAATCGTGAGAGCCAAGTATTTCATGTCGGAGGGCTAACTTAGTAACTAGAGGCTAGACCTTGTAAAGCTATGATAAAAGGAATTGCTCATGAAATCATCGCCTGACTTATTTACTTTTCTTTGACCCCCCAAAGTCTTTTCACAATGATTCAATTTTGATGTGCGTGCTTATTTTGTATGCCTTGGGTTTTTTTCTTTTCAAGGAAAAGCGCCCACACTGGGAACCTCTAGGGCTCTAGTACCATAGGCGATACATGTGAGTGAAGTACCAAATCAAACTGAGATTGCTCTTCTAGCTTAAGATTTTACATTGTGGCACTTTGATTTTTTTATTTTGTTTGTACGTTTTCAGCATTTTAAATTTGTAACTTTGGGGGTCATATAACACTATTACCCTCCCCAGGCTCATCACACTAGTAAACTCCCTTTATAATACTTAAGCTAAAGGTCAATATGGACTAAGGCCACTAGAAAGCCCTAGTACATTTCACACAATGCTGCCTAAATCGGATTAAGAACCTAAGTAACCATTGATTATTAGGAAGGCATTCCCCATGGTATTAAGAGAAGATCTGTAACACCTAGCTTGGTCAAACTAGCTTAGTCGGACTGCTTGATTTTTAAACTTAGACAAGTGATTATGACAAAAAACTACATTGAATTAAATGTTTGATACTAAGAAAATGTGCTGAATATTATGCTACCAATCACAATTAAAGCAGACAAACATAGATGCAAAAAAGATAAGGGGCCATGCTAATGGACAAGAAACACCTGTTTGTGTTGATGATCGTGCTTGATTTGAAAAGTGGATGAGAGAAAGATTCCATGATGGTCCAAATCCTAACCACAGCAGCACGTTCTTAAAATAGAAATACTCTTTTCGTACTAATCCTACCTACCCTCCATCACTCGAGTGATGAGGATTAAAGTTGTTTTATGACATAGGTTTCTGTTTTAGTGTACCGGATGTGTACGTTTGGGTCAATGTTTTGACTTACATTGTGCACACTCGTTTGCTAATTTCTCTTGCTCTTTATTATTTTGTTTTTTCGTGAGTATAAGGCTTTATATATACATTCGCTAAGATTGGGAGATTGAGAGGTCAGGTTAGAAGGTTGAGAGGGGAGTGAGTGAATGATGACTGTCAGCAAACACTCCCCCCTTCCTTGGGTAGATCATACTGTTTGAAATGTGCTCGTCACCCTTTGAAAACAATTGTTCCAGTTGGTAATAGGTGAGGATTTTAGCGAGTAGTTTTCTCTTACCTTAGGTGCCTCGTCGAGTTGCAAGGGTGGTAAGGTACTCTCCCAGGGTCGAACTTGAAGTGGTTCATCAGGTGATTCTTGAACACTTGGAGGTGTGGATTCCTTTGTAGCTTTATGGAGGTCCACTATTGTAGGTGGAGGCTGCGGAGAAGCTTTTATTTCCATATAGGAACTACATGAAGAGCAAGAAGCTTCATTTGACTTCTCTGTTCTTGAGTTAGGTGGAACAAATCGTTCTTTCTTTGGTACCCAAACTAGCTCTGGAGCGGGTGTGGAGCATTTCTGTAATTTTTTTCTTTCCACGATTGTTGATTTGTTTTGGAGCTATGAGATTGGGCTCACATGGGTCAGGTGACAAGTAAGAACACAATCTACATTTTGGCACCCAGATTTGATCATTTCCTTGATAGTAGCCTTGGGCTTCCAATAGTCGTTTAGGAATCCACCACACGTTTTCTTACATTTCTTGGAGCGAGTGGGACGTTTCTTACAAGGCGCCAAAAATGTCTGTTTTTTAGCATCAACCATGGTCGCTAAATAAGATTTAGGGACCCATTTGTATGTTCTTTTTGTTACATCACGATGAGTCTTATCAGAAGCTATATGCATTGCTTGTAGCATATTTAAGGGTAGGGGCATTTCATCCCTCTCAGGTGTTACCCAGGTCGTCCCCCTATTTCCCCAAGTGTCTATGGTTGCTGCTAGGTGGACCCAATCCACATTGTCCGACTCAATCATCCCAAGTAGTACATCCAAATAAGGAGAATCTTCCCCAACATCAGTGTCCACTTTACACATTTAACAATACTGCAATGGGGCCGAGTGAACTGTGGTGTCAGATCTATGATCAATTATAAACCTGTTTCCTAGAGGATGTGCTCGACCAGTTACCAGATCCACTCGAATGACAGAATCTTGGAACTACAAGTAGACATGGTTTTTAGACCAGTCATGCACCATTTTTTCTTCCTCATGAAAGGATGTCCTAAGATCATCTCAGATGCCATAGTGTGCTTGTAGAAATCCATAACAATGAAGGTACCTCTTATTTTATGTCCAAAGACCTTGATCTTGAGATCTTCTAGCATTCCGATAGGTTTAACAATAGACCCATTGGCCATCTTCACTACTATGGTTATGGTTGCAAGGTGAGGTCTTCCCATAGTTTGCTAGCAATTTTTAGTCACAATGCTAACCCCAGCGCCACCATCAAGGATTCCCTCACAGTTAATCCCTTAGTAGTAATTGGTATGGTCGCATTGGATTCATCAACCTCAAAGTATTGTCCCAACTTGTTAACAGGTATTTCTATAACAAGGTTCTCATCTAGGTTGGGTTGTGGATCTAAGTGTTCCTCCTCTATTGGCATCTCCGTAGCTCCATCCATCTGTGCAAATTGTGGTAGCCCAAACGTCAGTTCTCCATTGAGGAAGGCTCAAAGAGCTGAGACTAGCTCAGGGTCTTTATATAGTTTGGACATGATGGTGATTCTAACTTTTGAAGACATGAAATCCATCAATTTGGCAATGTTTAACGACACCTTTTGGGCTTCACCCCTTGATGTGGGGAAGATGGGATCTCCATTTCTTCGATAGGATCAGGTAGTCCCTCTGTAAACATTCTTTCCATCAATAAGTGAGTACGCCCACTTTACCATGACATTAAGTCACTTTCTTCTTGTATGACACTAGGTATGGCTAATTGTCTATGGACTTGGTGAGGTTGTTGTTGCGTAGGGAACACGGTGTTTATAATTTGGATCTACCTAGGTACTGGTTCTAGAACCCTTTGGGTATCTTCTACCAAATTCCTTAATTGCTTGACTCGCTCAATCTCCTCTATAGGGTTTGGATAAGCTCCTATCTTCTTCTTAGATCCTGGCCATTGTGGCTCACGAAGATCTTCCTTGTTGGTTTCTATCTTAGTGGTCGTTTTGGTCTCCATGGTTTCACCTGAATCAAAATCCTCTTCAACATTGTTCATGTATACGGGGTCGTCACCAGTCCCTATATTGGTCTTTGAACTGGGGTCTGACTTCGCTGCTTTTTGCGATCTCTTCCTTCGTGTTTTTTTCTTTTTCTGAGATTGGGCAATTGATGCCGTGTCTCTTTCCTCAAGAATATAATTTTGTTTTTGGAGCATCGTTCATGTGAGTTTGTTTACTGGTACGACAAGTGTACTTTGTGACGGCTCCTCGGTTAGGGTTGCAGAGAAACGCACACAGCTTGGAGAAGACGAAGGTAGCTCAAGGCACACAATAGAGAGTGTGTTACTTAGTGTGCAATGGAAAAGATTGATAGCCCTAGAGTGATGGGCGTATATACAAAGCTCGGGGGAAGAAAACCTCCTAAAGAGGGAAAAAATGCCCCGGCTGTCCTATTGTGTTGACGCACATTACTACCACATGTATATGGTAACAAATCCCCCCTGGAGTGATGCGGTGAACAAGAGCTGGCACATGCGTAAAGGGAAGTGCCATGCCCTCAGGACATGATCAGTCCACAAAGGGGAGTAAGCCCAAAGCTTTGCGGAAAGCTTCAAGCTTCTCATGAGACAATGCCTTTGTGAAAAGATCTGCAAGGTTGTCCTGTGTTGGCACATAAGCGAAGTTGTCTCTCCTGCTGAGAGCCTCTCCCTGACATAGTGGTAATGCACCTCAATGTGCTTTCTGCGAGCATGAAAAATTGGGTTCCTTGCAACTGCCAATGCGCTCTGACTGTCAGTGTAGATAGTGTTGGTAGTGTCCTGTCCAACACCCAAATCAGCCATAAGACGTCTGAGCCATACACACTTAACCGTAGCTGTGCAGACTGCCATGTACTCAGCCTCACAACTCGAAGTGGCCACAATAGGATGCTTCTTGCTCAACCATGATATACATGAACTGCCAAGCATGAAACAAAACCACTTGTGGACACTTGCGTGTCAAAACAACCAGCCTAATCTGAGTCCGAGAAAGCATGCAAGTCTGGCGGCAATGATCCCCCCTTGGAATAAAACAAGCCAAGATGTAAAGTGCCACTAAGGTAGCAAAAAAGCCTCTTGATAGCCTGCCAATTCTTAGACCCTGGGCTATGCATAAATCTGCTGACTTGTGAGACTGCAAACTGAAGATCTAGCCTCGTGTTGCATACATAAATGAGGCAGCCAACAACAGTTTGGTAAAGAGTGACATCAGTAGGATCGCCAGCATCATGTAGACTCAACTTCAAACCTGTTTCCATGAGTGTGGCAATAGGTTTGTAATCCTCAAGTCCAAACTTACATAGCAATGTCTCTATGTAACCTTTATGACACAAGGAAATACCACCATCACACTGCTTAAACTGCGTACCCAAGTAATGATGCAACAACCCCAAATCTTTCATCTTGAAAGTAGCATTCAAATCAGCCTTAAATCAGCAATATGTCTCTCATTTGGTCCAGTGATAAACAAATCATCTACATAAAGAACCACAACGAGAAGTACATCACCCTCACGCTTTACATACAATGTGCGTTCTGTTGGACTGTTACAAAAGCCTTGTTTGACCAAATGAGTGTCAGCTTTCTCATACCAAGCACGAGGAGATTGCTTCAACCCCATACAAAGCCTTCTTACATCTGCACACTTTGTCCTCTTGTCCTTTTATGACAAAACCGCAAGGCTGCGTTACATAAACTTCCTCAAATATGTCACCATCCAAGAAATTAGTAACAATGTCTGATTGATGTACATCCCAACCAAAATGAGCTGCCAATGCACATAGACAACACACAGTAGTCATATGACAAGTGGGAGCAAAGGTCTCTTCATAATCTATGCCTTTTTGCTGTGCATAACCCTTTGCAACAAGTCGAGCCCTATGGCGATCGATCTCACCATCCGGCTTGCGTTTCAATTTGTAAACACACTTTGTACCAATGGCCTTCTTGCTAGGAGGCAAATCACATAAAGTCCATGTGTCATCTATAAGTGCATCATATTCTAATTGCATGGCAGCCATCCAATTTTTTGAAATTCTGTGCTTCATCAAAAGACAAAGGTTCCTCAACATCATGTAAGCTAGACACAGCCAAAGCATAACAATCTGATGCATAAGATGCATGGCAAGATCCTGAACGAGTACGACTGGACAAAGGTCCATCCAATTTACTGTCACGCAAAGTGTGCACCAGCCATTTTGGCATACCTCTAGCCTGCTCATTTTCAGCCCTTTCCTCACCAAGTACATCATGTACATCTGCATCAGTAATAGGCTGATCTGTAACATTTTCAGAAACCCCCATAGGTTGTACATTTGTCTCATTGGAAATTACATTCGTATTTCCACCACTGAAAAGAGGCAACAAAGTGTCATAAATGTGTTGTGAGCTTACATTACTGTCTCTAGTACATGACAACAAGGGCTGAACAGAATCTTCCACAAACACTACATCCCGTGAAACCAAAATACGCTTTGTTTGCGGATGATATAACCCTGTAACCTTTTCTTTCAGCACTATAACCAACAAAAATACATTTGACAGCCTTATGATCCAATTTTCTACACTGTGTTTGTGGCACCAAAGCATATGCCAAACAACCAAAAACATGCATGTGCTCAATAGAAGGCTTTCTATCATGCCATGCTTCATATGGAGTAATAAACCGCAAAGCTTTCGTAGGACACCTGTTTAGTACATAAGTGGCACACATGATGGCCTCAAGCCAAAAAGAATGTGGCAAAGCTTGACTTTTGACCATACATCGTGCCATTTCCGTAAGTGACCTATTTTTCCTCTCAGCAACACCATTTTGCTGAGGTGTATAAGGCACTGTACATTGGTATTTTATCCCACGACTAGCCAAAAATGCATTAAATTGATGAGACATATACTCCCCCCCTCGATCAGAACGGAGGGTGCCCATAGTACATTTTGATACATTTTCAGCCATAGCCAGAAATTGTTTGAAGCACATAAAAACTTCGGACTTCGCTTTAAGCGGAAATACCCATGCATGCCTGGAGTAAATATCAATGAAAGTCACGAAGTATAGGTAATTGCCCAAGGACGGAGTTTGCATGGGCCCACAAACATCACTATGCACAAGCTGCAACCTGCATGTGGCCCGAACTGAACCATCCTTTGGAAACTTAGAACGCTGCATCTTACCTAAAATACAGCCCTCACAAACATGTTTGACAGGTGCTTCAAGAGGCGGCAAAGAAGTAACCATATCACATTTCTGCAAACGCAGCAAACTGGCAAAATTCATATGACCAAAACTTGCATGCCAAAGTTTTGCATCTGAAATAGCCCTTGAATCTGCAACAGCAGTTGCAAAATTTTGTCCACACTTGTCATACAAAGTGAGCTTACACAGCCCACGGCACAAAAGGCCAGATGCAACAATTTCATCACCAAAACTGAGATCATGAACTGTACATCTGTCATCCACAAATTTGACTACAAGTCCAAGTCTAGCAAGTGCGGATAGAGACAAGAGATTCTTCTTGATCCCAGGTACATTAAGTGCATCAACAAGTGTGAAGGAACTGCCATTTGCAGCAGTAAGCACAATCTTTCCAACTCCCTGAACCGGATAAGAGGCATTGTTGGCATAAGTGACTGAATTCCCATGAGGGACAGACTCGAGAGAGGTAAACAATTCACGATGTGAGGTAATTAGATTTGTAGCACCACTGTCAAAATACCACACATGTGAATCTACAGCAACTGACAAGCATGCATCATGGACAACAGGATTATAAGTGCACTTTGCGCTAAAAGCCCATTCTGCATCAACATCAGCAACATAGTCTCCTTTCACAGAAGACTCAACAATGGCTGCATTTGTAGTGGAACCAGCATTTGGAGTGGAACCACCCTCTTTCTTCTTAGCCTCTTTGGCCTTCAACTTAGGACACGACTTGATCAAGTGATCATTAGGTTTACAATAATGGCAATGCATCTTCTTTTTGCCCTTATCACCAGAATTTCCAAACGAATTGCTGTGAGCAGAAGCATTAGGAACAGAAGTTTTGCCACTCGTAGCAGAACCATAAGAAGTGGCCGCATTGCTGTTACCACCCTTTCTTTGAGAAGCAATAAGAGCCTGCTCAACTGCACGCTGCCTAGTTTTGTTTTTTCTGGAAAGTGACTCTTGCAACAACAATGTGCATAATGCGTCAAACTTGACAACTTCAGGATTTCCTTGGGTCATCAATCTCCAAGTACTAGCAAGAGTCTGGTAGGAATGTGGTAAGGCATCAAGAACAGTTTGCACAAGGGAACTGTTTGAAATGACTTCACCTACAGAAATAAGTTGCTCATTGATATCCTTGACACCAGCAAGGAAAGTGTCCATATCATCTTTCTCATGCATAATCTTCGACTTCAGCTCTTTACGCAACAAAGCAATTTTAGCCTCATTGCAACTTTCATAAAGACCTGCTAGAATATCCCAAGCCTGTTTTGCAGATTTTGCTGAACGAATGTGAGGAACAATGGTGAGCTTCACAGAAAACGCAATCAATGCATGAGCCTGCCCATGCTTTACATCCACGCAGCGGCGGCTCCTTCTTCCTCGCGGCAAGGAATCCTCCACGACAGCAAGCATAGAGCAGTGAGTGACACACCATTTCCATCTTTGAGCTTACTAGTTTAGGCTAGTCGCATGCTTGGAGCCATTTGTGGAGCACACAGAGTGTATTGGCAAGTTCCTTGCATTGACACGTGCAACAAATGCGCACATTTTTGGCACCGTTGCCGGGGAATGCCATACACTAAGCTTGAATGGCACTCTATGCTTCTTTGTGGTGCAATTTGAATTGTAGAAAAGGTTGAGAAGGAAGGTGTGTTTGTTGAGAAGAAGGAGTTTGTGTTGATGCTGTGTATTTCTTTGTTAATTAGGTTTTGAAAGGTACTGTGTTTTCTCTGTGATAAGGTGTTAGTATTAAGGTTGTAGATCCATAATGTTAGTTCTGTGTAAAGTACAGTAAGTAGGAAGTAGATCTATTAGAACTAATGAAGTGTGTTAGTGTGTACAGTAGGTGTATTAGTTGTAAGTAGGTGGGTAGAGTGTCTGTGTGCTCGCGTGCACAGCGTAGCCGCGGCGACTTTATCCCAAAAAAAAATAAATATATTTTTTAAAATTTTAAAGGTAGGACTAGGATCGGAATTATCTCCCAAACCCAAGCCCAGAACCAAGCCCAAGCTCATGCTCAGGCTCAGGCCTTAGCCGTCCTTTAAAATTACGTATTTTAGCCCCACACGTAGCTAAAAATCGACTTTTTGAGGACCAATGGAGCTTCAGGTGACCGAACGTTGTGCTGTAAAGCACACCGTGACCCTCTGAGTGATACGCTCGTTTTGAGCTATCACACACTTTAATAGAAAAAACCGATCATTAAAAACCTAAAAAGATATATATTAAGAAAACGAATGAAAATGGATACCTAAAAACATAAGCGGTTTAATCTTCGAGGTTATTGGCAGACGCTTGTAGGGTGCCAAAGGCACATGTATTTGTGCTCTGGTTGTGTGCTAGAGGCCGAGCAACTAGAGAGCATTGTGACTTACGTAATTTCTCATTATCCACCTACCTTAGGTTCCGGGCCCTCGGCGGGGACACAAGGTAGTACAAACCAAAACCCAAACATAGGGGCTAGTGACTCTTCCTCTGACTATGACATCATGGAGGGTTTCCCAATGCATAATCCCAATAGCTCAAGCCAAGACATGCATGCCATTGGCCCGTGGTCCGGGCCGAGCCGAGCGTGCTTAGCCGCTTGAAGGAAACCTTTAGTAGAGCCACTCGCTCCAAACATGGAGCTAATGATGTAAATGAGGGGGGTGGGGAAGTAAATTTGCCATTCATGAGTAACATAGACCCTATGCCTTTAAAGAGTGTGCACGTGAATACTCCATTCACTGCGCCCCCTGACTCTTCAGAACTATTCTCCTATGAGGTTATATTACTTGATGGGAGAAGCCTTGCCGAAGTGCAAGAGGTTGAGCGGTATATCCTTGCAGCAAGGGAAAAGGAAATTGAGAACTTATGCAAGGCAGAGCAACGAAGAGAGTTAAAAGCAAAAGCCCCTATGTCAATATCCTTGCTAGGAGAGCAATCGAGTGCTCCTGACTTAGCAACCGCTAAGGGCCAACCACTAGAAAGCAACATTGCATCTAGCTCAAAGGACACCCCTAGTACCTCAAGCTTAGATGGAGCGTTCCTAAATGAGAACTGGGAGTACGAACTACAAACGGAAACTCTAACTGACCTATACATAGGTCACACCTATCACGTGGGTTAATTAGATGTCCTACAATCCACAATTGGTGCTACTAGTGTGGAGCATCAACAACAAAGAGTTTGTTAGGTCATCCATAGGGTCATTGAGTTAGAAAGATAGAACAAGGGGATCAACATGCCTTCAACGGGTCTCATGAGATTCTTGGATACAGGGAAGGCTAAACAACCGACCTTATCGCAAATGGAGACTCCCTCGGTAAGTCCGATGGATCCCCCATATGTTGTTTTGCCCGGGGTCTCGATGCAATCTGAGCCCACAAGTGATAGCTTCACCTTTCCAAGACTAGCTTATCTTTTCCTTGATGACACCATGGCTACCATACATACCCCAATGATGGGCATGCCAAGAAACACGCCATGGACCTCATTTGTTAGTAAAACACCACTACATGGTAGCTCAATGCCTGCAATAGTACCTACAAGTGTGTACCAATCGTATGCACCTATGGGTCATCGCACTCATGTAGTATCTACCCCTCCCATTGTTTCAACTACCTATGCTCCACAACCACAACACCCAAGTTCTTATTTCCATGGGACTATACCGGCTAGCATTAGCATGTCACATCCGACATCTGCTATGCCTAGGGCCACACATATGAACCTTGGGCCACCACATGGCACAACATCGTACCCAACGTGGAACCCAAGGGCTTCCTATGCACCAAGCCCAATGACAATACCTACTCCACATGTAGTCTCTGGAGCACCTTCACCCACGGTGCCTACTCACTTAGGTGATTTGGCAACATTTGCTCAAGCTATTGGCTGATCTATTGCTGAGAATATGCATAACATGCCTGATAGAGAGCCTAGAAGTAAGGCGGTACAAACAGCCAAGCTCACACAAAAATTTAGTGGAGATGGGGATGTGAGAAAGCATATTGAAGTGTTTGAACAAATCTACGATTCTCTAGGAGAACACAATGACCTACATAAGAGTAATGATTTACGCCTAACCTTAAGTGGAAAGGCTGGGGATTGGTATTGAACCCTAAGGGTGGAAGAAAAAACGATTTACCCTACTCTTAGGAGACTGTTCTTAAAAGAATACATATGAGAGGGAGTGCTTTGGGGTGTAGCCTCTCAACTCTAGAAAGCCCAACGAGAGGAAGGAGAGTCAGTGAGAGACTTTATTAGTCGCTTAAAGCATTTGAAGTCTCGTTGTAATCCAAATGAACACTTCAACAATAACCAATTTCTTGATAGATTCATTAGGGGATTACGACATGAGGATATCTACAATGGCCTAGTCATTAGAGGTATCACCACTTGGGAAGCAGTCACCACCAATGCAATCCAATTGGAGGATAATTTAATGATTCAAGGAGAAAGAGTGTCTGTTGAGCCTAAATCTATTAGCTCGCAAGCATTGGGGCATCAGCCAATGACCCTAAAGCCTATTGCTAAGGAGCCAAAGATATCTGAGATGACTTTAGTTGATCTCACCAAGGCCATTCAAGAGAGTATTAGAGACAATCGTGCTCCGCAAAACAATCATATGTATCCAAGAAGGGAGCAACAATGGTGCTCAGTATGCTATGGACCGCATAGTACCAGTGAATGCTCTACTTTTAGAGTAAAATTCAGTGGGGGAATTGCAATGCCTGTGGAAGGTATGGTCATCAAGCTAAGGATTGCATAGTATTTAAGTGCGCGATTCCAATAGACCAACCTTAGCATGGAAAGACACACCTCGAGTGCATGCATTGATTCCGGTCCCACCTCTTGAACAAAAAACACAACACATGGTCCCTAGGGCCCAAAATGTTGTTCAAAAAACACCCTTACCACCTCCAGTGCTAGGACCGCAACCACCACATACAAGAATCACTTCTATGAATCAAGTGGGTTGTGAGTCATCTATTGCTTGTTTGGAAGGATGTGAGGAAGATATAGACCCTAAAATTGCCTATGGGATAGATGTGCTTGAAGAAAGTCCACAATACTACATGGAGGACTATTGGGGACAAGTCAAACCTGTCTATCAAGTAGCTGCTCTTGCTGCAAGAGGCCAAAATATCAATTACACTGCTAAGAGCACGTCTTCAATGCTATGAGTGTGTAGGTCCACATTATGTAGCCGAGTGTCCTATTAGGCTACAAAAGAATGCCACACTGATGCAAACCAATCAAGCGAGCACGTCTACAATGCCGATACTCATGTGTAATCGATGTGGCATAGATCATTTGATTTCCCAATGTCCAAATAATCCAAATGCTCCGAAGATCACGCCATTAAACTTGATTGAGGTTACCGAGGAGCCATCACAAAGTACACCTGTGGTACCAGTAAACGTACTCACACGATCGATGCTCCAAAAACAAAATTATATTCTTGAGGAAAGAGACACGACATCAATTGCCCAATCTGAGAAAAAGAAGAAAAGACGAAGAAGAGATCGCAAAAAGCAGTGAAGTCAGACCCCAGTTCAAAGACCAACATAGGGATTGGTGACGGCCTCGTATATATGATCAACGCTGAAGAGGATTTTGATTCAGGTGAAACCATGGAGACCAAAACAACCACTAAGATAGAAACCAACAAGGAAGATCTTTGTGAGCCACAATGGCCAGAATCCAAGAAGAAGATAGGAACTTATTCAAACCTATAAAGGAGATCGAGCGAGTCAAGCAATTAAGGAGTTTGCTAGAAGATACCCAAAGGGATCTAGAACCAGCACCTAGGTAGATCCAGATTACAGACACTGTGTTCCCTACGCAACAACAACCTCACCAAGTCCATAGACCCTTAGCCATACCTAGTGTCATCCAAGAAGAAAGTGTCATGGGAAAGTGGGCGTACTCACTTCTTGATGGAAAGAATGTTTACAGAGCGACTATCTGATCCTATCGAAGAAACGGAGATCCCATCTTCTCCACGTCAAGGGGCTAAAGCCCAAAAGGTGTCGTTCAACATTGCCAAATTGATGGATTTCATGTCTTCAAAAGTTAGAACCACCATCATGTCCAAACTAGACCCTGAGCTAGTCTCAGCTCTTCGAGCCTTCCTCAATGGAGAACTGAAGTTTCGGCTACCACAATTTGCAGAGATAAATGGAGCTGGGGAGATGCCAATAGAGCGGGAACACTTAGATCCACAACCCAACGTAGATGAGAACCTTGTTATAGAAATACCTGTTAACAAGTTGGGACAATACTTTGAGGGTGATGAATCCAATGCGACCATACCAATCACTACTAAGGGATTAACTGTGAAGGGAATCCTTGATGGTGGCACTGGGGTTAGCATTGTGACTAAAAATTGCTAGGAAACTATGGGAAGACCTCACCTTGCCACCACAACCATAGTAGTGAAGATGGCCAATGGGTCTATTGTTAAACCTATTGGGATGCTAGAAGATCTCAAGATCAAGGTCTTTGGACATAAAATAAGAGTTACCTTCATTGTTATGGATTTATCCAAGCACACTATGGCATCTGAGATGATCTTAGGACGTCCTTTCATGAGGGAAGAAAGAATGGTGGATGACTAGTCTAAAAACCATGTCTACTTGCAGTTCTAAGATTTTGTGATTCGAGTAGATCTTGTAACTGGGCGAGCACATCCTCTAGGAAACATGTTTATAATTGATCATAGATCTGACACCACAGTTCACTTGACCCCATTGCAGTATTGTTGCACGTGTAAAGCGGACACTGATGTTGGGGAAGATTCTCCTTATATGGATGTACTACCTGGGTGACTGAGTCGGACAATGTGGATTGTATCCACCTAGAAGCAACCATAGACACTTGGGGAAATAGGGGGACGACCTGGGTAACACCTTAGGGGGATGAAATGCCAATACCCTTAAATATGCTACAGACAATGCATATAGCTTCTAACAAGACTCATCCTCATATAACAAAAAGAACATACAAATGGGTCCCTAAATATTCTTTAGCGACTATGGTTGATGCTAAAAAACGGACATTTTTGGCGCCTTGTAAGAAACGTCCCACTCGCTCCAAGAAATGTAAGGAAACATGGCGGTGGATTCCTAAACGACTATTGAAAGCGTGGTGGTGGATTCCTAAACGACTATCGGACAATGTGGATTGTGTCCACCTAGCAGCAACCATAGACACTTGGGGAAATAGGGGGACGACCTGGGTAACATCTGAGGGGGATGAAATGCCCGTACCCTTAAATATGCTACAAGCAATGCATATAGCTTCTGACAAGACTCGTCCTCGTATAACAAAAAGAACATACAAATGGGTCCCTAAATCTTCTTTAGCGACCATGGTTGATGCTAAAAAACAGACATTTTTGGCGCCTTGTAAGAAACGTCCCACTCGCTCCAAGAAATGTAAGGAAACGTGGCGGTGGATTCCTTAACGAGTATTGGAAGCCCAAGGCTACTATCAAGGAAATGATCAAATCTGGGTGCCAAAATGTAGATTGTGTTCTTACTTCTCACCTGACCCATGTACTTGTCACCTGACCCATGTGAGCCCAATCCCGTAGCTCCAAAATGAATCAACGATCGCGGAAAGAAAAAAATCACAGAATGCTACACACCCGCTCCAAAGCTAGTTTGGGTGCCAAAGAAAGAACAATTTGTTCCACCTAGCTCAAGAATAGGGATGTCAAATGAAACTTCTTGCTCTTCATGTAGTTCCTATATGGAAATAAAAGCTTCTCCACAACCTCCACCTACAATAGTGGACCTCCATAAAGCTACAAAGGATTCCACACCTCCCAGTGTTCAAAAATCACCTGATGAACCACTTCATGTTCGATCCTGGGAGAGTACCTGACCACCCTTGCAACTCAACGAGGCACCTAAGGTAAGAGAAAACTAATGGAAAAAATCCTCGCTTATTACCAACTGGAACAATTGGTTTCAAAAGGTGACGAGCATATTTCAAACGGTATGATCTACCCAAGGAAGGGGGGAGTGTTTGCTGACATCCATCATTCACTCACTCCCCTCTCAACCTTCCTCCCTGACCTGTCAATCTCCCAATCTTAGGGAATGTATATATAAAGCCTTATACTCACAAAAAGACAAAAATAATAAAGAGCAAGAGCAATTAGCAAACGAGTGTGCACAATAAAAGTCAAAACATTGACCCAGACTTACATATTCACATCTGCTACACTAAAACAGAAACCTATGTCATAAAACACCTTTGATCCTCATCACTCGAGTGATGGAGGGTTGGTAGGATTAGTATGATAGGAGTGTTTCTATTTTAGAGTTTAGTGATTAGCAAAGTTCTTGTTAAGTATGGAGCCTGATTTACCCTTGTAATTTTCTGTGGTAAAAGCGCACATTTGTAAAGGAGAAGCCATCGTGCGTGAAGGAAAATCACTCATCGGAAACCAAAATTTTCACGGACAAGAATCAGGGGCAACTTTAAAGGCCTATTATGGCCGGAATATTCTTTTTCGCTGGAATATTATGGCCGGACGGCGGCCTGAAAGTGGTCGGAAAACAACCGGTCGGTTGGCCGGTGGCCGGTAGTCAATGGCCGATGGCCGGTGGTCGGAAGTCAATGGCCGGTGGCCGGTGGCAGAATTCAATGGCTGGTGGCCGAATTCAAAAGCGGACTTGTCTTCTCAAGGGCGGCCACACATGGGCGGATTGGAGGGTCCGATTTGGACTTATTCGCACAAGGGCGGCTACACATGGCTGTCTCTCATAAGAGAGGGCAGCCCTTTTGGCCTATAAAAGGAAGCCATTTCTACACACATTTCATAGTGTGAAGTTGATGCAACAAGGTGAGTGTGAGGTGGTGAGAGTGAAGCAAGGCGGGAGCTCCATTAAGGGTATAATCCCTTTGTAAACTACTTGTTTTGAAGTACTAAAGCCATTAAGTGACTGCATTCCCGTGGACGTAGCCCACATTGGGTGAACCACGTATATCGTGTGTACTCTCTCTCTCTCTCTACTCTATAATCTCGTGTATGTAAATCTGTCTCTCTCCATTAAGTAATCTACTCAATTATCTATTTAGCTACGTCTTATTTCCTAACAACTGGTATCAGAGCAAGGTTTGCTCGTAGCTAAATTATCTCAAGGAAAGGATTCCTTGAATTGAGTGGGAGTTATGGCGGAGGAAGGGAAGCTCAAGATTGAGAAGTTCAACGGCAAAAACTACCAACATTGGAAGATGCAGATTGAAGACTATCTCTACCAGAAGGACCTCTATTTGCCACTAGGCGGTCTTGCGAAGAAGCCCGCAACAATGGTAGAGGAAGCATGGATTGTCCTTGATCGAAAGGCACTGGGAACAATCCGGTTAAGCTTGGCGTCAACGGTGGCCTTCGATGTTTTGGAGATGAAGACCACGGAGGACTTGATGAAGTCACTTGACGACTTCTACGAGAAACCATCGGCATCCAATAAGGTATTTCTTATGAAGCGCTTGTTCAATCTAAAGATGGCAGAGAATGGTTCAGTTGCAGAACACCTAAATGACTTTAACACAAACATAAGTCAACTTCGATCAGTGAAAATCAATTTCGATGACGAAGTGCGAGCTCTCCTTATACTATCATCTCTACCGGATAGTTGGGACAGCCTTGTGATGGCTGTAAGTAATTCTATCTCTGGCACAAATGCTCTTAAGTTTGATGATGTTGTGGGTGTTCTCCTAAGCGAGGAAATGCGAAGGAGAAGCACAGGAGAATCATCAAGTGCTGCACTATCAGTGGAAACAAGAGGAAGGCTTAAGGAGAGGTTCAAAAACCAAAAGGGTCGTGATCGCTCAAGGCAAAGCAAGTCACGCACAAAGTCAGTTCTTGAATGTTGGAACTACGGCAAGAAGGGCCACGTCAAGAAGGATTGCTGGTCCAAGAAGAAGAAGGAGACTGAGTCTCAAGACAACAAGCCAACATCGGAGGCCAATATGGCAGGTAAAGTAGAGCAAGATGCTCTAATTCTCTCATTAGACAATGTGTCTAATTCCTGGATAGTAGATTCCAGGGCTTCATTCCACGCGACACCACACAAGCAACATTTCCAAGATTACACCAAAGGTAATTTTGGGTATGTATACTTGGGAGATGATGAAGCTTGTGAGATTGTCGGCAAAGGTACAGCTTCTGTCAAAACTGCTAACGGAAATGAATGGAAGCTTAAAGATGTTAGGCATGTTCCTTCTCTTCGCAAAAATTTGATCTCTACAGGACAATGGGACGATGAAGGTCACAACATTGCATTCGGAAACAAATGGTGGAAGATCTCAAAGGGATCTTTGGTGGTTGCCAAGGGAGAAAAGGTCGGTACACTTTACTTGTGTACTGTTAGCACGCAACCTTCAGCTTGTGCAGCAACTACAGAAGTTGATAGTGCGGTGTGGCACTATCGACTTGGGCATATGAGTGCCAAAGGAATGCAAATCCTTCAAACAAAGAAGCTTCTACCAGGTTTGAAAGAAGTGGACTTAGAGTTCTGTGAAGATTGTGTTTATGGTAAACAAAAGAGGGTAAAATTTCAAAAATCAGGAAATGAAAGAAAAAATAAAAAACTTGACTTGGTTCATTATGATGTTTGGGGTCCTGCAAGTACACCATCACTTGGTGGCTCATTGTACTATGTAACATTCATAGACGATGTGACTAGAAAAACATGGGTTTATGTCATGAAGAATAAATTCGATGTATTTTCCATATTTCAAAGGTGGAAAGCCTTTGTGGAGAATGAAACAGGTACCAAGGTTAAATGCCTCAGATCTGACAATGGAGGCGAATATTGCAGCCAAGCTTTTGAAAGCTTTTGTGCTAGCAATGGCATTCGGAGGCAAAGGACAATCCAAAGGACACCTCAACAAAATGGGATTTCGGAAAGGATGAACAGGACAATCATGGAACGAGCACGAAGCATGCGGCTACATGCAGGCCTACCGCTTGAGCTTTGGGCAGAAGCTGTAAGTATGTCTGTGTACTTAATCAATCGGTCACCCTCAACGGCATTGGATGGGGGAGTTCCAGAAGAGGCATGGACAGGTAAACCGGTGAATTATGCATTTCTCAAAGTGTTTGGGTATGAGGCTTTCATGCACATAAATAGAATCCTAAGATCAAAGTTAGATGCAAAGTCCAAAAAGTGTTTCTTCATTTCCTATGGAGAAGGAGACTTTGGGTATCGCCTATGGAATCCTGAAGATGGTAAAATCTTAAGGAGTAGGGATGTAATTTTTAACGAACAAAATATGTACAAAGATTACTTGGAAAGAAAACAAACTAAAGAAACAGGTGATGAGTACATGGAGCTTGAGGATGGTGAAGACTCAAGGACTGCAAACGGTGACAATGTGCAACAACGTCGGCCAAATGAGGAGCCTCAACCTATTCCCCGAAGATCTACAAGAGCAAGTAGACCTCCAGAAAGGTTTGTTCCTTCCTTCAACCATCTCTTGATCTCAGATCCTGGAGAGCCGGAATCATATGAAGAAGCTATGCAACATGAATCCAAAGAAGAATGGACGAAGAGCATGCAAGTGGAGATGGACTCACTACATCGCAACCAAACATGGGAGTTGGTTGAGTTGCCTAAAGGTAAGCGGGCACTTCAAAACAAATGGGTGTACAAGCTAAAGGAAGAAGAAGGTGGGAAGAAAAGGTACAAGTCTATGCTTGTGGTAAAAGGTTTTTCTCAAAAGAAAGGTATTGACTTCAATGAAATATTTTCTCCTGTTGTAAAAATGAACTCAATTAGGCTTGTCTTAAGCCTTGTGGCTGCTCATGATTTAAATCTCGAGCAAATGGATGTAAATACGGCATTCCCTCACGGTGACTTAGAGGAGGAAATCTACATGCTTCAACCAAAGGGGTATGAAGTAAAAGGTAAGGAGAAAATGGTTTGCATATTAAAGAAGAGCTTCTATGGTTTAAAGCAAGCATCAAGACAATGGTACTTGAAGTTTGATCGATGGATGTTGGATCATGGATTCACAAGATGCAACTCGGATCACTGCGTCTACACGAAGAATTTGGGAGATGGGAAGTTCATCATCCTAATGTTGTATGTTGATGACATGTTGATTGCAAGTGCTAACATGCAGGACATCAAAGACCTAAAAGAGGAGTTGTCCAAATCTTTTTCAATGAAAGATTTAGGTGCTGCAAAGAGGATACTTGGTATGAAAATATCAAGGGACAGGATGAAGAAGACAATAAAGCTACTCAAGAAGATTACATCAAGAAGGTACTAGAAAGGTTTGCAATGCAAAACGCAAAACCAGTTTCTACACCTTTGGCTGGTCATTTTAAACTAACGAAGGATATGTGTCCAAAGACACAAGAGGAGATAGCCTATATGTCTAAAGTTCCATATGCTGCAGCGGTAGGTTCTCTAATGTATGCTATGGTCTGGACAAAGCGAGACATTGCACATGTAGTGGGAGTTGTGAGTAGGTTCATGGACAACCCAGCTAAAGAGCATTGGCAAGCTGTGAAGTGGATACTTAGGTATCTAAAAGGGACAACAACAAATGCTTTGTATTTTGGAGGAACTGATATTTTTCTAGAAGGGTATGCTGATGCATATATGGCAGGTGACAAAGGTACTCGAAGGAGCACTACTGGCTATGTGTTCACGGTTGGAGGCACAACAGTAAGCTGGGCTTCAAAGCTGCAGAAAGTGGTTTCACTTTCTACCACGGAAGCAGAGTATGTAGCAATGACGGAGGCAAGCAAAGAAATTCTGTGGCTTTACAGATTCGTAGAAGAGATTGGATTCAAACAAGACAATTGTGTCTTGTACAGTGATAGCCAAAGCGCTATCCATCTTGCGAAGAACTCAGCGTTTCATTCAAGGACAAAGCACATTGAGGTGAGATATCACTTCATACGCACTCTTTTTGAAGAGGGACAACTAAAGCTAGGAAAGGTGCATACAAGTGAAAATCCTGCAGACATGTTTACAAAGGTGGTCAACAAGGAGAAGTTGAGCTTTTGCTCATCTTCAATCGGCATCAAGGATAAGAAGCCAGAATGGAAAGCAGTCACAGGTTTGGTTTGGAGATCAGTCTCCAAGTGGGAGATTGTTAAGTATGGAGCCTGATTTACCCTTGTAATTTTGTGTGGTAAAAGCGCACATTTGTAAGGCCCCCATTACGAGGAGAAGCCGTCGTGCGTGAAGGAAAATCACTCACCGGAAACAAAAATTTTCACGGACAAGAATCAGGGGCAAATTTAAAGGCCTATTATGGTCGGAATATTGTTTTTCGCCGAAATATTATGGCCGGACGGCGGCCTGAAAGTGGTCGGAAAACAACCGGTCGGTTGGCCGGTGGCCGATAGTCAATGGCCGATGGGCGGTGGTCGGAAGTCAATGGCCGGTGGTCGATGGTCGGAAGTCAATGGCCCGTGGCTGGTGGAAGAATTCAACGGCCGGTGGCCGAATTCAAAAGCGGACTTGTCTTTTCAAGGGCAGCCACACATGGGCGGATTGGAGGGTCCGATTTGGACTTATTCACACAAGGGCGGCTACACATGGCTGTCTCTCATAAGAGAGGGCAACCCTTTTGGCCTATAAAAGGAGGCCATTTCTACACACATTTCATAGTGTGAAGTTGATGCAACAAGATGAGTGTGAGGTGGTGAGAGTGAAGCAAGGCGGGAGCTCCATTAAGGGTATAATCCCTTTGTAAACTACTTCTTGTTTTGAAGTACTAAAGCCATTGAGTGGCTGCTTTCCCGTGGACGTAGCCCACATTGGGTGAACCACGTATATCGTGTGTACTCTCTCTCTCTCTCTACTCTATAATCTCGTGTATGTAAATCTGTCTCTCTCCATTAAGTAATCTACTCAATTATCTATTTAGCTACGTCTTATTTCCTAACAGTTCTTTCTTCCCACTGATGTGTCTCCTAGAGGTATTCTTTGTGTTTCCTCGTGTGTACAGGAACGTGTTGCTGTGGTAAGGATTCGGACCTTCATGGAATCTTTCTCTCGTCCACTTTTCAGTCAAGCGTGATCATCAACACAAACAAGTGTTTCTTGTCCATTAGCATGGCCCCTTAACTTTTTTGCATCTATGTTTGGCTGCTTTAATTGTGATTGATAGCATAATATTCAACGCATTTGCTTAGTATCAAACATTTAATTCAATGTAGTTTTTTGTCATAATCACTTGTCTAGGTTTAAAAATCAAGCAGTCTAACTAAGCTAGTTTGATCAAGCTAGGTGTTACAGATCTTCTCTTAATATCATGGGGAATGCCTTCCTAATAATCAATGGTTACTTAGGTTCTTAATCCGATTTAGGCAGCATTGTGTGAAATGTACTAGGGCTTTCTAGTGGGCTTAGTCCCTATTGACCTTTAGCTTAAGTATTATAAAGGGACTTTACTAGTGTGATGAGCCTGGGGAGGGTAACAGTGTTATATAACCCCCCAAAGTTACAAAATTAAAATGCTGAAAACGTACAAAAAAAAAATAATCAAAGTGCCACAATGTAAAATATTAAGCTGAAAGAGCAATCTCAGTTTGATTTGGTACTTCACTCACATGTATCACCTATGGTACTAGAGCCCTAGAGGTTGCCAATGTGGGCGCTTTTCCTTGAAAAGCAAAAAACCCAAGGCATACAAAATAAGCACGTATATCAAAATTGAATCATTGTGAAAAGACTTTGGGGGGTCAAAGAAAAGTAAATAAGTCAGGCGATGATTTCATGAGTACTTACTTTTATCATAGCTTGACTACAAGGTCTTCTAGGTATAGCCTCTAGTCAGCCCTCGGATATGAAATACTTGGCTCTCGCGATTAAACAACTTAATTGACCAGAGAAAATTGAGAAGGATTTGCAGTGACTAAAGAAGGCTAAGGATATTCACCTGCCATATCTGGAATTATGGTATTTTCTTTTAACCCCCATTTGTCTATCACGTCAGGGTTTTCAACTTATAAATATTGAGTTCCGTTTCTATCCATGTACATTTTCCCTTTATTTGTTTGCCATGATCTCCTCTTCAAACTCAATAACATGGTCAATGTGAATAGCATACTCTTTGTTAGGATCCAGGTAAACCTAATGAAAGGACAAGGGGACTGGAACATGCTAATCTCCACCCAGCCATGCCCTATATAGGCCCTTGGCCTGCGAAATATAGGGACCCCCTTGACTGCATGTCCATCTTGGCCCTTGGCCGTGACTGGTCCTACCCTTGTCCTGACATTACTCCCCCCTTGGAGAAGCATTTTCGTCCGCAAAAACACAAGTGATGGTATCTTCATAAGAACACTAATGTTTTCTACCGTAACATCCCTCATGGATCCAACGGTTCATTTGAGGGGAACCCGGTTCAGTAGGAGGTTCAATGAAACCAAGAGTAACATCTTGATTTTCTACATTGTTGTCCATTTGTAACCATCTGATGGTACCGGTTCCTATCCAAACATAGTGTGTAGACTCCATTTAGAACGCTCATCGCATGGTAAACGAGTTTATCACAACAAAGGTGTACCAAAAAGAGTACCTCTTGTCACTTTCCATGAAAGTAACTTGCTGACATAACTCATTAGCCAAGTTTAAGTCCTTGACTTGTTCCCAATTTTCATCATCAGTAAACAACCCCACCCTAACGAGTGTGCAAGGTTGAGAACTTGAGTTATACATGAAGAGACTACACCTAGTCGCAAACATGCTTTAACTTATAGTAAGCAAACTCTAAGTAGAGCAATAAATGCTTACTAATTGAATCGCTTGGTGCTAATGTACGCACTTTGCATATCCTTCAACACCAGATTACACTTTATAATCTGTCTATCCCCTTGGATAACTGACAGTACTGAGGCGTGTTTCCCCCACGGTTTACAGACAGTCTTCCCAGACGACTGGTAAATAGGGAACCACAATAGCTTATAACATTTTTGAGGAATCAACAATGTCTAGAATAACCATCGTGGTTAACTTGAAAAATCCACAAACACCCAAACCGAGCCATGAGCTCTTTTGGTGATTAGTAGACCCAAAAGGAATCTCATAGAGATAGTGCACATAGAGTGCAAAATGCTTCATAAGCAACAACTTGAGGAATATACATGCAGTTCCAAATCAGCCTTTGATAAACACTAGGGCCCATAACACCTAGTGTGCATGTATCTAGCAAAAAACAGATCCAAACTTGTATATCCATGGTGATCCTTGCCAATACTTATGGCAAATGTGATGCGCGTAGCACACATTAAAAAGGAATGTAAATGGTTCTGAAAAGAAAGTAAATACTTTTAGTTGCAATCTCTTGCAAGCCTTGCTGAAATGTCTGAATCACAATAGAAGGTGAAACATTGATCACTTCTTGGTACAGACAATGAAACTTTTTCATTAACAACTTACAGCCTTGCTATATGTATAAACAACTATCTATAATGTTGTTTAGCAATACTCGTAGTTGAACAAGTCATTCTAAGTATCCAACAATTTTTGCCCACTGAAATTGCTCCTGATACGTCGTGCTAAAAAATGGTCGAGAAAATAGATTTGACCAGCACGTAGGGACTTTGTGGTAACACATATTTGAAATAGGGGGCGCCAGTGTCAGTCCCAAAGACTCATATTTGCCACATGTGGAATATGTCTCAACTAAGGATGTCTAAAAAAAGAACATCCTTCAAGTACAAGATGTACTTATGTGTGGAGGTAACTCTAAACACTCTGCAACAAGAGTGAGAGTGACCCTCATTCATTGCTCCACACTGGCTAAACCCAACTCCTTGAGTTCTTAGACCATGTTGTATCCCATGTGACAACATGTGCCAAATCAAATCCTACTAGTGGATTCATAACAACATAATGTATTTTGGACACTAAGACCCAAAATACTTGTTTTGACATGCCCTTGGCATGGCCCTGGGGATTGAACTGAAAGGTCAGTTACCCGTATTCAAATGCACAGGAGTACATTCCCCCCTGTCAAAAAACCAAGAAACATTGCACTAGAAACCCTGGGTGTTGCCTTCGCAATCCAGACCCGTTGGGTAGAATCTACGTAGTCAAACCCCTTGGTAAGACCCTTTGTAGAAACTGCTCAAATAGCAGGTAATGGTAACCAACCTAGTTAACCGTCTACAGAATGATGAGAATCAACTTGAAAAGTTGAATTTGTCCGCTACCGCGTGGTAGATTACGGAATTCTTCCTTGAAAGTATAACGAGAATAGATCAAATTGTGATCCTCAATGTGTATGGGGTGATTTAATAAGCACCCACTGGGTCGTACCCCAAAACTGTGATGCCATAGACACTCGTAGTGCTACAGCCATGCTGTCTCAATTGTTTGCTGCCTCTAGACTCCATGGTATAGATCAACTGATATAAATGCAAGAGTATCAAAAACTCACTTGAGTGCTGCACTAGAAACATATAGTGCAAAAATGACACCCTAATCCTCTAAAATGACAAGACTCTTGCTCGTTCATTAACGTCGATATATTCGATGTGTACTCCATTGGGTAGATCTGCTCGATCATAAGAACAATCACCCAAGGAATGCCAATAGTTGGGTCCTACCCAAAATCTGACAATGGCTCTTAGCTAGTGTGTGTGTGGCTCCTAGCTGTTACGGCAATTAGTGTTCAATCGATAAACCGATGAAAACTAATGTGAATGGCATCATGGCCAATTTCTAGCTGAGAGTTAGAGCACCTTGGCTCATATTGACTCCCAAACAAAACATGTATGAAAAGCTTTTTAGAAATTTTTCATTATTCTTGAGAGAAATAAGAAAAAGAGAGAGAAGAAGAACATGATGGGCTGAGGAACTTTCCTTAAGGTTTTAGAGTGTGTACCCAAGCTATGTGCTCTTACGCATCTTATGCCTAAATTTCAGCTTATCGGATAAGCATTCCACAGTTTTCCGGTATGACGCTCGCATTGAGAGAGGTAACAGAAAAACAGAAAACTCATTGCGACCCACCTACCATGCAGGGGTCGTGATTTAGGACGACTTAGCATTGGCACTTTGCCCGTACAATAAGTCCTTGATTTAGGTTCCTGTTAGTGTTGGTGTGTGTTGATAGCAACCAACAAGCATATTAAACAAACCGTCCTTAGTCTGTCCTTGACAGAGTTACGAGTGTGATAGCGGAAGCGTAATGCATGAAGTGGTAGAATTGAATCCACCTACTAGCATGCCTTGCATGCAGAATTGTAAGCCCTTGCGGAGAGTGATGGCCTCAACCGTGAGAACCAAACCATAAGTGCCTTGCACAGTTTAGACTGGTAGGGATTCTGTGAGCTGATATTCCCATTTTGGTAGTTTCCCAAACTTGTGTGCCACTGCCCATGATGCCAAGTCATCGGGCAGTACCTTGGCACAAGGGAGAAGTCTTGCTTCTGTGCGCGTATGTCGCACGTGTCAATGCAAGGAACTTATCGATACACCGTGTGCGAGCCACAAATGGCTCCAAGCACACAACAAGCCTAAACTAGTAAGCTCAAAGAAGGCGATGGTGTGTCACTCACCGCTATACGCTTGCTTCGTGGAGGATTCCTCGCCGCGAAGAAGAAGGAGCCGCCACTTCGCCGCGCTCAACCGCTTCGCCGCCGCCGTGCCTTTGTAATGCTCGATCGCCCACACACACACACACACACATACACACACACACTCTCTCTCTCTCTCTCTCTCTCTCTCACACACACACACACACACACACACACACACACACATACACACACACACACACAAGGAGGTGAAGAAGAAGAAGATGGAGATGGAGATGGAGATGGAGATGGAGCAAGAGCACTTTTCTATTGCACAAATGAGAGAATGAGTGAATTTTAGGTTTAGTTGACTTTTATATGAGCTTGCCCCATTCACACTTGGGCGCCCATGCTTAGCCAACTAATCCCTTGAATGTTCCAGTTAGAGTGCGCCTCTCATCGGCGATCACTCTTACCCTTTTCCTATTGGACCGACAAGCCCGGTACCTGACTCTACCAAATAAATAATACAATGTCCGCCGTAGGTTACAACGTCCGTCGTAGGTAATAGGGTGTTCGTGAGCCGTGAGGGTTAACATGCCCCCCTTCCTGATGTAGATTCTGTCCTCGGAAGCTATTGAGTTGAAGCTTGTTATGTCCATGTTGTAGAGCATCTGGATTTGAATCTGCAAGGCAAAGTCACTGTTTCAACAAGCGGAATTATATGGCCATAAATCATGAGGGGAATGTAAAGTACATGTGGAAATGAGTAAATGCAAGATTTATGAAATGTTAGACTTCCATTAAGGACAAATAAATCGCACTTTGAGTAAATTAATTAATCAAGAGTTTTGGGCTTATGGGTGAGTCTATCAATTAGCTAGCTATGACTAAGGTTAAAACAACTACTCTAGTACTAGCTAAGCTAAGAAGATTATCTAAATGCAAGATTCCCTAATTGTGCTTTTTACCTTTGATTAGCCAACTAGCTCTCACAACTGCAAACAAAACGGATGAGCGATTGGCTTTTGGTGATTTCAGTCACTTGAGTGTAGCTTGAGTTAGGTGCAAGTTGTTAGTTGTTTTTTTAGATATTGACAACCTCTTGTAGCCTTTATGCACTAGTCGAGTCAGCTTCATCCCATGGTTTGACAAATTAATCGTGGTTCTCGCTAATACGGCAAATAAGTTAGGATGGTGAGGTTAGACATGCGTCCCACATTGACTAAAGTGCTTGAGGTGCTTGTCGTGCTTGCTGACTAAGGTGCTTGAGGTGCTTGTCATGCTTGATGAGGAAGGTGCTTGATAAGCTTCCCATTACTATGCTATTATGCTATGCTAAGCAAGAAGAGTGATGATAAGTAAGGAACTATTTCTTTGTCCTATGAATGATTCTTCTTCCTCTTCCCTACCCTCATTCCCCGCTAGCTCTCTCCACCTTCAAAGGTGTTTGAGGCCTTGAGACTGAGGCCAGGGATGGTTAATGCTTTTACAAAGTTTTTGTTATGCTTGTGATGCATGAATCTTTCCATCTTCATAGCATCACCAAGGTCACAAGGAACACAAAGATTGTATTATACCAAATCTTTCTTTATGGGAGAATCTATTATACAAAAGTCTATTGGAGGGGGGACCGGCTCCACATGAATCCGGTTCTCAACTGTTGTTAAGTTCTCTAATTCTCTCTCTCTCTCTCTCTCTCAAGTATTATTCATGCCAAGTTAATTAAGTATAATGGTTATGTTGCTACCGCTAATTAAATTCACCCTCTATGTTCTCAAAGTAGTCTCACAAAAATACTCTCTTTAATTCTCCTAATTCCACTATTCTCAAAGTTCGTAGGCCATTTCCATTCCATATCTCACTGAGATCAAGCTCTGTCTATGGTGAGGAACATAGCGCACATATCGTATCATGTATGATGCACCACTGGGAAAAGACAAAAAATGTTTTGTGCACCCTCTACGCCAAACGCCAAATCATCGGCCAAGTGTAGACAACCAAAACTCCTACTAGAGAAGGTGCTAAACCAGTCACGATGAGGTGTGTCTTGGAAAATTGCATCCTCATCTAGCAACCAACATGGAGAAAGTGTGCTATCCATAGACATATCTGCAAGAGGTACACTCAAGGCAAGCATGATGTCATAATAACTAATATCTAATTCTCCTAAATGATTTTCTCATGTTAAACTGATCATTTAATATGGGAAAGTTCCAGGGGAGAAAAAGTTAGAATATTGGTTAAGTTGGCAGACCGACCACGGTAGGGATCCAAAGGGGGGGGCATCTGCAAAAGAGCAATGCACAAAAATGGGCTTTAAAGACCCTAAGGTTCAACCCATTAAGACTTCCAAATTGCTAAGGTTCCAAAAATCAAAGGTTGTGTCCAATGGTCAAAGCTTATAAAAATTGGATGCTTTATGTGTGTGTACAAAAAGTCTTCATGCTTCCTACATAGGAGGGGGCGAGCCTTGCACGTAGGGGATGAGAGAGAAACACACACACACACACATACTCACAAGACTCCTTTACACAAAGGGAATGAGGGACACATGTCAGCTCCCTAGCCTAGATGCCCACAAGGTGTACTCAAATCCTATTGGATGGCCATGTAGGTGGACCAATGAGAATTAGGCTAGAGTAAATCTAGTTTAATTTATTTGAAAAACACTTAATAAAATAACCAATAAGAATTAAGCTCTCTAGAATACTATTGGACAGTCTCCCAAGGGGTCCAATGAGCATTCAATAGCCCAATGGCTTGCCTGATTCCTATTGGCTAGGAGACAAAGGGGTCCAATGAGAGTTTAATTGCATTAATTACTTACCTAAAGCTCTCACAAAAGGGGAAAGGGAGACACATGATAGAAGGCTATCACTTATGCTCCTTAAATCCTATTGGCGAAGCTTGGAGAGGTCCAATGGGGTGGTAGCATGAGCAAATAGCAAGAGGGGTCGACCAAGAGAGAGAGGGGGCTGAATTTTCTAAGGCATTATATCACAGACTCACACACGAGCTCATGTGTGAAGCAAGAAGACTCTCTCTCTCCTTCTCAAGCTTTAATGGAAAGCTTATCACCTACTCCAAGCTTGTGAGAAGGGAGGCCTACACCAACAACTCTTGGCTTTGTGATGCAAATCCAACCAAGATCCAAGATTCAATGCATGTTGATCTCCTCTACCATGCTAATTACTAATCTATGCTATGCTAATATGAGTGACTATGTGAGGAGATGTACATCTTTCTCGTAAGACTACTCCTTCATCCTCTCAATCTACTCTCATACCCCGCTAGCCCTCACCATCTTTGAAGGTGTGTGAGGTCTTGGGTCGGAGACCGTAAGGGACTTGATGTTGTGTTTTATAAGTGTTTTGCTTAGTGCTTGAAGCTTCCATCTTCATTGCACTAGCTAGTATTGAAGTAACACAAATAATTGTATTGTAAAATGTCTCTCTTGATGGGAAAAACTTATAATACAAAGCCTTTTGGAGGGGGGACCGGCTTCATGTAAATCCGGTCCTCAACTATTGTCAATAGCTTAATTTCTCTCTCTTTTGAAGTATTGTTCATGCTATAGAACTAGGTGTTATGCTTTTTGTTGCTCTCTCCACCCAAGCACTCTTGTTATTCTCATTAGGAGTCTGTTCTAATGAAATGCTCGCTATGTTCATGCTATTTTCCGCTAACACAAGTTTCTAGGCCATTAAATGTTACATTGGTATCATAGCACAAGGTTTCTCTTTTCTTTCTCAAGAAAGGAGGTCCTCAAGCTAGCTATAAATGGTTGGTACTATTAATTTCATTTGAGTAAGTAGAATAGGTATTTTCCAGCCTTGCAGTGCACCTACCTTCGTGCAGATAACGGGGCATCACCGTCGAGAGCTATGGTCTTAATAGTGGATTCCTACGGGGCTTGCCTACAGCTTAACCATTATTGAGCTATTAGAAGCTTGACAGGAGCCGATGCTATTTTGGTGTTGAACGACCCTCTCTTCTATTCCTTGCAATAATGGTATTCGAGCCACGAATACATTAGCTTGAGTGCTTTTTCTAAAGGGGTACAGAGGAGTAGAAACTAGGGCTTGAAGTGCCAAAGTACACCTAAAAGTTGTTAGAATGGATGACAATAGTAAAGAGAGTGAAATTAATGTTGATAACTTTGATTTTGCTAATGAGCAGGCTACTAAATGATGCCCCTATGCTTGCTAACTACCTTGTTTCTAGGCTTCAACAAGCCATGGGAAATCCCTCCAAAGTGAAGTGCAATGACAGCTTCGTGCTCATGGGATTCTCCAAGCTCCCCACCATGACGAGAGAGTACCTAGGAAGCCTCCTTGTGAGACTCCCAAAAGAATCCTCTCCATGATTTTGGGAAGAAGAAGAGGATTCATACGAAGGCTCAAAAATTTTCTCCTTGATGACGCATCTCCTTCCCAAAGGAGAACTCAAGAGCCCCCACCGAAGGAACGAGAAAGAAGTGAGTCTCCTGGCACCTCAATGGAGATGGCTCCACAAAGAAGGCGGACTAAACGCTCTCCATCACCTCCAAAATGGAGAAGACCATCGCACACTTCTCCACACCATAATTCAAAGAGGGATGACAAAAAGCAAGAGAAGAAAAAGGCAAGAAAGAGGACATCCACTTCTCCATCTTCTTCATCCTCTTCCTCTTATGAAAGTGATGGTGCAGACAAAGAAGATCAAGGAAAGAAAAAGGCGAGAAAGAGGTCACCTCTTCTCCATCTTCCTCAAATTATTCATCCTCTAAAGAAAGCGATAGTGAAACTTTTAACCATAAAAAAGAAGAGGCCATAGGAAATCATATGCCACGTGGAAGAGGTCGTCCAAGCTTAAGAAGTTCAAAGAGGAAGAGAAGAGCATCTCTTTCCTTACCTACAGTGGCACCTTTGGTGCTATGGACAAAGTGTTGGCCTTTATCCAAAAATTTGATGCGGCGTTTGGAGATGAGGGCTTCACGGAGTCCTCTAAGATACACCATGTATCTATGCACTTTCAAAAGTCCGTCAGGCAATGGTGGTCTAGCCTACGGGCCAACGGTGAAGCTCCACGAACATGGAAAGCTTTAAGAGCTTCCATTACGAAGCAATTTTTGGCCATCGATGCCAAAGACAAAGTACTCACCAAATGGCGAAGCTTGAAGCTCTCTCCCTACGAATCCATTCACAAATATGTAGACACGTTTTGGGATTTACATCTCAAAGCCACTGTCTTCAAAAAGATGGATTTTGGAGAGCAAAAAAAACAATTTTGTGCGGGCTTAACTGAAGAAATGGTGGAGTATGTCAACTCCCAAAGGCCACGCACCATATCGGCAGTTATGCACCATACTATGGTGGCTTCTCGAATCAATTTCCAAACAGGGCTAAAAAAAAATATAAGCCCATGGAAAACAAGGGTTCCAATGAGCCTAAGGGGAAGGACAATGTCCAAAAGTCTCCTAAGGGCAATTCCAACAAAGCTAAGGAGAAGAGAGTTTACAAAGGCAAAAACAAACTCTCTCCTGAAGAGCTTGAGCATTATCGCAAGGATAACCGTTGTTACAAGTGCAGCAAGCAAGGGCATGTGTACCGCGCTTGTCCCCAAAAGAACACCTGCGATGAGCCTCCTAGAGCTACCTTGGTCGAAATCCAAGAAGAGGAAACTCACCACAAAGGATCTCCTCTATGCCATGCTTGGGGAAAGGTAAGAGAACATGATGGTTTTATTCTTTTTGACCCTGTTTCTAGTCACAATTTCATATCCATAGAGTTGGCCACCAAGCTAGGCATAGAAGCTTACAAGGTGGGAGATGTCCTACCCACAGATGGTGCTTTCAAGGGGCAAAAAGATTCAGTCAGTCCCTTAATCGGGAAATTGAGGCTCCATGTCCAAAGCTATGTGGACAAAGAGGACTTCTTTATCTCTCCTCTCAAGCATGAGGACTTCTTTATCTCTCCTCTCAAGCATGAGGATGTAATCCTAGGGGCACCATGGTTTGATCGTATGGCTGCCAATGTTAAATTCCCTGAAAGAAAAATCTACTTTAGGTTCAGGGAAAAAGATATGTACATAGATGCTAAGGAAATGGGTAACACCATAACCATTGTACATAGGCAAGCTTTCAATAAGTCAATAAAGAGCTCTATTTCCATGTACATGATTTTTGTTAAAGTTTATCAAAATGAACCTAATGTTTCAGCAAAAGAAAATACACACACTCACAAGGAATTAGAGTTATCCAATTTTCTCAAGGGGTTTCAAGATCTCTTTATTGAAGACATCCCTTGTGAACTACCTCCTAAATGAGGCAATGAAGACCATGTAATTGAACTTCTTCCAGGAACTTCACCGCCTAATAAACCTCCTTATAGAGGTTCTCAAGCTCAATAGAGGTGATTATGCGGCAAGTGCATGAGTTAGTTGAAAAGGGCATGGTTAGACCTAGCTCATCTCCATTTTGCTCACCCGTGCTATTAGTGCAAAAGAAATATGGCACATATCGTATGTGTGTTGACTATAGAGCACTAAACAGGATCCCTATCAAGAATAGGTTTCCCGTTCCATGGGTAGAAGATCTATTTGATAAGCTACAAGGATTGACCTACTTCAATAGGATTGACCTAAAAAGTGGCTATCATCAAATAATGATAGTTGATCAAGATATTTTAAAGACCACATTTTGCACTACATTTGGTCTTTATGATACATTGTCATGCCTTTTGGCTTGACCAATGCACCGGCCACATTCAACTGCTTGATGCAGAAGCAATTCAGTCCTCACCGAACCTTTACTGGAGTGTTCTTTGATGATATTATCATCTACTCTAATTCACTAGATGAACACAAGCAACACCTCCAAGTAATATTTCAAGTTCTAAGAGAGAATAAACTTTATGTTAATCAAAAGAAAAGTGATTTTTTTCTTGCAAGAGATTCAGTATTTAGGTCACATTATCTCTCAAGATGGCATCCAAATGGATCCATCAAAGTTAGAGGTAATAGAAGGATGGCCTAAACCAAGGAATCTTCATGAACTAAGAAGCTTTATAGGTATGTGTGCATACTATACACACTTCATAGAAAAGTTCTCACAAATTGTAGGACCATTACATGACCTAACAAAGAAAAACATTAGGTATACATGGTCTGCCAAGGAGAACAATGCTTTTGAAAAGATTAAAGAAAAGCTTATCTCTCAACCCGTGCTTACACTTCTGGATCTCTCAGAGCCATTTGAGGTCCAATGTGACGCTTGTGGTGATTGCCTTCGAGTTGTTTTGCTCCAAGAAGGGCACCTTATAGCCTATGAAAGTCAAAGGCTCGACCTTGTTGAGCAAGATCTAGGCATATATGAAAAGGAAGTCCTCCTAGTTCTACATGCCTTAGACTCATGGAAGCACTATTTATTGGGTACTCCTTTCATTCTGCGAATGGATCACCAAAGTCTTAAGTACTTCATGACGTAGACCAAGCTCTCTGAGAAGCAAATGAGGTGGCAAATTTCCTTTTACAATTTCATTTTTGTATTGCTCACATTGCTGGCAAGCATAATCAAGTAGCCGATGCACTCTCAAGAAGGCCGAGAGTGAATGCGGTTTCCATAGCAACTCACAGTGATCTATCTTCTATGATAGATGAGTATGCTATTGATCCCAATTTTAGAAATGTGATTTCAGCCCTTGCACTAGGGAAGAAAGAGGAACCATTTACTTTACAAGATGGTTATCTTCTCTATGGTAATAGACTATGCGTTACCAACTCACTACGTGAGAAAGTAATGTATGAATCTCATGCTCCTCTTTATGCAGGGCATAGAGGGATTTAGTCTACCCAAAAGGGATTGAAACATATTTCTATTGGCCTACCATGAAAGCAGACGTACAACAGTATGTTTCTAAATGTGTGGTATGCCAAAAGACGAAGTTTGATAAAGGGAAGCAACCTCGATTGCTTCAAACTTTGTCAATCCATAATTCACCATGGGAGAGCATATCCATGGATTTTATCTTTGGATTGCCTAAGTCTATCCATGGGAATATGGGAATATGGACGATAGTAGGCAGGTTCAGTAAACAAGCTCATTTTATACATGTCCAAAAGACTATCAAAGCCCATCAAATGGCAACCCTCTTCATTTCACAAATCTTCAAGTACCATGGCTTGCCAATGTCCATAGTGTCAGATAGAGATCCTAGAATGACCAGTAATTTCTAAAAGGGTCTCTTTGATAATTTAGGAACAAGGCTAAATTTCTCTTCGGCCTATCACTCGCAAACGGATGGCCAAAGTGAAGTACCTAACCTAAAAATTCTCGATCTTCTAAAAGCCTATGTAATGGAAATAGATCAAAGATCCCAATGGGAGAAGTACTTACCCTTAGTGGAGTATGCCTACAATAACACTGTACATACTTCCATGAGAAAAGCACCTTTTAAGGTAATTGGGGGAAGATCCAAAAGTCCCCTGCTACTTAAGGTACACGGGAAGATCTTCGCTGCAGATGAGTATAGCCGAGACCTACAATAATCTTTCCAAAAGATTAAGGATGCTATCTCTATCTCATAGCAAAGGCAAAAGGCTGCTACTGATAAGCACAACAGAGCCCAAGCCTTTAAAGAAAATGATTGGGTCTTACTCAAATTTCCCAAGGCTCGATTAAGGCACACGATGGGCAAGAATCCTATGGGACACCCAAAGTACTATGCTAAGCTAGCAAAAAGGTACTATGATCCCTTCCAAATTCTTAGGCCAATCACTAGGACAGCCTGTCAACTCAAGTTGTCCAGCCATTGGCTCATACACAATGATTTCCATGTGAGCCTACTAAAGCCTTACAAAGGAGAGCCACCTCAAGAACCAACTATTGAAGACCCACCGGAGATTTAGGACCAAGAAGAGGTGTTGTAGCCCGAGTCCGTTCTCCGACATGAAGACAAGGTACTAAGAGGCGGTAAGACTATCCGATGATATCTTATTAATTTTAAGAATTATCCTTTTGAAGATGATAGATGGATGCAAGGCATAAAATTAAAGGATAACCTAAACCTTGTCAATGCTTACAATGCTTTCCTAGAGTAAGCAAATGTAGAAATGTTTAAAATGAAGAAATTTTTTGTCTTATAAGACTCTCTTTTTCTTTATTGTGCACAAAAATGAAGTAGTATGCATGCTTAGATCAAGTTTCCGGAGATGACGTGTCCCAAACACCAAGTAGAGCTTGTCACTCTACTATGGAAGATTGATAGGACTAATATGCAGACATGCTTGCGGCAGCTTAGGCTCTCAAGCGCCAATTGGATTAGTCATCCATTCTGGAACGATGTCGTAAGGTTACATAGGGATCCTCTACCCGCTAGAAAAAGGACTAATGAATGGGCTTTATCTTCTCTACCCCATAGTCGAGGAAGACTATGATTTCAAGAGAGATGTAATACCATAATAACTAATATCTAATTCTCCTAAATGATTTTCTCATGTTAAACTGATCATTTAATATGGGGAAGTGCCAGGGGAGAAAAAGCTAGAATATTGGTTAAGCTGGCAGACCGGCCATAGTAGGGATCGAAAGGAGGGAAAATAGGGATTCAAAGGGGGGGCCATCTGCAAAAGAGCAATGTGCAACAATGGGCTTTAAAGACCGTAAGGTTCAACCCATTAAGACTTCCATATTGCTAAGGTTCCAAAAATCAAAGGTTGTGTCCAATGGTCAAAGCTTATAAAAATTGGATGCTTTGTGTGTGTGTACAAAAAGTCTTCATGCTTCCTACATAGGAGGGGGCGAGCCTTGCAAGTAGGGGATGAGAGAGAAACACACACACACATACTCAGAAGCCTCATTTACACAAAGGGAATGAGGGACACATGTCAGCTCCCTAGCCCAAATGCCCACAAGGTGTACTCAAATCCTATTGGATGGCCATGGAGGTGGACCAATGAGAATTAGGCTAGAGTAAATCTAGTTTAATTAATTTGAAAAACTCTTAATAAAAGAACCAATAAGAATTAAGCTCTCTAGAATACTATTGGACAGTCTCCCAAGGGGTCCAATGAGCATTCAACAGCCCAATGGCTTGCCTGATTCCTATTGGCTAGGAGACAAAGGGGTCCAATGAGAGTTTAATTCCATTAATTTATTTACCTAAAGCTCTCACAAAAGGGGAAAGGGGGACACATGTAGAAAGGCTATCACTTATGCTTCTTAAATGCTATTGGCTAAGCCTGGAGAGGTCCAATGGGGTGGTAGCATGAGGAAATAGCAAGAGGGGTCGACCAAGAGAGTTAGGGGGCTGAATTTTCTAAGGTATTATCTCACACACTCACACACAAGCTCATGTGTGAAGCAAGAAGACTCTCTCTCTCTCTTTCTCAAGCTTTAATGGAAAGCTTATCACCTACTCCAAGCTTGTGAGAAGGGAGGCCTACACCAACAAGTCTTGGCTTTGTAATCCAACCAAGAGCCAAGCTTCAATGCATTCTCATCTCCTCTACCATGCTAATTACTAAGCTATGCTATGCTAATATGAGTGATTATGTGAGGAGACGTACATCTTTCTTGTAAGATTACTCCTTCTTCCTCTCAATCTACTCTCATACCCCGCTAGCTCTCACCATCTTTGAAGGTGTGTGAGGTCTTGGGTCCGAGACTGTGAGGGAATTGATGTTGTGTTTTATAAGCGTTTTGCTTAGTGCTTGAAGCTTCTATTTGGTATGCAAGCCCAATAGTGTCTTAGCCTGTGGGAACAAGTCTCATAATACATGCAGCTATAGACCACCTGTTTAGTGGAGTTTGGTTTAGATGCAAGTCAAGTTGTGCATGGCAAATTTTGGCTTTATATACCATAAGGTTGTTTACACATTTATTAATAAGCAACGCGTGTTATTTTTCTTGCTTGAGTATCAACTCTCTCTCTCTCTCTCTCTCTCTCTCTCTCTCTCTCTCTCTCTCTCTCTCTCTCTCTCTCTCTCTCTCTCTCTCTCTCTCTCTCTCTCTCTCTCTCTCTCTCTCTCTCTCTCTCTCTCTCTCTCTCTCTCTCGTTCTGCTGCACCTGTACCTCGCCATGAGGAACCCTCACCGGCTACATCCACCATAGGCTATCTCAACAATTGGTATCAAAGCTGCCCTGTCTTAGCTTGGGTCGATACGGCGCGGGTACAGCCGCTTGCAGAGGAGCAGCCCGTTTTTTGGATCTGCACGATTTCCACCTTGTTTTCCATCAACAGCATCGCCAAGCCTACTCGTCGACTTTCGACATACCATCCTCGACTCAAAACATCGCCATCGCTCGCCCATGAGCTTCAACACAATCGCACGTCGTCATGCTCGCTGTCTGCAGAGAGGTTTAGTTTTTTGAAGCTCATTTTCACACTCCATAATTAGTGACCATCTCAATTTTGGTCTTGGCCTTTAAAACAAGAGGGTGTTCACACCCCTTTTGTGAAGCCGACACTGCTTTTAGCCGTTGCTTCCGACACAGCAAGCTTTTTCCTTTTTGAAGTTGGTCGTTCAAGGCATAGCCCACAACAAAGTGTTGCTTGGCAACTGTGTAGTAGATAACCAAGGAAATGTGCGGTGCTTTCGATGACGCTCATACACAACAAAGAGTATCAAAGTACTGCAAAGACAATTGTTTGCAAAGCTTCTCGCTTCATAGTGATACCGAAGAAAAGCAAAAGTGCGACTCCAAAATCAAAGCAACAGAAGCAAGTTCGGATTGGTTCCTTTCAACACGATGTTCTGGCAGTATTCTTCAACTGATTTTTAGTTTAATTATCCTAGCTAAAAGTCATGTTTTGTCATGTCATCAAGGTTTGTTATGATTTTATCTATTGTCACTTATTGTCATGCCAAAATTTTGTATGGGTTATAAACACTGCCACACATAAAAGCGGTAAGACCACCCTTTGTTGTTTGCTCGGGTTCTAGTATGTCTCACACTGATGGTTGTTTGAGGGAAATGCACACACACACCTATGTTATTGTCAAGGGGGGGAATTCTACTCATGGTTTCAAGTGATTGGACTCTCCATGGTCCATCTGTCTCAAGTCCATAGTCAGTGGTTTGGGCTTGAGGGGGGGTTGTAAGGTATGCAAGCCCAGTAGTGTCTTAGACTGTGGGAATAAGTCTCATAATACATGCAGCTATAGACCATCGTTTTAGTGGAGTTTGGTTTAGATGCAAGTCAAGTTGTGCATGGCAAATTTTGGCTTTATATACTGTAAGGTTGTTTACACATTCATTAATAAGCAAAGCATGTTATTTTTATTGCTTGAGTATCGAGTCTCTCTCTCTCTCTCTCTCTCTCTCTCTCTCTCTCTCAATCTTGTTCTGTTGCACCTCGCCATGGTGAACCCTCACCGGCTACATCCACCATAAGCTATCTCAACAGCTTCCATCTTCATTGCACTAGCTAGTATTGAAGGAACACAAAGAATTGTATTGTAAAATGTCTCTCTTGATGGGAGAAACCTTCAATACAAAGCCTTTTGGAGGGGGGACCGGCTCCATGTAAATCCGGTCCTCAACTGTTGTCAATAGCTTAATTTCTCTCTCTTTTGAAATATTGTTCATGCTATCTAACTAGGTGTTATGCTTTTTGTTGCTCTCTCCACCCAAGCACTCTTGTTATTCTCATAAGGAATCTCTTCTAATGAAATGATCACTATGTTCATGCTATTTTCCGCTACACACGAGTTTCTAGGCCATTAAATGTTACACATGACATCGTCACCACTATCATAGACTGCCACTGTAAGTGCCTCTCTAATATTTGTCAAAGCCGTATCTGCATCACACACGCATCTCTGCTACTATCTCATACGTCTAAAACAACGGTGTCTAATGTGCCATGTGTGGCCACAATGCCAAAAACGCAAGTATCGACAAGAACAAGACTGTCGTCTCTCAAGAATCATCACTGTAGACTCTAAATTGTCATACATATCTACAACCATAAGTCAATGTCAAGAAACTATGGCAAGAAAACTTGGGAGAAATCCGATAGTCTCCCCTGTAAACTGAGTAAATCCTCAAGTACAATCTTTACCATATACCATGCCAAAATGGCAACAAAGTGGGAGATAACTTGACCACTACACAATCATGGAAAACATGATCAAACACTCAAAACCGATGCTCACATATGCATAAAAGAACTCCACAATCTGCTCACTACAAGCATATAATCTGGGACAAATTGCTCAACCGAGCGTAAAGCGCATAACCATATACGCAAGTAGAGAGCAAACTAGCTTAAAACGCATCCCACAGGAGAAACTGCCTACAAAATTCTACAAAAAAATTGTGAAACCTGTGACTGGCAAAGTCTGTGTAGCCACACTAGCATACACAATCCTCACTCCTGCAAGAGTGGGTACAAGAACACCAAACTATGTCCAAGCTGACAAAACCTGTCAAAGTGTGAGTCCAACTCGACACTAAAGTCTCCGAAGAGGACTCTAAACCATAAACCATAACACTACTCAATGTCAATGAGTAGAAATGCCAAAATGACTTCACAATCTTACATACAATGGCAATCTACAATCAATGTACATCCACGGAGTGACTGTGCATAAACATGCGCCAGAAGAGTTGCAATTTAGAAACCTGATCAATGTGAAAACAATGCTCTCAAGAGAGCTCACCGGCATTCAAAAGTAGTCGCCAAAATGCATGTATAATGGGCATCAACCATGCATCATAACCATATGCAAACCCAGTCGCAAATACCATGAATCCAAACACAAAATCACTACCAAAGTATCCTACGAAAATTTGTGAAAGAAGATCCATCTGTGTGCTCCAAAAACCGTGTCTCTCAAGAGACCGCTTTGATGGTGTGTAAATGCCTCCGTAGTTCGTTGCTCAAATCTACCAAAAACCCTCAAACCACAAGGCTCTACACAAGCTGAAATTGCATCTTCAGCTCAAAATTTATGCACCTAACTTTGAGCACATACCATGCTTCCAAAAGTGCATCAAAATCGCACATTATGCGAAATCAAAAAACCTGTAATTTTCGTATACAGTCAGCCTGAGCTTAATATCAACAAAACGGTGAGGATTTTGCAAAAAGTTTCTTCTGCAAAGTTGTAGACCATATCGAAATGGATGGGCTCGACGGGCTGAATATTCATATCTGCCTTCTACAAGGAGAAAAAAAATATCTAAAAGCAGTGTTGCTGCGCACACAATTTTTAGGGCAGCACCTTCACTTACACACAATCTTTTACACTGTCTTCTGAGCTTCCACAAGAGCATACTTCACTCTCAGTTGAGCTCATAATCTCCCATGGCATTCTTACAAAGATTTTGCGCTTTCTTGATCTCTCCACTGCCAAGAGCGAGCGAGCTATCACCTCGAAGCTCTCAAAGTTATCCCCGGGGCATCCAATAGGAAATATGTAAGATAGCATGTGCGAACAAAATAAGGGATTTATAATTAGGTAGATTTACAAAAAAATGTACTTACATAAAGGGTTTTTTAATTGAGAAAGTGAAAATTTTCATACATAAAGGCTAGTTTTTTACAAAATTACATATATAAGGGGTACATATTATACTTGAAAATATACAGGTAAGGGATTATTTAAATACCTCTTGTTCACACGTGATATATGCAATTTTTACATAGTGGACTCCCCAAGAAGTCATCGTGCTCTCTAAGATCACCATATGTTCTGATACCAGTTGAAGATACCAGTTGAAGAGTATGTGTGCACTGATGCGTGCGTGAGTGGTGCGTTGCACATGTGGGAAGGAGAGAAGGAGAGAGTATGTGGGTGGAACAAGCTCAACACTATGTGTGTGAGAGAGCCCCTTATTCTTCTATCTAGTAAAGAATAAGGTGTGTACTGTTGGGATTCAGGCCAACTAGCTGGACATCCCACTTACTACTAACCCATCTACTACTAACTTAACCATATATACACTTATTCTTTAATACAACAAATAAGGAGCTGCAACAACAGGATAACGTTGTTGTACTACGCTCCACCCAAAGTAGGTCTCTCTCTCTCTGCTCTCGCACTTACACTCACACACGCTTCCCGTGGCACCTTCAACTTGTATCAGAGCAGGGTTTGTGCTTGCCTTTTTGGATCCGTGTGCGCGCACTTTCAAATATGCAAACAGGTTTTCGATTTCGGCATCGACAAATTTAGCGTTCCGAGGGCGTTTCCATCAGGTGTCGTTGGGTTTTACCCCCCTTTTGAAGCTGTTCGTGTAGTCGAAAGATTCATTAGAGCTACGCTTCAGGAGTTGTATTTTTTCAACTCCACTTTTGCTACAGATACAAGTACAGGTACAGGACACAAGTGCATGTTGTTCAGAGACTATTTTGAGATGGTATATAGCCGCTTTATGGCTATTATGTGCTATTGAGATGGTGTTTATGGGCTGATTAGGAGCACTTTTCGGCATCTACATTGTCTTGGGTTTTTTAGGCATCCATCTCCTCACAGGTTCTTGCATACATAAGGACATCCAGGTTTCTTACAGGTTGCAGTGTTTATCATCAACACAATTTCAATGGTAGTATTTGATGCACATATGCATTGTTTTTGCACTTTTGATAGTTCTTGAGCTCTTTTGAGAGCGGTTTTACTCCCCGTAGGGATTTGTTTAATGCTTGCACATTTTGTTTGGCGCCTGTTTGAGTGCGTATACTGCACCTTGTAGTATTGTTGATAGTGGATGTACGTTGAGTTGCGGAAACTGCCATATGTACCTTTTGTGGAGCCTTGTTTTTGGCAGTCCCGACCGTTTTTGAGACTCGGTTCGGAGGCCCTTTCTGAGACTGGGCTGGTTTCTTATGTGCATAACCTTTTGCAAGGATCGATAGCGTGAGGTTTTCTTGAGTTGGGGGATTCTCGAATGTTGAGATCCTTTTGGTTATATAAGTTGCTGGAGTACCCCTTTTTCGTGGCCTCGCCATAGGACATGTATAGAGAGGGCTACGTGCATTTGACGCCGTGTTGGCAATCTTGGGTCAGCTTTTGACTTTTGATGCACAATTAGTGGTTGATGCGCCTGTCTTATGCTATGAGAGCATTACTTTTTATGCGTTACTTATCTCTTGTGACAGTTTTGGATTGAGATTCTGTCAAATTTTTTGGGGTAACTCTGCCGATTTTTTTCCAGAATTACTAGTGTTTATCGCCTTATTATCTTTAGCTTGCAGCCATGTCATCTAGTGGTGAAAAGGATATTTACAAAATCCGGAAATTTGATGGGACGAATTTTGCTATCTGGAAAGAGCAGATTCAAGATGTTCTTATACAAAAAGGCTAGCTGGATCCTATCATGGAGCGCCTAGAGGGTGAGCATACAGATGTTGAGTGAGAGAAACTTGATGCTAATGCCAAATCTACCCTCCGTTTGCAATTGGCCGAATCTTTGTACTTTACTATAGTTGGAGAAATAACTGCTAGAGATGTATGGGATAAGTAGTGTTCCAGTTATGAGAAACAAAGTGCCACTAATAAGGTTTTCTTGATGAAGAAGCTGTTTGACCTTCGTATGAAGGAAGAGGGCACTATTTCTACTCACATTAATGAGTTCAATATCATTTTCACTCAGTTGACCACTCAGGGTTCGATCTTCAATGAGGAAATCAAATGTATCTTCTTGCTATGCAGTTTACCCTTGTCTTGGGATACGTTTTGTACTCCGATTAGCAAGTCAGCACCTGGTACCAGTCTAGTGTATAATGACGTCCTTGGGAGTTTGTTTACCGAGGAGATTCGCATGAGATCTCTCAAAGGCAAGAAGGATGGTGATGCGTATGTTGCTAGTGATAGACAGAGGGGTCGCACTCAAAGTCGTGCCAAAAGCAAGGAACGTGGGAGCTCGCGCAGTAAGTCTCGGGGTTCTATGCGTAATGTCGAGTGCTATCACTGCCATTAAAAAGGGCATGTGAAGAAGGATTGCAGGAAATGGCAGCAAAGCAAGAAGGATAAACAATCCGGTGAAACTTCTAAGTCTGATGATTCAAACAAAGGCAAAGCAAAGTTATAGGAGATCGATGTGCTAGAGTCCTTGAATGCTCTTATTGTAGAGACTCTTTCAGTGGTTGTTATGCCACTTACCTCTGACGTATTCGTCTTCACAGCAGATCTACCTGTCGAGGCTCTTGTTACAAAAGATACGCAGTATGCACAGAATTGGATAGTAGATTTTGGTGTGAGTTTCCATGTGACACGACATAGAGAGTGGTTCTCTACCTACTCACTCTTGTGTGGCAAAGTGAGACTTGGTGATTCTTATGAACTAGACATTGAGGGTGTCGGAAATGTCAAATTGCATCTAAGGAATGACACACATTTTACTTTATGTAATGTAAGGCATGTGCCCAAGTTAAAGCTTGATTTCTGTTGGTTAGCTTGATGATTTGGGCTACAACACCACATTTGGCAATGGTTCGTGGATAGTGTACAAAGGTAATCTTGTTGTACTCAAAGGTCAAAAGCATGGTACCTTGTATTCCATGCATGTGTCAGATGTTGATCATGATTACATATCTAAAGCCGAGTTTTCGTCTGCTGTCTGCTGAGTTGTGGCATTGCTGGCTAGGTCATATTAGCCAAAAAGGAATGAGAACTCTGACTCGTTTTGGCTACTTACATGTCTTGTCTTATGTTGACTTTCCTCTTTGTGAGCACTGTATCTATGGCAAACAGACTAGGTCCGTGCATTTACCATTGGTTCAAAAGCGAGTTGAACCTCTAGATTTAGTGCATAGTGATGTTTGTGGTCCTATGTCAACCAAACCTCTAGGGGGGGGGGGCAGCTATTTTGTGACATTCATAGATGACTCTACTCAAAAAATGTGGGCATATCCTTTGAAACATAAGGATCAAGTTTTTCATGTGTCCATAAATTTTTAGCACTCATTGAGAATCAGTCTAGCAAGAAACTCAAGAGGTTGCGGACTCACAATGGTGGAGAGTATGTCTCCAAGGAGTTTGACAATTTCTGTGCTAGAAGGGGGATTAAAAGGCAGTTTACTGCACCATACACACCAGCTTAGAATGGAGTTGCTGAGCGTATGAATCGTACAATTCAGAAAAGAGTCACATCCATGCTTTCTAGGGCAACTCACACAAGGCTTTTGGGTAGAAGCCGTCTTGATCGCACTACACATTATAAATCGTTCGCCTAGTACGCCATTGAATTATGAGATTCTAGAAGAGTTATGGTCTAAACGTAAGCCCCACTATGACCATCTATGTGTTTTTGGTTGTGAATCTTATGCTCACGTGCCTAAACAACTTCGACAGAAGTTAGAGCCAAAGTCACTCAAATGTATTTTCATTGGATATGGTGCAGATGGAGAGATGGGATATCGTCTCTGGCACCCGGAATCTCGTCGAGTCATCCGTAGTTCAGATGTGATCTTCAATGAGTCGAAGATGCATAAACAACCTATCAAGGAAATAGAAATTTGGAGAGTCACTTTTGAGGATGTTGCCTAAGAGACAGTGAAATCAACTCAGCGGGCTAGTGATGTACCTTCCACTAGAAATGCTCCAGAGGGAGCGGATAGCAATGGTCAAGGAGTGAGATGGTCTACTACAGTCTCTTGTCCACCTGCGCATTTTGATCCACGTCATGATTACATCATGTTGACCGATTGCGGTGAGCCAAGCTGCTACCAAGAAGCCATGATGGCGGATGATGTGGTGAATTGGGAGCAGGCTATGCAATCTGAGTATAACTTGATTCTGGCTAATGACACTTGGGACTTGGTAGAACTGCCAAATGATGTGAAAGCTTTACCCTGCAAATGGGTTTACAAGAAGAAATTTACCTCTAGTAATCCAAATCCAAAGTACAAGGCTAGACTTGTAGTTAAAGGGTTCAAACAGCAAAAGGGAGTCGATTTTGATGAAATCTTCTCGCATGTGGTCAAGATGAAAACACTTAGAACCGTACTTGGTTTTGTAGCAATTCAGAACATGGAACTTGTCCAAATGGATGTGAAGATAGCATTTCTTCATGGGAAACTCGATGAGGATGTTTACATGCAGCAGCCTGAAGGGTTTGTTCAGGAGAACACATCTCGTGAGGAGCTAGTATGTAAGCTCAAAAATGCACTTTATGGCTTAAAGGAGGGTTCAAGGTAGTGGTATCATAAATTTGATGCATGTATGAGGTCTCAAGGATATAAAAGGAGTGAAGAGGATCACTGCTTGTACACAAGAAAGCTAGATGATGGCTTGATGATTCTAGTTTTGTATCTTGATGACATGCTTATAGCTGGGAAATCCATTGCGGAAATTGCCAACTTGAAGAAAACACTTAGTAATAATTTTGCAATGAAAGATTTGGGGGATGCTACACACTTTCTTGGCATGCGAATCAGAAGAGATTGCAATCGACGTGTTCTTGAGTTATCTCAGGAAACATACATTGAGAAAGTTTTGCAGCGTTCAATATGTAGGGGGGGAAGCATTGAGTACCCCAATGTGGGCATTCTTGAAACTCAGTAAGGAAGATGCACCCAAACCTGATATTGAGCGAGCTGAAATGGTTGAGGTACCATATTCTTCGGTAGTGGGCATGTTAACTGAGTCAACGTCAGTTAACACAAGCTGCTAAAGACCGAAGACCTACGGATGCACATCAAGGATGAATACAAAGAAGCAGTAAAGATTGGAATTACACATTTTTCATGTTTTCCCAAAATGGTCACCTATTGTAAATTCTCGATTTATTTCAAGCCATTGTAATATATATAATGTGTTACGGGCTCAATGAGAGTTCCAAGTTGTAAAGAATAGGTCACTTACTGCGCCTAGGTTGCAGATTCAGTAAGTGGTGAGTCCTAAAGGCCTTGGGCGGCCGTACATTGCATATTTTTAACCTAGGTATATAAGGCAGTGTGTAAAAGAAATTAGGGTTCTCAAGTCATTGTTGACAACACTCTTTGGTGAGAGCTCTTGAGGTGTGTGGCTATGGAGTCCTTGAGCTTCTCCTTGCTCATGAGACTTGATTAAAACTAATCAATGATTCATTCTCTCTCACTATGCCTCTCTCATACTTCTTCTTATTACCTATGATGCTTAGATTAGCTAGATCTTAACTAATTAGTGGTTAATCCCTCTCTAATTTTGTGTGATTGCCTTCTTTTGCTTGTGTGTGTATGTAGGTTTGGTTGGAGTGTGGTGCTCGATAGATCTATGTGTGTGTGCTTGCGATTAGTGTGTTGCATGATAGGATTAGTGTTGTGTGTGTCTTGCAATCGTAGTGTGTGTGATTGGGTTGATTAGAGGTGAAGAGAAGTGGATATGGAGATTGCCCTTCATTGCGGCTTCGCTCCTCCATAGGCCGAGAAGCTCACCTCATAGAGTTAACCATTTGTGTTTCCTCGATTAGCTCATTAACCGTGTGAGTGTTTCCATGCCCTAGCCGGGTAGCTCATCCCTTCGGATTGATAATTTTGTTGGTCATTGGAGCTATTGCAACGATGGGAACCCCAACATTTGGCACCGTTTTCGGGGACGATGGCCTACGCTAGTGTAATTGTGGCATAAACGAATGCGTTCCCTCACTGATTTCACTACTAATTTCACTTGTGTGTTTTTGTTTTTGTGGATTTTGGATGCGTGTGCATGAAGCATTGTGTTCATAATTCCCTAATGTGTGACCATATCTTGCCAATTGTGTGTTTACACTCTAATTTCTCACTAACCCCTTGCTAATTTGACTAATTTTTGCTAACTTACTAATGTGGTATGAAGGATTGGAGCATTCGACCATTCAATTGATCCTCAACGGAAAGGTAATCAAGGTGGTATTCTCAACCTCCCTAGAATCTAGAGATGTGTAGAATAGTGTAAAAATCCCACCATGATGCAATGTAATATTGATGCAATGTAATGCTATGCTATGTTGATGCAATGCAATGTGATGTTAGGGATTGAAAATTTTGCGATTATTCATTTTCACGCCATCGTAATGCCGAAATTTTTAAGAATTGGCGGCGGGTGAATTTGATAAGTTTCAATTGCTAATTGGGTGCCTAATTGAGTTGATTGCATGCTTTGATGGTCAATTTCAAGTGTGTGTGCACTAAAATCAAGTGTGTGTGCATTCTAATTGAGTGTGTGTATGTTAATTTTAGGTGTGTGTGCACTAAAATCAAGTGTGTGTGCATTCTAATTGAGTGTGTGTATGCTAATTTTAGGTGTGTGTGCACTATTTTGCCCATGTTTGAGCACCTAGAAATCAATGTGTGTGTTATGATTTTTCAATTGTGATGATTGATTTGTGTTGTACGCATGCTCAACTATTGATTTCTGAAGTCATATTACAAATTTGACAAATTTCGTCCTTTTATGTGCGCATCTAAAGATTGGCAAAAACTATCAATTTCTTTGTGTGTGTGTGTGTACCTAAAAAATGTTACCATATACATGTGGTACTGATGTGTGTGAACACACTAGGACCACTGGGGCATTTTTTCCCTCTTTAGGATGTTTTTTCCCCTGAGCATTGTATATACGCCCATCACTCTAGGGCTATCTATCTTTCCATTGCACACTAAGTAACACACTCTCTATTGTGTGCCTTGAGCTTCCTTCGTCTTCTCCAAGCTGTGTGTGTTTCTCTGCAACCCCAATTCCAACAATTGGTATCAGAGCAGGTTACATTCTCCCAGGCTTAGTCGCCAGCTGCTCCAGCACACGCCTGCTCACTTTCTCCAATTACAGTGAGGTTTGGCGAGCGTTCGTAGGTCGACAAATATTTCGGGTAAGCTCATAGAGCTTAGTCTGGTCAGATTTTTGATTCGGGCTCATTTCAGCCTCCGTTTCCACTACAGGCAGGTATGCACAGACAATTTTGTCATTTTGTGCAAAATTTTTGTCATTGTCGATTTCTGCATGACAGGTACCTTACAGTCTTCTACGGTTTGTGCTATATAGCACGTGTTGTTCCCGCTTCGTTTCTTGAATTTTGGGCAGTTTTCACATCAAGTGCAACATTTACCATGGTTGACCACAACACAGATGCTTTCAAGATGTTTGCTGCACAGTTTGAATTGGGACAACTACCGTGTGTGGGCTTACATAATGCAACATGTTCTTGTGTCAAAGGGCATCTGGAATATTGTGCACAGCATTGATGTACGTCCTGGTTCTGAGGATGCAGGTGATGTTGAGGATGTTGCAGGTCTTGCTGCAAGGATTGCTGCTATTAGAGTTGTTTTGCCTACGGCATAACAATCTCGTTGGGATGTAAAGGATGCGCAGGCTCATGCATTGATTGTGTTGTCTGTGAAGCGCACCATTGTTCCTCACATTCGTTCAGCAAAATGTGCAAAACAGGCTTGGGATATATTGGCTGGTCTTTATGCAAGTCGCAATGAGGTTAAAATTGCTTTGCTGTGTAAAGAGATGGAGTCAAAGATTATGCATGAGGAAGATGATACGGACACTTTCCTTGCTGTTGTCAAGGATATCAACAATGAGCAACTTATTTCTGCAGATGAAGTCATTTCAGACAGTTCCCTTGTGCAGACTGTTCTTGATGCCTTACCAGATTCCTACCAGACTTTTGCTAGTACTTGGAGACTGATGACCCAAGGAAATCCTGAAGTTGTCAAGTTTGATGCATTATGCACATTGCTGTTGCAAGAGTCACTTTCGAGAAAAAACAGGACTACGCAGCGTGCAGTTGAACAGGCTTTTATTGCTTCTCAAAGAAAGGGTGGTAACAGCAATGCAGCCACTTCTTATGGTTCTATTGTGAGTGGCAAAACTTCTGTTCCTAATGCTTCTACTGGCAGCAATTCGTTTGGAAATTCTGGTGAAAAAGGAAAAAAAAAGATTCATTTCATTATTGTAAAGCTAATGATCACTTGATCAAGCAGTGTCCTAAGTTGAAGGCCAAAGAGGCTAAGAAGAAAGAGGGTGGTTCCACTGCAAATGCTGGTTCCACTACAAATGCAGCCATTCTTGAGTCTTCTGTAAAAGGAAACTATAATGCTGATGTTGAGGCAGAATGGGCTTTTAGCGCAGAGTGCACTTACAATCCTGCTGTCCATGATGCAAGCTTGTCAGTTGTGCTGCGGATTCACATGTGTGGTATTTCGATAGTGGTGCTACAAAGCACATTACCTCACATCGTGAATTGTTCACCTCTCTCGAGTCTGTCCCTCATGGGAATTTAGTCACTTGTGCCAACAATGCCTCTTATCCGGTTCAGGGAGTTGGAAAGATTGTGCTTACTGCTGCTAATGGCAATTCTTTCACACTTGTTGATGCACTTTATGTACCTGGGATCAAGAAGAATCTTTTGTCTGTATCTGCACTTGCTAGACTTGGACTTGTAGTCAAATTTGTGGATGACAGATGTATAGTTCATGATCTCAGTTTTGGTGATGAAATTGTTGCATCTGGCCTTTTGTGCCGTGGGCTGTATAAGCTCACTTTGTATGACAAGTGTAGACAAAATTTTGCAAATGCTGTTGCAGATTCAAGGGCTATTTCAGATGCAAAACTTTGGCATGCACGTTTTGGTCATCTGAATTTTGCCAGTTTGTTACGTTTGCAAAAATCTGATATGGTTGCTTCTTTGCCACCTGTCAAACATGTTTGTGAAGGCAAATGGAGCATTCTAAGTTTCCAAAGGGGTGGTTCAGTTCGGGCCACATGCAGGTTGCAGCTTGTGCATAGTGATGTTTGTGGGCCCATGCATACTTTGTCCTTGGGCAATTACCTGTACTTCGTGACTTTCATTGATGATTACTCCAGGCATGCATGGGTATTTCCGCTTAAAGCAAAGTCTGAAGTTTTTATGTGCTTCAAACAATTTCTGGCTATGGCTAAAAATGTCTCAAAATGTACCATGGGCACCCTCCGTTCCAATCGAGGGGGGGAGTATATTTCTCATGAATTCAATGCATTTTTGGCTAGTCGTGGGATAAAACACCAATGTACAGTGCCTTACACACCTCAGAAAAATGGTGTTGCTAAGAGGAAAAACAGGTCACTTACGGAAATGGCATGATGTATGGTCAAAATTCAAGCTTTGCCTCATTCTTTTTGGCTTGAGGCCATCATGTATGCCACTTATGTACTAAACAAGTGTCCTACGAAAGCTTTGCAGTCTATTACTCCATATGAAGCATGGCATGATAGAAAGCCTTCTATTTAGCACATGCGTGTTTTTGGCTGTTTGGCATATGCTTTGGTGCCACAAACACAGCGCAAAAAATTGGATGATAAGGCTGTCAAATGTATTTTTGTTGGTTATAGTGCTGAAAGCAAAGGTTACAGGTTGTATCATCCGCAAACAAAACATATTCTCGTTTCATGGGATGTAGTGTTTGTGGAAGATTTTGTTCAGCCCTTGCTGTCATGTACTAGAGACAGTAATGTAAGCTCACAACACATTTATGACACTTTGTTGCCTCTTTTCGGTGGTGGAAATACGAATGTAAGTTCCAATGAGTCAAATGTATAGCCTATGGGGGTTTCTAAAAATGTTATAGATCAGCCTATTACTGATGCAGATGTACATGATGTACTTGATGAGGAAAGGGCTGAAAATGAGCACGCTAGAGGTATGCCAAAATGGCTGGTGCACACTTTGCGTGACAGTAAATTGGATGCACCTATTACTGATGCAGATGTACATGATGTACTTGATGAGGAAAGGGCTGAAAATGAGCACGCTAGAGGTATGCCAAAATGGCTGGTGCACACTTTGCATGACAGTAAATTGGATGCACCTTTGTCTAGTCCTACTTGTTCAGGCTCTCGCCATGCATCTTATGCATCAAATTGTTATGCTTTGGCTGTGTCTAGCTTACATAATGTTGAGGAGCCTCTGTCTTTTGATGAAGCACAGAATTTAAAAAATTGGATGGCTGCCATGCAATCAGAATATGATGCATTTATAGAAAATGACACATGGACTTTATGTGATTTGCTTCCTGGCAAAAAGGCCATTGGTACGAAGTGGGTTTACAAGTTGAAATGCAAGCTGGATGGTGAGATCGATCGCCATAAGGCTCGACTTGCTGCAAAGGGTTATGCACAACAAAAAGGCATAGATTATGAAGAGACTTTTGCTCCCACTTGTCATATGACTACTATGCGTTTTCTATGTGCCTTGGCAGCTCATTTTGGTTGGGATGTACATCAATCATACATTGTTATTGCTTTCTTGAATGGTGACATATTTGAGAAAGTTTATGTAACGCAGCCTCGTAGTTTTGTCATAAAAGGACAAGAGGACAAAGTGTGCAGATGTAAGAAGGCTTTGTATGGGTTGAAGCAATCTCCTCGTGCTTGGTATGAGAAAGCTGACACTCATTTGATCAAACGAGGCTTTTGTAACAGTCCACCAACAGAAAGCACATTGTATGTAAAGCGTGAGGGTGATGTACTTCTCATTGTGGTTCTTTATGTCGATGATTTGCTGATCACTGGACCAAATGAGAGACATATTGTTGAATTTAAGGCTGATTTTAATGCTACTTTCAAGATGAAAGATTTGGGGTTGTTCCATCATTACTTGGGTATCCAGTTTAAGCAGTGTGATGGTGGTATTTCCTTGTGTCAGAAAAGTTACATAGAGACATTGCTATGTAAATTTGGACTTGAGGATTGCAAACCTATTGCCACTCCCATGGAAACAGGTTTGAAGTTGAGTCTACATTATGCTGGCAATCCTATTGATGTCACTCTTTATCAAACCGATGTTGGCTGCCTCATTTATGTATGCAACACGAGGCTAGATATTCAGTTTGCAGTCTCACAGGTCAGCAAATTTATGCATAGCCCAGGGTCTAAGCATTGGCAGGCTGTCAAGAGGATTTTCCGCTACCTTAGTGGCACTTTACATCTTGGCTTGTTTTATCCCAAGGGGGGATCATTGCCGCCAGACTTACATGCTTTTTCGAACTCAGATTGGGCTGGTTGTTTTGACACGCGAGTGTCCACAAGTAGTTTTTGTTTTATGCTTGGCAATTGACGTATATCATGGTTGAGCAAGAATCAACCTACTGTGGCCACTTCGAGTTGTGAGGCTGAGTATAGGGCAGTCTTCACAGCTACGATTGAGTGTGTATGGCTCAAACGCATTATGGTTGATTTTGGTGTTGGACAGGACACTGCCAACACTATCTACAAGTACAATGGATCTATTAAGGTCAAAGGTTACTCAGATGCAGGTAGACAATGCTCAACAATTGCAAAAAGTGCAATATTACGGCCAACGGAGTCAACATTGATTGAAGCAGGTGATCAAAGCAAAGAAGATGCAGATAAAGCCCAACTAAAGGACACTACCACAACAAAAGAAGTCAATTCAGACACAAATTCTGAGACGATCAAGTGCAACATTGTTGGTGAAAACGAAGAAAAGCTGTCAAGAGAAGTAAAGCTAGATTTTTAGTTAGACAAGAACCTCATGTCTTTTCGCACTTGGAAAAAATGTGGTCAACCACAGCTGGAAGATGCTCCTGTTTTTGTGAACATATCAGGAAACAAACGAGTAGAATGCTCGGGAATCATCTCCATTACCATTGAAGTAAGTTCACAGATCATCATAGCTCAATTCCATGTGATCGCAGCAAAGGATATGCCAGACAACATCATAATGGGAGTGCCAATGGCCCAAAAGGTCCTAGAGCTACAGAGTTCAACGAAGATGCAGTCTTCAAAGACAACCAGGAATGAAGACTAAGATTGGTCACCCGCGAACGACAACACAAAGTCCTCAAGCACAATTAGAATGGTGACTGATATCAAAGCAGATCTTATGGAAGATGATTCATCTCCATTGAACAAAACTTTAGAAGAACTTAAAGCAAATCGGGCAATAAAAAGTGCAGATCAAACAAAACAAAGAGCAACCACAATAGCTATTGAGCAGAGAATGCCACCAAAGCCAAAAGTTAAGAAGAACGGGGTTGCAGACAACCAAGAAGAAATAGAAAGCCCAAAGATCAAACAAACAGTGTCAGTCGAATCACCAGACAAAGGTAAAGCTAAAGTGGACCTTCCATCGAGTAGCAAAGAAGATGTGACAGCGTATGCCTCTACATCAAAGAACCCTCATGGATTAGCTTCTTCAAGCAAGTCAGGCTTTCAAAACTTAAAGTCAATCGTTTGCTGACCCAACGAAAACCTCTAAGGAGACACCGAGAAAAGCAAAAATATTTCAGCCAAAGTACTCAAGAAAGCAAAGGAAAGTCAAGCAAGTGTTTGTTCAGAGCAGTTTAGTCAAAGTCAATGATCCAGTTTGGATTGAGGATAGGAAATCAACACAGAAAGACAAACACATGGGATGGATAGCATCACAATGGAGCTTAAAAGAACAGGAGTACTATGGAGGTAACAGACAGATATGGGTATCAAAACTGCAGGTTAGATAGAGCATATGAAGTAACTTCAAGACCCTCCCAAGAAAGAAGACCCACAAGGTATCAACCTCTACAATATCCTAGGATACTTGAGAAGCAGGTATACAACAGAACAGCATCAAAAGATGCTAAAGTCAACCACAATTTTCAAGAGGATACAGAACAAAGAAGGATCTCAAAGACTGTTCCTCTTTGACAAGTATTCTACACAGGTTATACAAAGATTTGGCTACCAGTCAACCACAAGCCAATTGCAACTACACCAGACCTGCATGGAGATATCAAGAGCTCAGCTAGACCTAAAGCTAAGCAAGGTCAACAAAGGAGATCCAAAGGTCATCAAGAGATTTGGATCCCTAAGTCTTCCAATGCTCCTAGTCAAAAGCCAGATGTCCACAGCCAACAAAGGCCTACAACAACATCAAAGACTCCTTACAACAGGCCCAATTGGAGAATCAAATAGATAATGGAGTCTTCACAGTCAAAGAAGGACAACTCAACCAACGATGCAAATTCAAAAATGATAAAATAGGTATGGTAAAAGAAACCTTCAATGCCAACTTTGTCCTTCACTAATCCTCTTTTTGAGGATTCAAACTTACTTTTACCTGAAGAAATGTTTGTAGTAAGCACAAGAATGTAAAAGTCAAGGCGCCAGGGTGCAAAAAACACTCTTTGGCATAGTCAAAGTCGAGCTGCTGAGCCATAAAATGAGAAAAGCATTAGTCCCAAAGCTTCAATTCATATTAAACTCTGTGGTAAGATTCGTAGTTATTAGACTTACGCTCAAGATGGAAGAGTTGAGCATATCTAAGTCGTGTTGCTCATGCTAGATGAGATGAGCATAAGAGTCAAAGTCTATTAACTTACAATTGGTGGAGTGTCATAGAGTCCAACACTCACGCACAGCACAATGCACAGTAAGATGAGAGCACATATCCTCGTCAACAAAAACCATTCTTAAAGGGGTGCGCAAAGCCATGTTATATGCTTTTATAGCTACACCATCTTTCTGAAGAACCCCTCAAAATCTTTCTTGCACAGCATATTGTTTTCCATGCATTTCTGTTTATGCATAAATAGGATGTTCCATCATTGGACATATGCATTAGACACTCTTTTTTGCTTCCACCTATGCACCTTGAGTGGACTACAACAGGCAAACCAATGTTCCATCATGCTACCCTCTCATATTTGCTACCTTTTTAATTCCATATCTATCAGCAAATAATCCCTTTAGTACTTTATTAATACTTCCCGTGCTAATAAGTACTCCAATAATGCGCGTATCCCAAAGGAACTTTTTTTCCACTGGGTTTTTTCCCTTTGGTCATCCAGGTATTAGACCCTAATTTAGAACCTCATCATTCTACTTCTCTTGTACATCTTTTCATAAATAAACAGAAGCCTCATCATTAAGCTATTACAACGGACAAATGCAACATCATCTCTCACATCAGACATATTCGGACCAATGAAGATGCTGCAACAAATTGAACTTCATCAACAAATCCAACGACAAATGAAGAAATCAGCCCATCAACAACCAATCAAAAACCTTCCCTAACCTCCACGGACACTTTTCAACAGTGCTCGAGGACGGGCACTAAAATAGGAAGGGGGGAATGTTAACTAAGTCAACATTAGTTAATAGAATCTGTTAAAGACAGAAGACGTACGGATAGACATCGAGGATGAATACGAAGAAGCAATAAAGATTGAAATTACACATTTTCCACGTTTTCCCAAAATGGTCACGTAGTGTCCCGATTTATTTCAAGCCATTGTAATATTTCTAATGTGTTACGGGCTCAATGGGAGTTCCAAGTTGTAAAGAATAGGTCACTTACTGCGCCTAGGTTGCAGATTCAGTTAAGTGGTGAGCCCTAAAGGCCTTGGGCGGTCGGAAATTGCATATTTTTAACCTAGGTATATAAGGCAGTGTATAAAAGAAATTAGGGTTCTCAAGTCATTGTTGAGAGCACTTTTTGGTGAGAGCTCTTGAGGTGTGTGGCTATGGAGTCCTTGAGCTTCTCCTTGATCATGAGACTTGATTAAAACTAATCAATGATTCATTCTCTCTCACTATGCCTCTCTCATACTTCTTATGATTGCCTATGATGCTTAGATTAGCTAGATCTTAACTAATTAATGGTTAATCCCTCTCTAATCTTGTGTGATTGCCCTCTTTTGCTTGTGTGTGCATGTAGGTTTGATTGGAATGTGGTGCTTGATAGATCTATGTGTGTGTGCTTGCGATTAGTGTGTTGCATGATAGGATTAGTGTTGTGTGCGTCTTGCAATCGTAGTGTGTGTGATTGGGTTGATTAGAGGTGAAGAGAAGTGGATATGGAGATTGCCCTTCATTGCGGATTTGCTCCTCCATAGGCGGAGAAGCTCACACCTCATAGAGTTAACCATTTGTGTTGCCACGATTAGCTCACTAACCGTGTGAGTGTTTCCATGCCCTAGCCGGGTAGCTCATCCCTCCGGATTGATAATTTTGTTGGCCATTGGAGCTATTGCAACGATGGGACCCCCCAACAGGGAAGTCTCATGTATGCTATGGTGGCCACAAGACCAGGCATTGCTTTTGCAGTGGGAGTGGTGAGCCGATATATGGAAAATCCTAGGAGCAAGCATTGGGAAGCAGTGAAGCACATTCTTAGGTACCTCAAAGGTATGGTCTGCAGGTGTTTACGCTTCAAGAATAATGATGCATCCATCGTGGGTTATGCGGATGCAGACTGTGCGGGTTGTGTCGACAATAGAAGATCGACACCTGTCTATGTCTTCATATTTGTTGGAGCAGCAGTATCTTGGAGGTCATTTCTTCAGCTTGTACATCGTCTTCCACTACGGAAGCAGAGTATGTTGCATTGTCGAATGCAAGTAAAGAGGCTGTATGGTTATCTTGTTTGGTCAAAAATCTTGGCATTGATGAGACTCCAGTGATATATTGTGATAGTCAGAGTGCTCTTGCATTGGCAAGGAATCCCGTGTTTCACTCCAAATCGAAACACATTGAAGTCAGGTATCATCTCGTGAGAGATTTCTTGGCCAAAAAGCTCATTGATTTGGCCAAGGTACACACTCACGACAACCCAGTAGATGCTTAGACAAAAGGGTTAGTTTTGGAGCGTTTTACACATTGCAGTGAGTTGATGGGTATAGGTTGAAGCCACTAGATTGCTTCACGGTTGTACATACCAGGTCACTTGGGCTGCGTTGGCCTTCAAGTGGGTGTTTGTTGGGATTCAGGCCAACTGGCCGGACATCCCACTTACTACTAACCCATCTACTAACTTAACCATATATACACTTATTCTTTAATACAATAGAATAAGGAGCTGCAATAGGATAACGTTGTACTACGCTCCACCCAAAGCAGGTCTCTCTCTCTCTTTGCTCTCACACTTGCACTCGCACACGCTTCCCGCGGCACCTTCATGTACAAGTAATGGGTGGTCAGACATCTCTGACGTGTGCGACTAAGGTAAGAGGCGCACCACCTTTACCCCAATAATTTTCATAGCTCTATGACTCACTCGTCCCCTTAGCTCTCTAAGGCCGGAAGCATCCTATTGATCCCTTTTTGGAGGGAAATAGCAAGAAAGATTAATAACAAAGGCATCACACATATAGACCAACTTTGGGATCACAACAGTAATGGTTGGAAAGGAATGGACTAGCTGGCCCTCCAATTTAACCTCCGTGGCTCCGAAGATTACTACGCAGCAAAGCCCTTGAACATTTTAACAAGTGGTGTCTATCGAACGGTGATTCCACGTTTGAGTGGAAAGCATGGCAGTGGCCCAAGAACAAACATTTTCTTACCAAAAACTAAGGAAGTGTACCTCTCCCTTATGTTTTTGAAGGACTGGTTCTCCCCGTTGAACAAGCAGTGGGGCAAGCAGTGGCTGGAGTCAAAGTGGGAGACACTCGTGTGAAACATTTGGAACCCAAAGTGGTCGCATGGAGTGAAGGTTTTCTTATGGAAGATGTTATGGGGAGCCCTACCAATTGGGGTGAAGATCTCTTTTAGGGGGATTGGTCCGGATAGATGCTTGCAATGTAGAACAACTTCTGAAGACCTCCCCCACGTTTTTAAGGAATGCCCGACAATATGTGGCCTTGTAGGAAAGATTTGCAAAGGGGTACAAAAGACCTGGAAAATAGGATTTTTCAAGAATGATATCTTCTCAGGAGGGAAGGTATTTAAGAGCCATGCTCTACTCATCACAACTCAAATTGTGATATGTTGCTACTTTAAGCATGTATGGAAAGCAAGGAAACTATCAGATCTTTGAGAACACCATGGAAGTTGCTAAGTTCACGGAGGTAATCCAAGAAAGCAAGGGGATTATCATCGCCATCGGGAAAAACATGGGCTTTGATGAGTGGAACATGACCATGGATGATTGACTTGATTGGGTAGTGACGAGGAACCATCCATTATCGTCGTGGTGGCTCCCCTATCAGCCAATGTATCATTGATCAGCTGAAGATGTCATGGCTCATGGGCGAGCATGACATGAATCTGTAATTCTATGATTTTGCTAATATAATCTACTCACCATTGTAAGTTTGGGGGGGGGGGCTGGCTAGGAGTAATTGCCTTGTCCATTTACACTTAGGCCAAGTAGTTTTTCAAGCCTACAATATGAATGTTCGGTGCTTGTGAAGACCATCGTACTTTCATGGTAAATGATAAACTATGAAGCATTGGTGCCATGTGGTACTTAATTAGAGTGTGGTATCCATGGAAATAAAGCTACATATGAGTATGTAAATAAAAATATGCAAGGCATACATCTTTGTGCAAGCCACAAGACTAAGTGAGACATAAAATTTAATGCGGGGGGGTGAGGGGATCGACGGTCCGGAAGTGGGAGGCAGGATCTCGAGGTGGGCTAAACCCGGGTAGTGCAAAGAGCTTGGTTTACTCAAAAGAATTATGAATTGGGTTCATTTTGGCCTCCATTTCCACTACAAACAGTACGGCACAGGCTATTTTGTCATTTTGTGAAAATTTTTTGTCAGTGTCGTTTTCTACATAACATGTCCCTTATAATCTTCTACGGTTTGTGCTATATAGCACATGTTGTTCTCGCTTCTTTTCTCCTCTTTTGAAGCAGTTTTCACATCAGGTGTAGGCATTCGTCATGGCCGACAACAACACATATGTGCTCAAGATGTTTGTTGTTGAGGATAGATTGGATGGGGACAATTACCCTATGTGGGCTTACATGATGCAACATGTTCTTGTGTCAAAGGGTGTCTACAATATTGTGCAGGGCATTGATGTATGTCTTGAGTCTGAGGATGTACGTGATGTTGAGGATGTTGCAGGTCTTGCTGCAAGGATTGCTATTGTTAGAGTTGTTTTGCCTATGGCAGAACAAGCTTGTTGGGATGTAAAAGATGCGCAGGCTCATTAATTGACTGCGTCTGTGAAGTGCACTATTACTCCTCACATTCGTTCAACAAAATTTGCAAAATAGGCTTGGGATATTCTAGCTGGTCTTTGTGCAAGTCGCAATGAAGCAAAAATTGCATTGCTACGTAATAGCAAATGCCAGGTAGTGCTAGATGAGAACTGTTTCAGATTCCATTGTGGACAGCTAGTCATAGCAAGTGCTGCTAGTGTTGGCACGACTCATGCGATGCGAGTAGGTCATGTTCGAGACGACATAGTCCTCGTGATTAAGTAGCCATACATAGATACGAGGTGTGACTCCTTTGCGGATAGGGTGCATGATGATCTAGCTAGTTATCATGTTGAGCCAATTGTGTAGACATTTGTGTAGTAGGGCTTGTCATGTGTGAATGAGATGACGGATATGGATGGATTGATCATGGAGGATTTGTAATGGAATTGGCCTATTAACTATGAGAGTAGCGGAAATTAGAGAAATACTTCTATGAAATTACTTTGTGAGCATAGCAAGTGAACTCAATTGATGGTAGCAGCATAAACACAGCATTTAGTTAACTTGGCATGAATAATACTTTTGCAAGAGAGAGAGTTTAGAGAACATGACAACAGTTGAGGACCGGATTTATGTGGATCCGGTCCCCCCTCCAATAGGCATTTGTATTATAGTTTCTCCCATCAAGAGAGACTTGTTAGAATACAATCGTTGTGTTCCTTGTGACCTAGGTGATGCAATGAAAGATGGAAGACTTCATGCATCATGAGCATAACATAAACTTTGTGGAAAGCATTATCCCAAGCCTCAGTCCCAAGACCTTAAACACCTTCGAAGGTGGAGAGAGCTAGCACGGAATGAGGGTAGGGAAGAGGAAGAAGAAACATTTCATAGGAGAAAGAATTAGCTCCTCACTTATTATCACTCTTCTTGCTAGTATACATAATAGCATAGTAATGAAGATGGAGAAGATGAAACACTTAAGCATTGAAGCATGGCTCTTGGTTGGATTTGCATTCCATAGCCAAGAGTGTTGGTGTAGGATCTCAACCTCTCTACTTGCTTGGAGAAGGAGAGGGAGCTCTTGCACTTTGCACACTACAGAATGAGAGAGAGAGAGGGAGGGAGAGAGTGTGTGTGTGTGTGGGAGAGTATACCCCTCAAGTAGGCCCCCTACTTTCTTTGGTCGACCCCCCCTTGTAGCTCATGCTTGAAGCTCATTGGACCCCTCCAGGCCTAGCCAATCACAAGCAAGAGTCATACCAAGAAACAAGGGTAGCCTTGGGACAAGTGTCCCCCTTTCCCCTTTGAGAGAGAGGGCTTCATAAATGCTAAAATAAGTAATTAAATTAACTAATTTACCATTGCACCCCTTGGGTGGCCAGCCAATAGGCTTTTGGCACACCATGAGGGCAACCTAGCTAGGGGCTTGACATGTGTCCTACTTGCCTCTTGGGCAAGGGGTGCCCTTTGGGAGAGAGAGCGATCAAGCAACCAACCCCCCTTCTTGCATGGATCGCCCCCTCCTTGTAGGGATTTGCTTTGATTTTTGTGCCACCTCAAGCCCCTCAACCTTGGGCCTAGTTCTCACCACAAGCTTGGCCCTTAAGCCCCTTAAGCTTGGGCTGGGTTCTCACCTCAAGTACAGCCCTAGCATCTCAAGCATGACAAGCATCTCAGTCATCAGGCATGACAAGCACCTCAAGTTTGGGCCGGGTTCCCACCTCAAGCACAACCCTAGCTTACCTAAGGTCAAAGGACTTTTAACACTAACTTCAATGAAGCTAACCCAAAGGTCTTTATGCTCCATTGGTTAGCCTTTCTCTTTGACAGACCATCTCTCATTTGGGCCCCTGGCCCCGTGTTGAGATAGATCTATAAGCACATGTCTATATCCTAGACCTTGTTCCATTTATTCTCCCACATCAAATGATCATTTTAATAGGAGAAAATCATTTGGTTTGGTTAGATATTGGATTTTATGACATTACCTCTCTCTTGAAATCATAGCACTATGAGGTAGAAGAGATAAAGTCTTAGTCATTATTCAATCTTACCAAGCGGGTAGAGGATCCCTTTTTACCCTTCGACATCTTTCCAAGATGGATGACTAATCCATTTGGTGCTTGGGAGACATAGCTGTCGCAAGCATGTCTGCTCTTTAGTCCATTTCATTCTCCCAAGTAGAGTGACAAATTCTACTTGGTGTTTGAGAGACGTCGTCATCACAAACATGATTCTAAGCATGCATAGTATTTAAATTTGTGCACAAAAAAAGAGAACTAGTCTTGTAAGACAAAAACATTGGTCATTTAAAAGAAATTTGTATATTTGCTTACTCTAATGTAGCATTGTAAGCATTGACAAGGTTCATACTATCCTTAAGTTGTATTCCTTGCATCCATCTAGCATCTTCAAAAGGATAATTTTTGAACTTAATAAGATACCATCAAATAATCGTACCATGTCGTAGTACCTTGTCTTCATGGCGAAGGATAGCTTCAGGTTGTAGCACCTCTTCTTGGTCTTCAACTTCAGGAGGGTCTTCAATAATTGGTTCACTGGGTGGCTCTCCTTTGTAGGTCTTAAGTAGGCTCACATGAAAAGCATTGTGTATGAGCCAATGGTTGGGCAACTTGAGTTGGTAAGCCATCTCATTGATAGGCTTCAAAATTTGGAAAGGACCAAAGTATCTTTTTGCTAGATTAGCATAATACTTTTGATGGCACGTAGGATTTTTGCTCGTCGTTTGCCTTAATCGAGCCTTAGGAAACTTAAGTAAGACCCAATAATTTTCTTTGGACGTTAAAGCCCTTATGTGCTTATCAGTAGAGCAGCGCTTTGCCTTTTTCAAGAGATGGATAAAGCCTCCTTAATCTTTTGAAAAGGTTCTTGTAGGTCACGGGTATACTCATTGATAGCGAAGATCTTCCCATGTACTTTGAGTAGCAAGGGACTTTTAGGTCTTCCCTCAATGATCTCAAAAGGTTCTTTTCCCCTAGAAGTATGTACAATATTATTGTAGGCATACTCTACAAGAGGTAACTACTTTTCCCATTGTGAGCGTTGATGTACTTCTGTAACATAAGGCTTTAGTAGATCGAGTATTGTAAGATTGGCTATCTCACTTTGGCCATCCGTTTGTGGGTGATAGGCCGAAGAGAAATTCAATCTTGTTCCGAGATTTTCAAAGAGACCTTTCTAGAAATTACTGGTCATTCTAGGATCTCTATCTGACACGATGGATGTTGGTAATCCATGGTGTTTGAAAATTTGTGATATGAAGAGAGTTGTCATTTGGTGTGCCTTAATAGTCTTTTTGACAGAAATAAAGTGTGCTTGCTTTCTAAACCTATCAGCTATTGTCCATATTCGTGTATAGACTTGGGTAATCCAAAGATGAAATCCATGGATATACTCTTCCATGGTGAATTTGAGATAGGTAATGGCTGGAGTAATCCAGGTTTCTTCCCTCTATCATACTTGGTCTTTTGGCATACTACACATTTTAAAAAATAGTCTTGTATGTCCACTTTCATGGTAGGCCAATAGAAATACGTCTCTACTCCTCGAAGAGTAAGTTGAATGCCTCTATGTCCCGCATAGGGAGGAGCATGTGATTCATACATCACTTTCTCAAGAAGGGAATGGGTAACACATAGCCTATGTCGTGGAGAAGATAACCATCCTGCAAGGTGAATGGTTCCTCTTTCTTTCCCAAAGTAAGGGCTAATATTATGTCTCTAAAGTCAGGGTCAGTAGCGTACTCATATATTATAGAAGATTCATTGTGAGTAGCTATAGACATCGCATTAACTTTTGGTCATCGTGAAAGTGCATCAGCCACTTGACTGTGCTTACCAGCAACGTGAGCAATATGGAAATTAGATTGCGAAAGAAAATTTGCCCACCTCATCTGTTTTTCGGAAAGCTTGGTTTGCGTCATGAAATACTTAAGACTTTGGTGGTCAATTTGTAGACTGAATGGAGTCCCCAATAAGTAGTGCCTCCATGTGTCTAGGGCATGTAGAAGAGCTAAAAGATCTTTCTCATAAATGCCCAAGACTCGTTCATCCGTATTGAGCCTTCAGCTCTCATATGGGGGGTGCACTATGTAAACATGTTAAAGTATAACGTGAGTTCAAAAGGAGGGGTTTTAAAATGCAAAAAAATTAGGTAATTTAACACAGATACAATAAAATAAGGGGGTTTTATATTCAATTTTGGAAAAAAATATAAAAATAAGGGGTCATTTTATTCATTTAGACATGTTAAAAGAGGGATTTTTTAATACCCCATGAACGCACGTTATATAGGGGGGTTACTGAATGGTGAATGCCCAGAGGCTCTCATATGCTCTGGCATGCCCTTCTTGAAGCAAAAGTTCTCCAAGGCAATCACCACAAGCATCACATTAGACCTCAAATGGCTTTGAGAGATCCAAAAGCATGAGAACTGGTTGGGAGGTAAGCTTTTCTTTGAGCTTGTCAAAAGAATTTTGCTCCTTAGCAGTCCATAAATACTTAACGTTCTTCTTTGTTAAGCCATGTAATGGTCCTGCTATTTGATAGAATTTTTCTATGAAGCGTCTATAGTATGCACACATACCAATAAAGCTTCTTAGCTCATGTAGATTCCTTGGATTAGGCCATGCTTTTATCACCTCTTTGATGGATCCATACGGATACAATCTTGAGAGATAATATGACCTAAGTATTGAATCTCTTGAAGGAAAATTTCGCTTTTCTTTTGGTTGAGGAAAAGCTTGTTCTATCTTAATGCTTGAAAAATCACTTAGAGATGTTGCTTATGTTCCTCCAAAGACTTGGAGTAGATGATGAAATCATCAAAGAACACTCCAGTGAATTTGCGGTAAGATCTAACAATTTTCTCCATTAGACGATTGAATGTGGCCGGTGCATTAGTCAAGCCAAAATCCATGAATAGATATTCATAAAAACTAAACATTGTGCGAAACACGGTCTTTAGGATATCTTCATCCAATATCCTTATTTGATGATCCACTTTTAAGTTCAATCCTTTTTAAGTAGGTAGAGCCTTGTAGCTTATCAAATAGATCTTCTACCTGAGGCACGAGAAATCTAGTTTTGATAGTGATATGATTTAGTGCTTGATAGTCCACACACATACGGTATGTACCATCTTTCTTTTGCATTAAATGGACTGGAGAACAAAAGGAGAGGATCTAGGCCTCACCATCCCTTTGTCTACCAATTCCTATACTTGCCTTATGATCTCCTCTTGTTGAGCTTGAGAAACTCAATAAGGAGGCTTGTTAGGTGGTGAGCTTCCTGGAAGGATCTCAATGTGTTGGTCACCATCCCCTCCTTTTGGAGGTAAGTCCATAGGGATATCATCGATGAACACACCTTGGAATCCTTTTAGAAAATTAGACAAGTACTCTAAATCTTCTTGATTCCTACCATTTACATTTAACAAAACATTAGGATCTTTTAGGGATACTTTGACAAAAATCATAAACACAGAAACATAGCTATTCATTGATTTATCAAAAGCAGGAGGATTTACAAGTGGTATAGAATGACCACACTCACTAGCATCTATATACATGTTCTTTTCCCTATAGGTGAAGTAGATTCCCCTTTCAGGGAACTTCATGTTGGCAGCCATGCGATCAAACCATGGTGCTCCTAGGATAGCATCCTCATGTTGGAGAGGAGAGATAAAAAAGTATTCTTTGTCGACATATCTTTGGACATGAAGCCTCAACTTCCCAATCAAGGGAGTAACGGAGGCTTGTTGTCCCTTGAAATTTGTGTCAGCGTTTACAATGTCTCCCATCCCAACTCCATTGTTATGAAGTTGTGAGTAGATCCAGGGTCAAACAAGATGAAGGCATCATGCTCCCTTACCCCACTCAAATGGCTCAAACAAATGCTCTGAAAAGGGTTTAGGTACACAGGCTTCGTCTGTGCAATCCCTTTCTAAGATACATTCTTCTCTTTTTAAGCTCCCGTTTTCTGAAGCTCCACACATCCAAATAGGAGTGCCTTTGTTCAACCACGATGGAAGTTTAGTTTCAGCCGAAGAGACTGAATCAAACTCTTGTATGGGCGTTTTCATGACATCTCTATAAGTGTGATCTTCTAGATTAACCCTTGTTATAGATCCCACTTGCTTCAAGTACAGATAATTGTTTTCTCAATCTTGGATAAGTTGTACATGTCGCATGAAAGGTCCTCCCAATATGATTTTGTAATTGAGTTTTTTCCCAAAGTCCACTATGGCAAAAGTGTGTTCATATTCAATCCCACAGGAATTAACTATCACTTTTTCAAGAAGTCCTAATGGTATTTCAATGTGTCCATTAGCCGATTGCAATTTCATTCGAGTTTGTCTAATGGATGGTTGTCCCTAGGATTCCCATACTGCTTTTGTGGCTATGGCTATGCCTGCCCACTATCCAGTATTGCCATGGTTTCAATGTCATTATATTTCATTGAAAGGGTGGTGTTTACTTCTTCCCCTTCGTAATATTCTCCTACTTTGCTCATTGGAACATATCAAATCTCTTTGTTATCCATTTCATGATTCAATTTTTCCAATTTTTTGAGATTAGCCCCGTTATCCCCACCTTCTCTAGGGTTTTCTGTAGATCATTCCATAAATATGTTCTGAGTTTTACCAGCACTCCCAAAGTAAGAGTGCATTGGATGGGTGTAGACATGATTGAATGAATGTTGTCTACTTCTAAGGTCTGTTCCTCTCTTTTTACTTGAGTGGTCTTACACACTATGGATTCATCTTCGTTATCTCCCAAGTAAGAGGGTAATGTTTTCAAGGTCAATGGTTTAGACATTCCTGAAGCTTCAGATCCGCAATCCCCGTACAAGGATTGTACATCCATGTCCATATCAGGAGGTAGGTTGTCTAACAAAACTCCCTCTATAGGAGCTGACTTTAGAGTTAGGTTCCCATCATTGATCTCTCTAACTTTTTCCCATCAGTGTCCTGGCCAGTCTTCCTCTACGAATGAAATTCCGTCTAAGGCATCTTCGTTGTGTAGCACTATAATTTCTATCTCTTTTGGTTCAAGTGGGGTTCTACCACCACTTCAGATTTTTCTTAATTGTCTCTTACCACAAGCTCCTCAGGTTTTGCCATATTTTCGAGCTTGGGTTTTTGTTTTTCTAGCATCTCTTCCGTGATTCTTACCAGATTTTGATAATCTTCAAGCTTAGCTGCTTCCATGTCTGGAGAAGGATAGTTTTTCCATTTGTTTTTCATGTTTTGGCCCGCTTTAAGTCCCGCTTGGTAGGCTTCCAAGGCTGCATTAATAGGCTCAAAAATTTTGTCAACCAAAATTGATCCTCCAGATTTCACTGTTGTTTCTTTGATTTCACTTCCAGTTTCTTTCACCTTTTCCTGGAATAGCTTCTTTGCTTCTCCTCGATTTCAGCCTTTTGTTTTCGCCTTCTCATCTCGTACCTTTTGCTTCTGCTTCTTTTGGTCTTTTGAGAGGCAATTTTTGTATTCTCTGAATCATCAGAGCAATTATGTTTCTTTTTCTTACTCTGGGATCTAGTGATTACCTTGATTGGAACAATCGGTTCACTCTTAGATGAGCTACTAGGTATCACTTGGACTACGTTTACTATTGTTTTACCCTTGTTTAAAGGAATTTTAGGATAATCTTTCGGGAAGTGTCCTCCCTTTTTGCAACATTGTATGCAATAAGCTTCAACTAGCTTGAGGTTCTTGTCAGGCTCTGGGCATTCATTTTTCCAATGATCATCTACACCACAGTTATGAAAGTTTCCCATTCTTGGCTTAATCATGGGTCTTACCATAGGAGGTCTAACACCTTGATTAGCTACATAATACATTGGTGCAAGCTCTAGTGGAGCATATGTCACACGTTCTTCCATTGGTGGTGGATGTGAATGATACCAATCTCCTTCTACCATTACGGTAGATAGACTAGGCTCAGCATAGGGTGTAACAGGCACACATGCTTGTTTGTCTATGAATCCCTCTGGGTGCATGTACTTTACAGGCACTGCATTATGTCCTGGATATGAAGGTTGCTGACCTAACACGGGTTGAGGTCTTTCCATACCCATAGGTGGTCTTTGAGTTGGTGCCATGTTAGGCTGGTATGTGTACATGGGTTGTCCTTGTGGCTTCATGGGCACGTACTGAACATTCCCATCATACTTTGGTTGGTAGTAGCACTCATTGGTCCATTTACCCTCGATTGCACACCATTTTTGCTGTCTAATTGGTTGTCCCTGTTGAGGTATCCCTTGCCCTAGTCCCCTCATAGGTGCTTTTTGCATGTTATTCATCATGTCATTCATCCTTTTGAGCATGTCTTCTATGGCTGAAAGTGGTGCTGCAGTAGCCGTTTCCACTTGTGTTGGTTTGGTGGATGCTGTTTTCTCACTTTGGTTATCCTTAGGGACATGTTCTTCATTGAAAATACCACAATTGTCTCCTAAGTCAATATCATCTGACACACACTCTTCTAGGGTTGTATGCTTCTTACTATACAAAATAGCATGAAGTTCTTTGTTTAACAGTCCCTTTAGAAACAATGATACTCTTCGTTCTTTTGCAAGTATCTCTAGCCCTGGGCATCTGGCAATGTATTGTTTCATTCGAGTTGCACAATCCCTAACAGACTCACCATGTTTCTGTTTAAAGCTGTAGATTTGAGCTACCGTATCGTTTTTAATCCCCGTTTTGGAACAAGCAGCTACAAATCCTTGAGCTAATGTGTTCAAGTCCATGATTGACCTTGGTGGAATGTTTTGGAATCATGTCAATGCTTTTCCTTCTAATGTCATTCCAAACCCGTCGAATTGATTATGGAAATCAAACACGCGTTCTTCTCTTAGCACTTGATTAAAGCTTGCTAAGTGGTCGTATGGATCTCCCGATCCACTGTATTTTTTGACCCATTTTTAAAAATTGGTTGGTCTGACAAATCTATTTGGTTCAACTCCCGGTCTCCTGGCAGTTGGTCATGTTCCGAGTCCTTCAAACCAGTCTGTTGGAAATAGTGACTCCTGTAGCCCTGGACTGGCCTTAGTGTCACTGGATTTTTTGCATGATGAGGTGGTTTCTGGTTTCTTAACATTACTCTCAAAAGATCTCTCACGGTGTTTATCTCTTAGAATAGTTTCTGGTCCTTGGCCCAATATCCACTCCTTATTGAATATCCTTGATATTTGGTTTGCTCTAACTCCTCAGGAGTCATCATAACAAAGGTGTTGTTATAAAAATCCCTAAATAGGTAGGTTGGTAGATCTGCTGATCCCCTATCCTTGATCTTGAAGATATAAATGATTTTCATGGGTGTTAGTTGTCCCGATTTGGTATGCGAAGTCTACAGAAGATCTTTTACATTTCTATCCTCCCAACAATAGACTCCAATTCAGTACTAAGCCGTTTCAAAGGCTTCAAATCAACTTGATTGTATCCCTCAAATTCTAAAGTTGGTGGTTCTTCTTTTGCGGCCATATCTGGAATTATGGTATTTCTATCCATGTACGTTTTTCCTTGTTTGTTTGTCCTGATCTCCTCTTCAAACTCAATACCATGGTCATCAATGTGAATAGCATACTCTTCGTTAGGATCCAGGTAAACATGAGCTCCATGTGATTAGTCTTATAAAAAGAGAGTATATGCTTATAGCGCATTGTCGTTCCGGTTTCCGAGTGAGTCGAATAAGAAGACATTTTGGATGTTGAATCTGAGAAAGTATCTGAGAGTTCTTCAAGGATAGTGTGCAAGGAATTGCCTTGATTCACGCTTTCTTCAGTGGATACTCTACTGGAGGTTTCTCCAAGTATGCCCCGATTTTCTAATACACGACGAGGTCTAAGGTTCATAAAGACTTGTGAAGCCCTGGATAGAGTACTTACCTTGGATTGACTTGTTGTCAATTTCTTCCACTTGACTGGATTGCACTTCTTTCAAGCTACTGATTCCTTGTCTGCAACCTGATTCCTGTACAAATTTGATCAAGTTAGTATTCTTTCACCAAGACCGTATAGTTTTTGCTAGCTATTGTGATTGGTCTATGTGTATCACTCCAAATCAAGCTAACTTAGTCAACAGTTGCAATTTTCAAACTCAACTTTGGTAAAAAACAAAGGACTAATTTGCAACTCAAAAATTGAGTGAACATGTACCAATTTGGATCCAATTGAACCCAAAATTTCCCGGTGGCCTTGTATTATGTTGGTCTAACATTGTACAAGTTCAAAAGTCAAAATGGCTGGCTCTCAGTAGCAGTAGTAAATAATCATGATTATTTATTTTTGTCAACTTTTTTCACTATTTGGCTTGATTTGCCAAGTATACAACCTGTTAAGGTCCCTGAACAAGTTTCAACAAGTTTCGACAAAATCTGCTCAAGTTTATCAATTGTCTCGTGTCCTCGGACTCGGTTTTCAAGAATCTGGCTTAAGTCTCACTTTTGTGATCCAAATTTCACCAAAATTGATTTGTGTGGTCTACTTGATATGCTTGACCTTGTGGTATACTCAAATATGCAAGATTGTCAATTTTTGAAGCAGATGTAAATAATCGCGATTATTTACTCTAGCTATTTTTTTGCAAGTTTTTGTCCCAACCTTGACAAATATCTGTTAAGCACTCCAACTTAAGGTCTCTAGCCAAGTTTCACCAAGTTTGGACTATTTCTGGTCAAATGGTCCTCAGTTTTGTGTCCGTAGACTGACTTTGCAATTTTGGTCACAATTTTCAATCCAATGATCCAAATCTTACCAAATTCGGTTTGTGGGCTTATTACAACATGGTAAAACTAGTGGTATGCTAACGTATTTAAAAATTTTGAAAAATGGGATAGATGTAAATAATCATGATTATTTACAACTGGCAATTTTTTGCATCTTTTTTATCAAGTGAGCATTTACACATGTTTATCACATCAATATAAGCCTATGAATCAAATTTCATTGAGTTTGGACAAATTTTTTTCCAATTTACACTCAAGTTTCAGAAAGTCAGTACAAACGTTAGTTTTTTCTCATTTTTTTTGCTAGTTTGGTGATCCAAATCTTTTGTGCCTTTACAAAAGTTGTTTGTACACATGCAATGAGTCACTGGTATCAACCTTGGTCGAATTTGAGTTGAAAGTAAATAATTGCGATTATTTACTTTATGCCCAATGTGTATATGTGAGAGGGAGAGAGAGAGACAGAGAATGTGTGTGTGTGTGTGTGTGTGTGTGTGTGTGTGTGTGTGTGTGATCGAGCAGTGGCGGCACGACGGCGGCGAGGCAGTTGAGCGCGGCATAGCGGCGGCTCCCTCTTCTTCGCGGTGAGGAATCCTCCACGACAGTAAGCGTAGAGTGATGAGTGACACACCATCGCCATCTTTGAGCTTACTAGTTTAGGCTTGTTGTGTGTTTGGAGCCATTTGTGGCTCGCACACCGTGTATTGGCAAGTTTCTTGCATTGACACATGCGACATACGCTGGTGCAACCAAAGTTGGTCTATGTTGGGAAGTGTTCTATGTAGTGCAAAGGGTGCTAGCATGCGCATGGCAAAGGGCTAAACCAGGTATGAAGACCATGGGCAAGAGAGTGGCAGCAGAAATGTATGCTTAAAGTGGTTTTTTAGGCCGGGGGGCCTCCAAAGTGAGATAATGATGATGGTAGGTCACAGTGTTCAAGATGTGGGAAATGTGCCCCGAAATGTGGTATTCGAGATGCTCTAGAAGCTCGTCTAGACAGCTCGTCAAACGGGGCTTCGGTGTGAAAGATATGCCAATCCGAAGTTAGAAGACTTTACAGGTTCCGACGGACAGGGCAGGTACAGACATGTGGCCAAAACTGGTACCATTGGATACACTTGTAAAGCTCAAACTGTGGAGCATGCCGGTCTTTTTGGTTTGCCATTCGGAGCTCAGACGGGCAAGTTATGGCTTGTGGAGTATTTGCAGGGGGTCGGGTACGTGCTCACCGCGCCACGTTCGTAAGCGCGTCGACAAGAGTTCTTTTGAGCTTGCTAGAGTTCTAGAAAGTTGCATGCGATATGGAAAGTCAACCGAAGTTTACGGCTCGCTGATCAGAGTTGTGGACGTCGGGATACGTCCTAGCCAAGCTCGCGGACAACTGAAAAAAAAGGTGGGTTGGGTTTTTTCCGGAGTTATGGGTCACCGTTCGAGGATACGAGGCGGCTGAAAGGTGGTGGGCTTCTTAGGATATGGCTTCGATGAGATGAAATTCGATTTGGCAGGGCTGAGCTGAAACCCGATGAATGTGTGTGGTTTTTGAGCACCGATGGCATGCGTAATGGAGGCTTGATAATTAAGGTCTTTAATTGTAAGTTCAAAATGTAAAAGGTGACCCTCATGGCTAAGAGGAGAACTTTGAGGGGAAAAAAACAAAAGAAAGCCTGAAAGAGGCAGTGGCGTCGGTGCCAGGGCTGAAAAAAGAAAGTTTTTTTCCCTTGGTAAAAGCTAGGAGGGGAAGGAAAGTAAGGGTAGCGGGTTTTCGAACAAAAGGGGAGAGCTTTTCTTTGGGCAAGGAAGGAGAATTGAGAAAAAGGAAGGAAAGAAAGTTTCGTGCGCTCGAGTTCAATGATCGAAGCCGGTATGCCTGGTCCGTGACACGGCTCAAAAGAGCGAAGGCCTTGCAAGAGATGGCGCCAGTGAAGGCTACCAAGAGGGAAAGGTTGTTGTCGAAGTGAAGCGAATGGTGAAATTCACGTTGAGATGTGTGCCGACGAGTGCAAGTTTGGAGGGAGGTGTGTGCCCCTCTGTGTGAAACAGTGATGGCCATGGTGCGGCCAAGAGCAGGCCATATGGATGTTGTACTTGGCATTTTTCTTTCTTTGAAGGAGAAGCTGTCATTGCCGGATTTTGGTGTCGTCTTTCCCCCCTTTCTTCTTTGCTCGTCTCCAGGGTGTGTGGTGCCGGTGTGTGTGAAGGAGCGTGTGTGCCCCCTGGGCCCCCTGTGTGTGAGAGAGAAAGAGAGAGAGGTGTTGGGATTGTGGAAGTGCGAGAAGCGGACAACAGCGGTGTGGTAGTTGTCTGAAGATTGTGCAGAGTGTTTGTGCGTTGGGCGAAGTGCAGGCGAGGCCCTGCTAGTGTGAGTTTCTTTTTTTGAAGGTGTTTTCGAGAGGACAGGGGTGCTGTGAATACCCTGAGCTATATAGGGGCAGTTGTTTGTGTGTCGGGTGTGTTCCTCATTCCCCCTCTCCAACGCGCACACTTGCTTGGTCAAAAGATAATCCTAGGTGTTTCTGGCTTTGAAGGGTTTGATACCAAAATACATTTTAAGGATGAAATTACTTAACTAAGCTTTGCTTGAAAGCTTTTTACATATAATAATATGGATTAGTCGACATTTTTTACCTTAATAGATATTATATAATAAATGAGAAGCTAAATATATGAGTAACTCTAGAAAAAATATGATGGAGACTTTAATATGCAGGACAATAGCTAGTCTAAAATTTTTTAAGTTTGACATGGATAACAAGTGATAGATTCCTTGAAGCCTGCCATATGTCTATTGTCTTGACTATATCTATTGTCTTGACTATATGGATGCAGGTGAGAATTCTATCTTGGTTTAAATAGGTTTAGCTTGCTGCAGTCCGACTTTGGAAACATTTAATGATGCAATTGGGATAGATTTTGATACCTTTGTACAAATTCCTTTGGAATGATACTTCATTCTTATTATATTCTACAGTTATGATTCAAAGACTGAATTGTTTCTATACTTATCTTTGCCTTGACATCTTTATCTAGTCGTCTTTTCGAACATCTTGTTCATTGGTGTGTTATTTATTTAAGTTCAATAGCTACACACACCCCTAAACACCAGGCCCTCCCAAGTGCCTGGGAGGACAAGGATGCTGGCTTTAGATAAGTTTGTGTCTGTAGACTTTGAGTGACCCACTGCTTTTAAATCCTTAACTGGTCGATAGGTGTTAGGTGGTCTCTCCTTGACTATAGACTGGATTCCTTCTCACGACTATTGTAGTCTTTATGGCTCATTCATTTTTAAGTAGCAGGTTAATCCAATTCTACTTACCTATGCTTTGGCATTTTGTTTTTTTTTACAGCTACAAGTACATGCTACTCATATGTTGACTTTTTGGAACAAGATGACTTGCTTTATGTTTTTCTTCCAACAACTACTCAATGACAACCATACTTATTTCAAGTTGGCTGACAAAGCCTTAAAACTCCTATAGGAGCAATGTCTTCCTTGAGGACTTTCTCTGTTATTGTACAGACATTTCTTCCCTTTTCAGGGTCACTCTTATTTAGCTCTTCTACGCTAATGAAATTAAAAAACTCATCTTTCTGGTGAGGCAGTAGGCCCATACACATTGGCCTACTGCCAAAACCCATTGTGTATGGCGCCTGGGTTAGGGCGGGCACACACACACACACACACACACTTTGTCACAGCAGCTGACCATAGCATAAAGATTTCCACAGAAAGATAGCTCAGAAATTATACTTATTGCTAGCCTACTATGCCATTTGCATTGCTGATTAAATACCACAAAGACAGTTAGCATGGCGGGTATTAATTAAACCTGACTTGGTGTACTTGGGTTGATATTAACCACTATAGTGGAATTTGGGCTAGCTTGTGGGTACAACCCCCTAGCATTTCTCTTACTAGGTGCCCAACCTTTGGCCTCTTAATAGGGCAGCTTCATACTTGATTGTTTCTACTAGGTTTTTTCATACTCTGTCGCGGCACTCAGATTGAGTTACAGCCTCATTCTGATGACATCGCGTTATGAGGGGTGGATTGGCACGGATTCTCTGCCTCTCACTCATGGAATCTGTCTTAGTTGTACTACCTCTTGCACTCATTGTTTGTGATCGACGCCAGGTTGTTGTAGCACCTCCACAACCGAGCACATTTTTTGGAATTCTTCCCTACCTCTTCCACTACATAAAGGTGAGGGGTTCTTCCCTTCACTTAGGCTTGGTCTCCCTTGGCAACTTGGAGAATGACTTGGGATTGCATCTGCTCACAGGTTTTTTATCTCAAATGCTTAAAAACAAAGCCCATGCTCTGTTATCTGAATATAAATAGCATTTTTTACATTTAGACTATTAGAAGAACTGTTCTTTTGGGATTTTTTATGAAAGGAGAAACTGGGTATAATTTTTTACACATCACTAAAGAATTTTTGGCTTCTTTCCTGGTACTGACTGCATACATACTAATCCTCTACTACTATGCTAGAAATTGACATCAAAACTATCATACATATGGTTACTATTCTGGTTTTTTGATACTGATGGTGAGTATTAGGTTGAATGCCTGGTGGTGGTGTTGGTTATGCTGCCATGGAGTATTTACATTCTGTAGCAAATTTGTACCTTTTGGGATTTTCCTTAGCTAAAAGCAAAAGGCTTGATAAAACCTTGGCACTAATAAATACACATCAATAGAGGGTTTCTTTTTTCCTGGTACTGATTACATACACTCACTCTAGTTTTTTGGTTGCTTGACATAAAAATGGCATCAATTCTTTAGGTTACTGGAATATGGTATACTGGTTATGCTACCATATTCTGATACAGTTTTTACACATCAGCAAAGGGTTTTGTTTGGCTTCTTGCCTGGTACTGATTGCATACTCACTTAATCCTTTGCTATACTGTGCTAGAATATGACATCAAATCTATCATGGTTATGGTTACTATTTTGATTTTTTAAATCTGATGGTGAGTATAAGGCTGAATGCATGGTCGTGGTGTTGGTTATGCATGGATATTCTGGTTACTGGAATGTGGTATACTGGTTATGCTGCCATATTTTGATAGTTGTAGTTGTTTACGTTACATTCAAAATTGCAGAAAAAAATGGAGATCTGGCCTTGTCTAACTGGTTATACACAGACTTTATATCTTCGGCTTAATCTTGGGTGTGATTGGATATTAGCTGGATCTGGTTTTCCATTATATAGATCTGGTATGATAAAGCTGATCTTTACAAATGGATAATGATCTGGTTTTTTTGTGCTTTGCTACCTTAGTTTGTTATGGTATATTTTTGATTGGGAGAAGTATGTTGTGATAAAACTTCTATACTTTACCTGATGCTTGGTTATCTAGCATAGATCTAGTTCTTCACTTACATCTAGTGATGATGCTAACATAAAATAAATTCTGGTTTTTTACTACTTGCTCTGATTTAATATAAATGAAACCTTCTAGATGCCAGGCTTTGCTCTGGTCCAGGTTTGATAAGAGTGTGCTGGAAAAACTTGGAGATTTAACCCAACTGCTACTGATGATTATTTCGCTTTTGATACTTAAGTTTATCCTGTTGGATAAACATGCTTGTTACGGATTCTGCTAAGATCTGGTGGGATAAGTGATTTAAATTACACTCTTCTTGTTTTTACCGAGTCTTTGGATAGGGCTTGCTTGGCCAAAAGATAATCCTAGGTGTTTTTGGCTTTGAAGGGCTTGACATCAGAATACATTTTAAGGATGAAATTACTTAACTAAGCTTTGCTTGCAAGCTTTTTACATACAATAATATGGATTAGTCAACATTTTTTACATTAATAGATATTATATAATAAATGAGAAGCTAAATATATGAGGACAATAGCTAGTCTAATTTTTTTTATGTTTGACATGGATAACAACTGATAGATTCTTCGAAGCCTACCATACGTAGCCAAGTCTAACATATCTGTTGTCTTGACTATATGGATACAGGTGAGAATTCTATCTCGGCTTAAAGAGGTTTAGCTTGCTGCAGTCCGACTCTGTAAACATTTAATGATGCAATTGGTATAGTTTTTGATACCTTTGTACAAATTCCTTTGGAATGATACTTCATTCTTATTATAAATTACAGTTATGATTCAAAGACTGAATTGTTTCTGTACTTATCTTTGCCTTGACATCTTTAGCCAGTCGTCTTTCTGAACATCTTCTTCATTGGTGTGTTATTTATTTAAGTTTAACAGCTACACACACCCCTAAACACCATGCCCTCCCAGGCAACTGTGAGGACCAGGATGCTGGCTTTGGATATGTTTGTGTCTGTAACCTTTTGAGTGACCCACTGTCTTTAAATCCTTAACTAGTCGACAAGTGTTAGGTGGTCTCTCCTTGACTATAGATTGGATTCCTTCTCACGACTATTGTAGTCTTTATGGCTCATTGTTTTTTAAGTAGCAGGTTAATCCAATTCTACTTACCTATGCTTTGGTAAATTGTTTTTTTTTACAGTTACAGGTACATGCTACTCATATGTTGACTTTTTGGAACAAGATGACTTGCTTTATCTTCCAACAGTTACTCAATCACAACCATACTTATTTCAAAATTGGCTGAAAAAGCCTTAAAAGTCCTACATGAGTAATTTCTTCCTTGAGTACTTTATCTGTTATTGTACATATATTTCTTCCCTTTTCAGGGTCACTCTTATTTAGCTCTTCTATGCTAATGAAATTAAAAAACTCATCTTTCTGATGAGGCAGTAGGCCCATACACAATGGGCCTACTTCCAAAACCCATTGTGTATGGCGCCTAGGTTAGGCCGGGTACACACACACACACACACACACACTCACACACACACACACACACACACACACACACACACACACACACACACACACACACACACACACACACACACACACACACACACACACACACACACACACACACTCTTTGTCACAGCAGCTGACCATAGCCTAAAGATTTCCATGGAAAAATAACTCGGAAATGATACTTATTGCTAGCCTATGATGCCATTTGCAAGGCTGATTAAATACCACAGAGACAATTAGCATGGTGGGTATTAATTAAACCTCACTTGGTCTACTTGGGTTGATATTAACCACTATAGTGGAATTTGGGCTAGCTTGTGCGTACAACCCCCTAACATTTCCCTTACTAGGTGCCCAAGCTTTGGCCTCTTAACCGGCTAGCTTCATACTTGATTGTTTCTACTAGGTTTTTTCATACTCTGTCGCGGCACTCATACTGAGTCACGGCCTCGTTCTTATGACCTCGCGTTATGAGGGGTGGATTGGCACGGATTCTCTCCCTCTCACTCATGGAATCTGTCTTGGCTGTACTACCTCTTGCACTCATTGTTTGTGATCGACCCCAGGCTGTTGCAGCACCTCCACAACCGAGTATTTTTTGGGATTCTTTCCTGCCTCTTCCAGTAAATAAAGGTGAGGGGTTCTTCCCTTCACTTAGGCTTGGTCTTCCTTGGCAACTTGGAGAATGACTTGGGATTGCGTCTGCTCATAGGTTTTTTATCTCAAATGCTTAGAATAGAACCCATGCTCTGTTATCTGATTATAAATAGCATTTTTTACATTTAGACTATTAGAAGTACTGTTCTTTTGGGATTTTTTATGAAAGGAGAAACTGGGTACAGTATTTTACACATCAGTAAAGAATTTTTGGCTTCTTTCCTAGTACTGACTGCATACATACTAATCCTCTGCTACTGTGGTAGAAATTGACATCAAAACTATCATACATATGGTTACTATTCTGGTTTTTTTATACTGATGGTGAGTATTAGGCTGAATGCCTGGTGGTGGTGCTGGTTATGATGCCATGGAGTGTTTACATTCTGTAGCAAATTTGTACCTTTTGGGATTTTCCTTAGCTTAAAGCAAAAGGCTTGATAAAACCTCAGCACTAATAAATACACATCAATAGAGGGTTTCTTTTTTCCTGGTATTGATTACATACACTCACTCTAGTTTTCTAGTTGCTTGACATAAAAATGGCATTAATTCTTTAGGTTATTTGAATATGGTATACTGGTTATGCTGCCATATTCTGATACAGTTTTTACACATCAACAAAGGGTTTTGTTTGGCTTCTTGCCTGGTACTGACTGCATACTCACTTAATCCTCTGCTACTGTGCTAGAATATGACATCAAATTTATCATGTTTATGGTTACTATTTTGATTTTTTAATTATAATGGTGAGTATAAGGCTGAATGCCTGGTGGTGCTAGTTATGCATGGATATTCTGGTTACTGGAATGTGGTATGCTGGTTATGGTGCCATATTCTGATATTTGTGGTTGTTTACGTTACATTCAAAATTGCAGAAAAAAATGGAGATCTGGCCTGGTCTAAGTGGTTATACAAAGATTTTATATCTTGGGCTTAATCTTGGGTGTGATTGGATATTAGTCGGATCTGGTTTTCCATTATACAGATCTGGTCTGATAAAACTGATCTTTACAAATGGATAATGATGTGGTTTTATTGTGCTTTTCTACCTCAGTTTGTTATGGTATTTTGATTGGGAGAAGTATGTTGTGACTTACAAAACTTCTAAACTTTACCTGATGCTTGGTTATCTGGCATAGGTCTGGTTCTTCACTTACATCTAGTGATGATGCTAAACATAAAATAAATTTTGGTTTTTTACTGCTTGCTCTAACTTAATATAAATGAAACCCTCTGTCACCTATCCAAGACGAGGTCCTTGATCGGAGTGCTGCTTGGCAGTCGTGGTGTGCATGATGCACAACCTCTTGGCATGAGCTTTTGGCATAGCCTATGCCTACGCTAAATCCATGTATTGCAAGTTACAATAGCGCATGCGTATGTCTAGCACCATATGCGAGGTCAATGATGAGCTTTACTAAACACGTCAGAACTATTGATGTTGGCTTTTGGCTCTGTGTAGACCTTCAAAACAAGGGACAAGCATCAACGTCACCCTTTTGACATGATGAACTCTACTAACACTTCAAAATTACCCCTGTTGGCTTCATACTTTCAGCATGCAGTCCTTGACGCATGAGTACTCAAGTTGAAAGGTTATTTTGGTCTTCTTTTGGCATATCATGGAGCACCATTTTGCAAGTTTTTAAACTAATTATATCTACATGGTACCATGCAGGTGAAGGACAAGGTGAAGAGTAGACCCTTTGTGGATGTTGTAATTTACAAAGTGACCATGCATGCGTATGCTAGCTCTCCTAGTAGCTTTGCAAATTGTAGTATTGTTTTGCTCTTGCCTTCCTGCATCACTTCAAGCTTGACACAATTGATGTAGCTGTAAGGTTTCCAGTTTCTGAAACCTTAAAGGTTGTATAAGCTTAATCAAACTGATATGATTATTGAAAAAGCAATGTAGAATTGTCCGACCATGGCAAATATTGGTATTTTTGGAATCTTAAGCACAACAAAACCCGGGCTAGAAATTTTCAGAATTGAATTCCGATAAAAACTGGCATAGTTATGACCCCTGGAAGTTTACACTGTGATTTGAGTAAAATAGAAAAATTGAAGGGTTACAATAATCATTTAAGCATAGACTTTATTAAAGGTCTCCCAGATATTTACAAGATATTTACCAATTAAGCAAAAATAGGTCAAATTATAGCAAAATTGACATTTTAAAAGCTGGCAGGTAATGGGAGGGTCATCATTGACCTGCCAGGGACTCATTTAGCAGCAGGGGTCGTTTTTTGACTTGCTGGGGGCTGCTTGAACTTCAAGCAACTGCCTTTTTCAGCCTGTGAGAGCTTAAGAGTGCCAGAAATCTATAAATAGGACCCCTAGCTTCACATTTGAGGGGGACTCGAAGCCTTGCTACTCTCTCTCTCATCTAGAGAGAACACTACGCAGAAATCATTAGAGTTTAATCTCTAATTGATTAACCCTAACGGTAATTAACCTAATCCTTCTTAATTAGCAAGGTTAGATTAAAATAAATTGTTAATAAATCAAAGATTAGACCTATGCATGCTCCTTAAACCTCTTTAAATTAATTAATCTTTGCTGATTATTGTAATTAAGCTTAGTAATACTAAGCTAATTAATTATCCTATCATATTATGGCTGAAATTAGCCAAATTAACCATGAATTAATGATAAATATATTAATTAAGCTTAGATTAAGATGAAGTAATTATCAGAGTTGCATTAGATAGTCATTAAGCTAGGAAAATTATCCTATAATTTTCTGAGTAATTTTCCTAATTAATTAGGCAGAATTACTCTGTTTTTTGAGCTATTTAAATAGGGGAAATTAGTAAATTGATTTCAATTGCTATAATATATTTATCAGTGGTTAATTGGATATTAAGGAACCCGTGATAATTAGGAAAATCTCAGATAATGAATCTAGCTAATTAATTAGGTAGAATTACTCTATTTTTTGACCAATTTAAATAGGGGAAATTAGTAAATTGATTTCAATTGTTGAGATACATTTATCAATGGTTAATTAGGTGTTAAGAAACCTGTGATAATTAGGAGAATCTCAGATAGTTAATCTAGCTAATTAATTAGGCATAATTACTGTGTTTTTTGAACAATTTTAATAGGAGAAATTAGTAAATGGAATTAAAATACTTCCATATAATTATCAGTAGTTAAATAAGTGTTCAATAACCCGTGATAATTAGGAGAAGTTTAGAAAGTTAATTTAGATAATTATTTTAGCTAAAATACCCTATTTGTTGAGCAATTTTAATAGGAAAAATTAGTAAATGGAATTAAAATGCTGTCATATAATTATCAGTGGTTAATAAGGTGTTTACAAAGTCGTGATAATTAGGAGAAGTTCAGAAAATTAATCTAGCTAATTACTTTAGCTAAAATACCATGTTTTTTGAGTAATTTAAATAGGAGAAATTAGTAAATGGAATTAAAATTCTGTCATATAATTATCACTGGTTAATTAGGTGTGCAATAATCCGTGATAATTAGGAGAAGATCATGAAGTTAATTTAGCTAATTACTTTAGCTAAAATACCTTGTTTTTTGAGCAATTTAAATAGGGGAAATTAATAAATGAAATTCAAATGATTTCTTATAATTATTAGTGGTTAATTAGGTGTTAAGAAACCCGTGATAATTAGGAGAAGCTCAATTAATTAATCTAACTAATTAAGTAGGCATAATTACTCTATTTTTTGAGAAAATTAAAAAGGGAAAATTAGTAAACGGAATTAAAATGATATGATATATTTATCAGTGGTTAATTAGGTGTGTTTAAACCTGTGATAATTGAGACAAGCTCAGAAAAGTAGTTTAACTAATTATCTTAGTGGAATTACGCTGTTTTTAGGGGTAAATTAAAGGGGTAAATTAGTAAATCATGTTCTATAATTACATGCTATTCTTCAGAGCTGTATTGTAGGGTCAAAAGACCATGATAATTATGCCAAGGTTAGAAAAGTAGTATAGATATTTATCCAAGCCAAATTGTACGGTTTTTAACTAAAAAGTAAAGGGGGAAATTAGTAAATCATGTGCTATAATTATATTCTATTTATCAGAGCTGTATTATAGGGTCAAGAGCCCGTGATAATTATTCCAAGGTTAAAAAAGTAGTGTAGATATTTATCTAAGTCAAATTACACTATTTTTAGCTAAAAACTAAAGAGGGAAATTAGTAAATCATGCTATATGATTACATTCTATTTATCAGAGCTATATTATAGGGTAAAGAAGCCGTGATAATTATGTCAAGGTTAGAAAAGTAGTATAGATATTTATCTAAGTCAAATTACACTATTTTTAGCTAAAAACTAAAGAGGGAAATTAGTAAATCATGTTATATGATTATATGCTATTTTTCAGAGCTATATTATAGGGTAAAGAGGCCGTAATAATTATGCCAAGGTTAGAAAAGTAGTATAGATATTTATCTAAGTCAAATTACACTATTTTTAGCTAAAAATTAAAGAGGAAAATTAGTAATCATGTTATATGATTACATGCTATTTATCAGAGCTATATTATAGGGTAAAAAGGCCGTGATAATTATGTTAAGGTTAGAAAAGTAGTATAGATATTTATCTAAGTCAAAATACACTAGTTTTAGCTGAAAATTGAAGATGGAAATTATATAATTAAGTTAGAAAATAATAAGATAATTACCAGAGGTTAAAAAATACATTATCTACTTGTGGTAATTATACCATAGATAATTGGTGAATTTAGAAAATTATAATTGACCAAAAGTTCTATTTTTAGCGAATGATTAATTAAAAATAAATAGACTTTGTGGTCAAAAGTTTTTAAGAAAATTATAGTAAGTGTAAACCGATGATATCAAGTTGAGGAAATGAAATCTTTAAGAGAAATTAAATACAATAAATATTAAGCCGAGATAAGTAAATTATTAGCTTAAAAGTTGATAGGAAAATTAGGAAAGAAATATAGAAAACTATAAGAAATTTAGGAGAGCTTAGAAAACCCTTAGGGAAGCGGTGGAAGAAGTTATCATGCTTATTTAGACAAATAAGAAATTACTAGGTCAAGAATTTATCAATTAAGCCTATAAATTTAACCCTGGATGGGTTACGATGGAATACAAAGGTTAAGTCTAGATTTTGAATTATTTACCTAATGATTAGACGTCCTTTTCATAAGGATAAGAAGTTATGGCACAAAAAAAAAAGAAGAACCCGAGCAAATCCTACATATGATGATGAGGAAGTAGCTCCAAAACAAACTAGAGCGTCGCACGACGACGAAGCCGGGCCTAGTAGTAGGCCTACGGATGAGAGTCTTCAGGCACCAGCGCAATAACAGATGGCCAATCAATCCCAGGTGGGTTTCCCATTATTCAATTAAGTCGTTAATTAGTTTAAGTTCTTTTATAAGTTAGCATTGCATATGTAAGAAGGATAAATTGGCTGAAAACGCAAGGTAACTTCCAACGTACATTTGTTTATAATGTAGGAAAGAATTGTTTGGGTTAAAACTGGTTGAATTAGGAAAGATATGTTTGATCATCCTTAAGACAGCTTGTCTCAAGACACCTCCGACTCCTTGATATAAATTGATGATAATGATTGGCTTTCTAGCCACGGTTAAGTCGGTTACCCCCATGAACGACGAGTTTCTACTCCGTGTCATGTCTTGATGTTTCTACATAAGTTAGGATACCGTTTTTTTATCCTAGGGGAGCCGCCCGGTTGTATGGGCAACTGGTTTGGTGTATGGGCACCCGGAACCTTGGGTGGGGGTTTATCCACTCCGGATTTGAATAAGGAATGGGTGCGGTTTTTCACCCTTAGGTGGTCTTGAGACAAGACGAGTACTGGTCATGGTTATTATGGATAATGTTTTGATTGACAGTACCCTGTCTTAAGTTTAAAGATGTTTGTTTTCTGAAAGAATGCTTTCAATGCTGTCTTCAAGGAATTGCTATGATGGAACGTTAAAAGAAACCATTCTTTTAAATGTTAAAACAATGTAATAATAAGATAAATGAATCTTGTGTGAGTGCGGGGTGGTAAGTGGGGATTGACTAAGGTTGTCAATCATGGACGGGTGGACCTGATTAGTCAGGTAACTATCCATTCCCGTGCACTAAAACGTTTTAGAAACTTCTCACTTGGAAGAGGAATCCACCAACGGCTGTGCCCTCACATATGTTAGGGGGAAAAAAGCGTTGGCTAAGGAAACCATAATCTGAATGATGAAGTTATAGGGCCGGAATAAGAATTTTTTTTTTGTAGGCCGTTTGAATACAATGTCCCGTTTCCGCTGCGAGACAGGACTAGGTCTTCTTCTAGGGCTATAGACCCAAGCCATTGTCAATGGCAAAGGTTTATTCCTTGGATTTTTCTTGTTTAGAGACTCCGATTTTTACAAGGCCTAGAGACCTATCAAGGATCCCATCCCGATCTTGGTGTAGGCGGGTTGGGGACCTTACAGTAGCATAAGCAACCATAGACCTTGACAAATCTTTACCATCATCTCGCTTCTCTTGAGGGTTAACCACGTCCATACCAAGTTTTTGAAAATGCAATCAGGAGAGCTATTAGAGCATATGAATTCTTATATTGGTGGTTGTTGTGATTGTGTCATGCCTCCCATCAACACCATAATGGAAAGCAAGGTGAGCATTGTGTCAATGGCATGGAGAACTACTACAATTCAGCTTTGGTGGTGCATGTGTGAGCCCAAGGGCCACTGACATGGGACCTGTAGCAGTAATGTAATGGCAAGTGGGTGCTGAGCGGGTAGAGGCTAGTTGTTTGTACTTGGTGGGAGATGACTATTGTACAAGTGAAGAAGCCTAGTAGGGTGACTATTGTACAAGTGAAGAAGCCTAGCGGGTAGAGGCTAGTTGTTTGTACTTGGTGGGAGATGACTATTGTACAAGTGAAGAAGCCTAGCAGGGTGACTATTCTTATTAGCATCTCACGACAACGAGACTCTTCTTCAAAGAAGCCCTATGGTTGCATTGCTTCTCTCTCCGATTGAGCAACAAGATCAGCCCACCACAAAGAAGGCTTGCCTTTTCTTGATATAAAACTTCTGGCCTTTAAATTGCCTCCACGTTTTGTCAGAGTTCAGGTGGAGGCAGAAGCTAAGGGATTACAAGCGTAGAAGTAGAGAGGATTGGCGAGTCACGGCGTATAGTTGGCTTGCATTAAGCTTATAAAGTGTCTCCAAAAGGAGCTTTTCAGGAACTCAATGCTAAAGAAGTTTTTCATGCACTCGATTCATGTAGGTGATTAGAAAAATGCAGATATGGTTGACAAAGATACGTTTGGATTAAACTCCAAATTGATGGTTTGAATTGAGTCACTTGGACAATTTTTTTGTCCGTATTCCACAAAACAAAATTAGGCTTACCAAGTAAATGCAAGACTAACCAAGGAACACTCCTCCAATTGCTAGTTATGATGCACTAGATATGGCCTACATCTTTCTTGCTTTTTTGAGCTAGCTTTGAGCACCAATATAAATTTCATGGGCTCTCCCCATGTTCTCTATCCATCTCCAACTTTCACTTTGCACATAGAAATGGCTAAGATGAGCTCTAGTACCCAATCGGTAATTGATACTATAGACACACCATATTCTACAAGTGTAGGCAATAATTGCATGACTTTGGGATAATTTGAATCTCTTTATAGGGAGAAACCCTATGTAAGCTTTTAGATTCCCCTCGCCAAAGGAAGAAAACAATGTTTCTGATCGTTAGGTTTGCAATCTCTTCCTAAAGTCTACCCATCTAATTTCTACCTTCTCTAGCCCATTCACCTAATTTTCATGTTTCTAAAATCGTGGTACCAAGTCCAAAGGAGCTGGCTTGGTTGGTTGAGCATTCATCCTCCATGATCTGGTTCATGGGTTCAAATGTAGCCAGATGACCTTGATAGCATTCATGTACACTCATTGTATCATGCATGCAAAAATGCTCGTGCCGCTTTTTATATATATATAAAAATCATGGTACCCTACTATTAGCAGCAAGCTAACTCGTATACCATTTTTTGGATCTCCCATGTAAAAACACTCAGCAGTGGAGCTGAAAAATAGAGTCACCTGACATCAAGATTTGTACGACACTCAGCAGTGGAGCTGAAAAATAGAGTCAATATGCAGTTCTTGCAGGTGCCAGATAAAGAGAGGAAAATCAGATAAGAAAAGGCCTTAAATACGCTTAAAGACCGCCTCGCCAG